>NC_049260.1:23518311-23861311 GCF_011100685.1 Canis lupus familiaris | reverse complement strand
TGAGTGAAATCATATGATATTTGTCTTCCTATGACTTATTTAATAAGTCATAATACACTTAGCATAATACATTCTAGCTCCAAATCTACATAGTTGCAAACGGCAAGATTTCATTCTTTTCGATCAGTGTGTAACATTTCTGTGTGTGTGTGTGTGTGTGTGTGTGTGTGTACATATATAAAGTCTTCTTTATCCATTCATCAATTGATGGACATTTGGGCTTGTTCCATAATTTAGCTATTGTTGATAGTGCTGCTGTAAATATTGGGGTGCATATGCCCCATTTGAATCAGTACTTTTGTATCCTTTGCAATTAGGATCCTTTTGTATCCAATTGCAGTAGTGCAATTGCTGGGTCATAGGGTAATTATATTTTTAACTTTTTGAGGAGACTTCATACTGTTTTTCACAGTGACTGCACCAGTTTTCTTTCCCATCAACAGTGCAAAAGTGTTCCCCTTTCTCTACATCCTTGCCAGCATCTGTTGTTTCCTGAATTGTTAATTTTAGCAATTCTGACAGGTGTGAGTTGGTATCTCATTGTGGTTTTGATTTGTATTGCCCTGATAATGAGTGATGTAGAGCATCTTTTCAGGTGTATATAGCCATCTGGATGTCTTCTTTGGAAAAGTGTCTATTCATATCTTCTGCCCATTTCTTAACTGGATTATTTGGGTTTTGGGTGTTGAGTTTGATAAGTTCTTTATGGATTTTGGATACTAGCCCTTTATCTGATATGTCATTTATGAATATCTTCTCCCATTCTGGAGGTTGCCTTTTAGTTTTGATTCTTTCCTTTGCTTGACATTACACTACATTCCTAATAATTACCAGAGAATAGTTTTTATTATTTAGTTATTTATTTGAGAGCCAGAGTACATATGAGGGAGGGGTAGAGGGAGAGAATCTCAAGCAGACTCCTCACCAAAGGGGGAGCCTGATGCGGGGCTTGATCTCATGACCCATTAAATCATGAATTGAGCTGAAACCAAGAGTCTGGGGGTTTAACTGAATGAGCCACACAGGTGCCCCACCAGAGAATACTTTTTAAAAAATAACTGACATAAGCATTATATTGCACCATAGGCACAATTGTATGTTCGGTTGAATTCCTTTTTTAAAAAACTACCTAATAAACTCATAATTCTAGAATGTTCAGTAAAATCAATTCTGTAGGTGAAGTGCGGGGATTGAGTGTGCATAATGCAAGTGAATATTAATAGCAAGTGATTGTCAGGAAGACCTAACTGATCAGAGACCTGTATGGTGGTTTGCTCTGATGACCCCCAAGGAGAGGAAGACAAGTGATTTTAGGGCCAAAGAGGAAAGAAAATCAATATGAGGAAGAATAGAAAAATAATAGAGTTGGGGAAGTAAAAAGAGAAAGGACACAATTGAAACCAGTAGAGGAAAGTATACTATGTGATGATATGGGGTGGGGGAGGTGGGCTGGCTGGGTGACTGGAGAGAGAAGGGGAACTGAGTGATAAGAAATTATAATATGAGGACTTCCTTTCATTGATACCAAGGCCTTGTCATTCTCACAATAATTCCTTAAGACAGAGGAGCTCTAATTGGTTCATTTTATAGATGAGGCTACTGAGGCCATAGACAAGTGATACAATGGAAACAAGTATCCACAGTGCTGGAGTTGGGACTAAAAGTGGGAGCAATAGATTCTAGATTAGTACTCTAGGAGTCAGTTTTCCTCTACTTTATGGATAACAGTATAAATCATCTTATTCAGTTGCATTCAAAATATTGCAATGAAACCCAAGGTAGGACCTGTTACTATCTGCACACATTAAAAGAGAAAATGTGAAATCTCTACATCTTGGAAAAGTTCAGAATAAGCAAAAAAAAATTGCCACTAAGAAGACAGTATTTCTAGGGTGTCTGGATGGCTTAGTCCATTAAGTGTCCAACTCTTGATTTTGGCTCAGGTCACGATCTCAGGGTCATGAGACTGAGACCCACATAGGGCTCCACACTGGGTATGGAGCCTGCTTAGGATTCTTTCTCTCCCTTTCCCTTTCTAAAACAAAACAAAACAAAACACACTGGGTATGGAGCCTGCTTAGGATTCTTTCTCTCCCTTTCCCTTTCTAAAACAAAACAAAACAAAACAAAACAAAACAAAAACAAAAACAAAAAACAGTACAGTATTTCCAAGACCTTATTTTACTACGGTAGAGAAATCACCCAGCTTAAGTTCTGGAGAGCAGTGGAATGTTCTTTGTAAGGAGATTTTACTTGTAAGAGTAGTTATACAAGAAAAGATTATGGGTGCCTTTTGTCTCCATACTCACTAAAGAGGTACAATATTTTATGTGATCCAATCCACTTGCATATGCTATATGGATTGTTTGTGGGGATGCTCTGGTATTTTAAATTTCCCTGAGGCATTAGAAAGTTTAATGTTACTAATGAAAAGCATTAAGCTAACCACAAAGTTGTAGGAAAAAAGAAAGTGAATATTTCAGAAATTGAACAGCACAACATTTTTCCCCTACCAATGTTGTTCAAAATGGTTCCTTTGGTCAAATTCATTCCTATTATTCCTATCAGGTGCAAATAAATCCAGCACTAGTAATTTGGAGCTAGCTTCAAGAGAGAAAAATACTAATTATGTTATTTCCAGTTTAGTTATGATGAAATTCCTTGGTAATGCATAAGAGTCCATTACATAATACACATGCTGTATATAGAGAAGAATATCTAAATATTTGATAAACATACCATTCTTGTAATACACTTAGATTATCTATTTGAATCAGTTTTCTCCCTGCATACAGTAGAATGTTAAAGAGGAAGATCTCTAGAGTTCTAAAATACTTGCTAATTTTTTTTTTTTTTTTAGTACACTGTGTGACCAGAGAAGTTGGGCTTTGAGGGGCAGATCAGTGACCAAGAAAAGACTCTTGCTCTTGAAATCCTTTTGCTTTCACAATCTAGTATCCAGATTCTCCTCAAGTATTGTCTGAGAGAAGGAACAGAGGGCAAAGTGACTCAACCTCTACCAAATCTATTTTTCTCTCTCCCTCCTTTATATCCTCTCTCGCTATCTCTTTCACTATATCTGTCAAGGAAAACAAGACAGACACTTTTGGAAAGAAAAAATCACCCAAGTTCTTGGGTTCAACTACTTACTAGGAATGACTCTAGGAAATGTACTTAATTTCTCTAATCCTCACTGACTTTTGTGAAATGGAGATAGTAACAGAACCTGGGTCGTGGAATGTTGTGAAGATTGAATGAACTATGACAGTAAAGTCTTACCACAGTGTCTGTGGTATAGTACACCTTCACTCAATATTGAGTAAATCTCAATAAACCTTCACTGTTATTATTATTGGGGAAAATCTGTTGTCAGTCACTCTAATTATGTTTATTTAGAGATTTAATCGATCTCCTCTGTTGATGAGCTCCAAAGCATTCCCTGGAAAAAAATGGACTATTTTACTTTTCTGTTACATAAAAACATATATATAAAAACATAGTGGGAAACAAAAGTTGCACCTGGAATTAATTTCAGATGAAAATGTATTCGTTAAGTGGTCTTCTGCTGAACTAGCCTCTGATATCATGGAGATATTGATATCAGAGGCCATTTCAGCCAGGGACCACTCAGAGAACATAATTGAATCCATGGTCGGCTCAAGAGGGTCTACTCTCCTCTAAGTGGCCACAAGAAGGATTTTACAATGCTAATGACTATGGTGTACATTAATGAACCTGGGAATAGAGTCCCAGATGTTTTCAATGATAGTATAACTACAGTACAATGAAATATCTAGGGGAGAAATTAGGGTTGGCTTCTATCTTATAGATTCCAATCAATCCACCTGGAGAGGTATGGCACATTTTGGGCTCGATTTAAATAGATTCTGTCGGAGAAGGACAAACATTGTATGTTCTCATTCATTTGGGGAATATAAATAATAGTGAAAGGGAATATAAGGGAAGGGAGAAGAAATGTGTGGGAAATATCAGAAAGGGAGACAGAACGTAAAGACTGCTAACTCTGGGAAACGAACTAGGGGTGGTAGAAGGGGAGGAGGGCGGGGGGTGGGAGTGAATGGGTGACGGGCACTGGGTGTTATTCTGTATGTTAGTAAATTGAACACCAATAAAAAAATAAATTAAAAAAAATAAATAAATACTATGAAACAATAGTAAACAAAACAAAACAAAACAAAAGTCCTTTCCCAGTATCTCAGAATGTGACTGTATTTAAAAATAGGACACAGTTTAAATTCATGCATTGATTTTTATTTTTGTGAGACAGAATATATTTTGATTTTGTAAAATATATCCATCATTTCTATATATTGTCTTACACTTAAAAATCTTTGAATATATAATGGCTCAATGAAGGACTATCCCATGTTTCCTTCTGGTACTTTTGTGCTGTCATATTTTGCTTGTTTAAATTTTGATCTTTTTGAGATGAACTCTATGTGAAGTACAAACTGTAGATGCAACGTTCCCCCCCCCCCAGATTGTTCTCTTGTTTTCCCAGCAGTATTCTTTGAATATTTTATTTTTTTCACAATTGGTTGATGATGCCACTCCTCATATTCTAAAGTTGTATATGAATCATGTCTATTTCTAATATTCTTATTCCAGTCTTTTTTTGCTTATGGTAATATTGCACGGTTTAAATACAGAGTCTTTTTGGTCCATATCTGGCAGGGATAGTTCTCCCATTTTGCTTTTCTGTTTTCAAGTGTTTTTATATATTCTTTTATTTTAAAAAGTTGTCTTATTCCCCACTCCCAAAAATAATCCTACTGGATCTACTTATAATTTCCTAGTTTTACAATGGTTTCTCTTGAACTTTCCAGATAGAATATTGTATCTTGTGAAAATAGTAATAATTTCATCTCAGTTTCACTTTCTCTTGTTTCATTGCATTGGTGAATATCTCCCACACGGTGTTAAATAAAGAAGATGAGAGTATCTCTGCTTTGATCCTGAATTTAATGTGAATGCCTTTAGAATTTCCTCACTGCTCAGCACAGTGGGTTGAGACAGATAAATGTTTGGAGGTCAAGGACTTATGCATTACTTAGTCAACACATCTTTCTTGGGCATCTTGTAGAGTAGGTACTGTTCAAGGTGTTTGAGATTCTTTAAAGAACGAACAATTCAAAATGCAGTGCTCTTGTAGTACCTACATTCCAGTGGAATCCTTCCATAGAAATGTCACTTGCAACTCTACTATTTTTCTAATTGGAAGGTCAGACAGAGGGGAGCCAGTAAGGAATTCCAAGGATGCCCTGGGGGAAAGAAATTTACAAGGAAAGGGTGCCTGGATGCTTGGTCAACACGTGGAGGTGGGGAGCAAAACTAGATTTATAGAAATCAAGGACTTTTATAGAATGCATGAAACAACAATCAATTGAAAACGTAATGGTAGAAAATATATCTGCAATAGTGTCACAAAAGAAAAACGACCTAAGAATTAAATCTAACAAAAACTGTTCAAGAGCAATGTGAAAAAGTCACCTTAAAGTGCACTTGAAGGACGAACAAGTTAACAAATAGAAAGACTTACCGTGTACTCATATTAAAAAAAAAAAAAAAAAACTAACCTCATAGGATATCAATCCACCTCGAAAAGATGTGCCCATATAGTAGGGTGGGCAACTTGTCCTGATATGCTCAGGACTTTCCTGGTGTTAGCACTGGAAGCCTCACATTTTTAGGAAACTCATCAGTTATAGGCAAACCGGGAGGATTGGTCATTCTGGCACAAGGGTGTTTGTTGGAGCATTCTTTGTAAGAGAAAAAGACCCAAGTCACTCAGAAGCCATCAAATATGTGCTGTTTGAATCAACATGGACCATCTGTACAACAGAGCGCTCTGTAGCAGGTTGGAGAGATGGAGTGAAAGGGAGATGAACAAATACGGTTGCTAGACATTTCTATGGAAGGATTCATAGGACTTGTGTGAAGGACAGAAAGAGGAAGGAAGGAAGGGTCAGAAGAGAATGTTCTCTATACTTCCTTTTATAGGAGATGGAATGAAATATGAATATTTACATATTTACTTATTTTCAAATGTAAAATGTTTATTAAACAATTAAAATGACTATCAAAGGGGAAATGATCAAATGGGTGAGGAGACAGATAAAAACCAGGCCTCTCTGAATGTACAACATGTTATAACTTTGACTTAGGAACCATCTAAATTTACAAGCAGGACAGAATCAAAAAGTGAATATATATATGTATATATATAAATTGCTTGTAAATGTATATGTACATATACATACATAAAGATAAAGAGGAAGGAGAAGAAAGAAACACCTCTGTAGATAGGTCACATATGATGAGGGCTGAGAATTGACCATTGGTTTCAGAGATCTTGGAGGTCACTGGTGAACTTGACAAGTATGTTTTTGTTGGAGTGGTGGAGGTACAAGATCAAATGAGTTGGTTTTGAGAGAAAATTGGAGGAGAGACAAGTACAGGAAGCATAGGCAACTTTTTTGGAGAAGTTTTGCTGCCAAAGACAGCACAGAAATGAGATAGTGGCTGTTCTGGGAGAGAAGATCAGGAAACATTTTTATAAGATGAGAGTTGATACAGCATGTTTGTATGCTGATCAGAATGATCTAGTAAAGACAGGAAGAGTGATCATGTAGGCATGATTGAAGGTAATTTCTGGAAAAATGTTTCTGAGCAGGGGATAGGTAAGCTAGAAATTGGCCATTTCTGACAGATGTGTGACTTCTTAGAAGAGCAACGTATGCTTGAGTTCCTCTAGACCTGGCCAAGATTCTCTCAGAAGTGCCCTCTAGTCTGAGGCTCTTGCTAGTCAGTTCTTGCTCCTCCTCTTTTCCACGTTCATGAGGTCTGAAGCCTCCCCCTGTCTTCTCTTGCTCCGTCACACTGTATCTCTCATGGGCAGTTCTTCAATAGACTGTATACACTTCAAATCTTGTCTGCATATCTGCTTCTTAGAGAACCTGGACCTGAGATACTTTCACCCCGTGGAAGTATATTCAGTAGCGCTTTATGAAATTTGCCAATGGATAAAATTTCCCTAATTTCTCTGAAATCCAACATTTCTAATGCTTGCTTTCTTTTAGATTGGTTTGGTGAATTACATTTCCTCAGAAAATTATCCATTTCATTCCAAATTTTGAATTTGATTTATGCATAGTTGAACAAAATTGCCTTTCAGGATTATTTTTTAATTCCTTGCTTATTGCATATTCTGTTTATTTGTGCTTTCCCCACTTTTCTTGATTTTGGTTAATTCAGAGTTTATCTAGGTCCATTCTTTTTTTTTTTTTTTTTTGGTCATTCTTAAAGAGATAGTTTTGAATTTAATAATGCTATCGACAATCTGCTCTTATCTTTATTATTTCCTTCTTTTGTTTGTGATTCCTTTCTCATGTTTTTAAGCAAAATAAATCAAACATTTAAATTATTTATCTGTATTCTTTCAGTTGCATCCCATAATCTTTTTTTAAAAATTTTAACTTTTTTATGAATTTATTTTTTATTGGTGTTCAATTTGCCAACATATAGAATAACACCCAGTGCTCATCCCATCAAGTGCCCACCTCAGTGCCCGTCACCCGGTCACCCCCACCCCCCCGCCCACCTCCCCTTCCACCACCCCTAGTTCGTTTCCCAGAGTTAGGAATCTTGATATATAATTTTAACTGCCTCTTTTCTAGATATTCTGCAACTTTGGTTAGTATTCCTTCTTTAAAAAAGTTTTAGTAGATAAGGACCTTTTCTTTCTTGGTCCTATTGATAATCTAGTTGTGCTCTCATCAGAGAACAATATATCATTTGTCCTATTTCTACGTTTTGAAGTTTGTTAAGATTTCTTTGTGACTAACATATTGTTTATTTTAAAAAACATGTTAAGATTTTTCAGAATGGGTATTTAAAAAGAACTTGTATTCTCTTCTTTAGTACTATAATATTTGGCTTGCTTTATATATTTTATTAGATATTCTATTTTGATATGCTATTTCCTTAGAGATTTTTTTTTTTTGGTCTTCTTGATCTGTTGTGGCCCCAAGAGAGGTGAATCAATATCTCTCACCTCCAGTGTTTATTCTCTCTCTTCCTTTATGATTTATCATATTTGCTTTGTGAATGTTTTTGCCTGTGTTATCTGATGTCTAGATATTCATAAGTATTATGCCTTCATTGTGAATTCTATCATTTAAAACTACAAAATGAAAAAAAAATTAAAAAAATAAAACTACAAAATGCCTTTCTTTGTCTCCTTTAAGACTTATGATCTGAATTCCACTTAAACTTGTATGTTAAGACTAGAATCCTGATTCCTTTTTTGTTTGCATTTATTTATAATATCTTTGCCATCCATTTTATTTGTTAATTTTGTGGAGCCTCAGTTGAAAATAATTGATTAAACATAATTATTGTTTTATGATTTATTATCATTACTGTTTATATTTGGCCATCATTTTTATTGTTTATTACATAATGAACACCCAAGAACCTATCACCCAACCCCAAAAGACATCTGTAAAATTAGCTTACTATTCACAAGCTCCTTCTTTCTTTTTATTGTATAAAACATTTATTACCAACAGGAGGATTACATTTGAAAGCTGTATTGTAATAATGAATATAATTATATTTTTGTGATCAGTAACAAATACATCTTACTTTTCCTTAAGTATTGAATAAGTATTTTTAATTGTTTTTATAATTTTATCTATATTAGTATATCTTTTTTTGAGTTACAAAAGTATTGTATTCTCAAAAATATATGTGTTTATCTCCATACAAAATAATGTATCATCAAGATGAATAATGTGGAATATATGAAATACAAAGAAAGAAATTTGAAACACTTATCATCACAGTACTAAGACTGTGAACATTTATATGAATACAGCTTCAGTTTCTATGTATGGATACAATGTAATATTTTTTTTCATTTCTTTTTTTTATTGGAGTTCAACTTTGCCAACATATAGCATAACACCCAGTGCTCATCCTGCCAAGTGCCCCCCTAGTGCCCATCACCCAGTCACCCCCAACCCCCCCTCCCTTTCCACTACCCCTTGTTCATTTCCCAGAGTTATGTGTCTCTCATGTTTTGTCACCCTCACTGATATTTTCACTCATTTTCTCTCCTTTCCCCTTTATTCCCTTTCACTATTTTTATATTCCCCAAATGAATGAGACCATATAATGTTTGTCCTTCTCCGATTGACTTATTTCACTCAGCATAATACCCTCCAGTTCCATCCATGTCGAAGCAAATGGTGGGTATGTATACAATGGAATACTACTCAGCCATTAGAAACAAACAAATACTCACAAGCTCCTTCTCTATTGCATTCCCCTGCTTATACCATTCCCCTCTACCTTCAGATATCCAATGTCCTAAATTTGGTATTTATCACACTCTTTAAACACAATAGTGTAAATATATATCATTTAATTCTGCTTATTATTATTATTATTTTTTACTTTTAAAGGGGGTATTATGCTATTTGAGGTTGTGGATACAGAGAAACATGAACAAATTGTGAGCCAAGGTTAACATTCTGTCATTGGTAGGCCACATGGGATGCTAACATAAGCTTCACTGAGGTATTGTGTTTGAATAATGGATTTACAGTCAAACCAGAATTATTCAAGCTCTTCATGTTGCAAGATGCAGAGGCTCACTCAGGTAAGTTGTTATTGGAATTTTGTTATAAAAATTTTGGGACAAGAAAGGACTAAGTAGTGACGACATCTGCTTATAAGCACTGGTAAATAATTGGAAGATAATTCTGGATAAGACAAATCACTAGGAAGTGATGTTATTTTTCCTTTCTCTAGTTCTCTGACACTTTTGTGATTTAGCTGTTGTTTTCTTGTTACTGTCAATCAACTGGTTACAGTTTGGAGTGATACTTTGATGAGTGATACTTTGATACTTTGTTCCCATATTCACCAGGTATAGTGAGAACTAATATTAGGTGGAAGCTTTGTGCCTTGTAACCCTTGGCTATTGGTAAATTTATAGGTGGCTATTACTGAGTCAGATCTTCATCACTAATTCAGGTCAGCCCAGAGGGCCATTTGTATAGATACTCTTATGGGTGGAATGACATTTGGATGACATTAACCAATATTAATATTTCTTCTCTATCCTTCCCCCTAACTCTCCCACATTCTTTTGATCCCATTGAGTCCATTGAGTTTAGTAAGGTATTTAATTATTTGCCCCAGGGAAGGTAGGGCACAAAAGAGTTTAGAAACAACAAAAGAATCAATTGAGTTTTTAAAACTCTTTAACATATGTGGGGTTTTAAAGGCACAGACTCTTGATTTTCAAGACTAGTTTTTTTGGAGAGAAAAAAGAGGTTTTGTTATTTTGTTTTGCTTTGTTTGACATCCAGAAGCTTGGCACCAGATAACAATAGTGAAGGACCAGAATAAAATAAGGATTTAAATTTATTTCGGCATCATGGATGAGAACCCGGGAAACTTCATCCTCAGAAAGAAGACTGGGATCCAGTCGTGGGAGGGTAGAGTGAGGGTATAAATCTTTTGAAGGGAAGATTAGTAGGGCACATAGAAGGAGACAGAGCTGGCATTTGCAGACTATCTAGTTCTAGTTCCCCAACTTGTGATCACACACCAACAGCAAGCTAGTCAGCATTTGGTCAGTCCCAGGAGGCCATACTGCTTTTTAAATGATCCAGGAACCATTAATGTCCGGGAACGTTTTAGTAGGGGGCCTAGAAACATTCTGAGGAACTCTTCTCCCCATCTCTGCTGGGAGGTGCTGAGGGAAACAGCAATGTTCTTTTCTGAAATGAGCAAGAAAAGTGGTGAAGCTCTATAACAAATGAAAACAAGAATGAATTTGTATGGGAGAGGCTTTGGAATACTGTAGATGCCTTTGCAACAACCAGAGCCACCCTAAGTAACCCTTAGCATGATACTCATGCCTGCAGATCCTAGGTTTGCTGAGATATAATATAATGTATAACGTATATAATCATGCTTATCTCCAATTTTTTGGTTATATTTGAAATATATAGAACTGTCCCAGGCACAAGGAAAGGATTATTCCAGACAGCCATTTTTAACTTACTGACTCTTCTTTGCTGCTTGTTTATAACTCACTTAGAGGCACTATACTTCACTTTTTAAAAATAAACATATCTTAGAATTTGTACATTCTTTTGAACTTAGATGATTTTTAACTGTTCAAGTCACAAGATTTAGCTCTGACTAGTTTCTTATGAAGACTTGCTGGTAAAACACAATCTCCAATTGCCTTATACATTTTCTTGATAAATTGCTTTTTTTCCCCAGGGAGTTTGTACAAGATGGTTCAATATTTGAAATTAAAAATATGATAAAACTTTCATCATATAAATGTTTTCATAGAGATACAGAAGACATACCAATGTGTTCAATTAAAATATATAAAGTTTCCATAAATGAGAGAATTCATAGTAGCAAAAAAAATTCCTTTTCTTTTCCATGAATTCTCTTAGTAGAGCACAAAACATTACATACTCCACAACCCCATGGACTGTTTTACCCCAGGTACTCATTGAAACAGGCTGTTAAATTGTGCACAGCTTAAATAATCTGTAAAGTCCTTTCTTTAGCTTGCACACATTGGAGATTTAATTTTAAAAAGAAATGTTAAAAAACTTAAAACATACTACTAATCCATATAATAAAATGAGAACTTTTAAAACATTTAAATTCAAGTTAGTTAACATATAATGTAGTATTGGTTTTCAGGTAAAGAATTTAGTAGTTCATCACTTACATATAACATCCAGTGCTCATCCCAACAAGTGCCTTCCTTAATGCTCATCACCCATTTAGCCCACCCTACGACCACCCCTCCAGCAAACCTCAGCTTGGTCTCTGTAGTTAAGAGTCTCTTTTGGTTTGTCTCCCTCTCTGTTTTCTATTGTATTTTGTTTTTCCTTCCCTTCCTCTCTGTTCATCTGTTTGGTTTCTTAAATTCCACATATGAGTGAAATCATATGATATTTGTCTTCCTATGACTTATTTAATAAGTCATAATACACTTAGCATAATACATTCTAGCTCCAAATCTACATAGTTGCAAACGGCAAGATTTCATTCTTTTCGATCAGTGTGTAACATTTCTGTGTGTGTGTGTGTGTGTGTGTGTGTGTGTACATATATAAAGTCTTCTTTATCCATTCATCAATTGATGGACATTTGGGCTTGTTCCATAATTTAGCTATTGTTGATAGTGCTGCTGTAAATATTGGGGTGCATATGCCCCATTTGAATCAGTACTTTTGTATCCTTTGCAATTAGGATCCTTTTGTATCCAATTGCAGTAGTGCAATTGCTGGGTCATAGGGTAATTATATTTTTAACTTTTTGAGGAGACTTCATACTGTTTTTCACAGTGACTGCACCAGTTTTCTTTCCCATCAACAGTGCAAAAGTGTTCCCTTTCTCTACATCCTTGCCAGCATCTGTTGTTTCCTGAATTGTTAATTTTAGCAATTCTGACAGGTGTGAGTTGGTATCTCATTGTGGTTTTGATTTGTATTGCCCTGATAATGAGTGATGTAGAGCATCTTTTCAGGTGTATATAGCCATCTGGATGTCTTCTTTGGAAAAGTGTCTATTCATATCTTCTGCCCATTTCTTAACTGGATTATTTGGGTTTTGGGTGTGTGAGTTTGATAAGTTCTTTATGGATTTTGGATACTAGCCCTTTATCTGATATGTCATTTATGAATATCTTCTCCCATTCTGGAGGTTGCCTTTAGTTTTGATTCTTTCCTTTGCTTGACATTACACTACATTCCTAATAATTACCAGAGAATAGTTTTTATTATTTAGTTATTTATTTGAGAGCCAGAGTACATATGAGGGAGGGGTAGAGGGAGAGAATCTCAAGCAGACTCCTCACCAAAGGGGGAGCCTGATGCGGGGCTTGATCTCATGACCCATTAAATCATGAATTGAGCTGAAACCAAGAGTCTGGGGGTTTAACTGAATGAGCCACACAGGTGCCCCACCAGAGAATACTTTTTAAAAAATAACTGACATAAGCATTATATTGCACCATAGGCACAATTGTATGTTTCGGTTGAATTCCTTTTTTAAAAACTACCTAATAAACTCATAATTCTAGAATGTTCAGTAAAATCAATTCTGTAGGTGAAGTGCGGGGATTGAGTGTGCATAATGCAAGTGAATATTAATAGCAAGTGATTGTCAGGAAGACCTAACTGATCAGAGACCTGTATGGTGGTTTGCTCTGATGACCCCCAAGGAGAGGAAGACAAGTGATTTTAGGGCCAAAGAGGAAAGAAAATCAATATGAGGAAGAATAGAAAAATAATAGAGTTGGGGAAGTAAAAAGAGAAAGGACACAATTGAAACCAGTAGAGGAAAGTATACTATGTGATGATATGGGGTGGGGGAGGTGGGCTGGCTGGGTGACTGGAGAGAGAAGGGGAACTGAGTGATAAGAAATTATAATATGAGGACTTCCTTTCATTGATACCAAGGCCTTGTCATTCTCACAATAATTCCTTAAGACAGAGGAGCTCTAATTGGTTCATTTTATAGATGAGGCTACTGAGGGCCATAGACAAGTGATACAATGGAAACAAGTATCCACAGTGCTGGAGTTGGGACTAAAAGTGGGAGCAATAGATTCTAGATTAGTACTCTAGGAGTCAGTTTTCCTCTACTTTATGGATAACAGTATAAATCATCTTATTCAGTTGCATTCAAAATATTGCAATGAAACCCAAGGTAGGACCTGTTACTATCTGCACACATTAAAAGAGAAAATGTGAAATCTCTACATCTTGGAAAAGTTCAGAATAAGCAAAAAAAAATTGCCACTAAGAAGACAGTATTTCTAGGGTGTCTGGATGCTTAGTCCATTAAGTGTCCAACTCTTGATTTTGGCTCAGGTCACGATCTCAGGGTCATGAGACTGAGACCCACATAGGGCTCCACACTGGGTATGGAGCCTGCTTAGGATTCTTTCTCTCCCTTTCCCTTTCTAAAACAAAACAAAACAAAACACACTGGGTATGGAGCCTGCTTAGGATTCTTTCTCTCCCTTTCCCTTTCTAAAACAAAACAAAACAAAACAAAACAAAACAAAAACAAAAACAAAAAACAGTACAGTATTTCCAAGACCTTATTTTACTACGGTAGAGAAATCACCCAGCTTAAGTTCTGGAGAGCAGTGGAATGTTCTTTGTAAGGAGATTTACTTGTAAGAGTAGTTATACAAGAAAAGATTATGGGTGCCTTTTTGTCTCCATACTCACTAAAGAGGTACAATAGTTATGTGATCCAATCCACTTGCATATGCTATATGGATTGTTTGTGGGGATGCTCTGGTATTTTAAATTTCCCTGAGGGCATTAGAAAGTTTAATGTTACTAATGAAAAGCATTAAGCTAACCACAAAGTTGTAGGAAAAAAGAAAGTGAATATTTCAGAAATTGAACAGCACAACATTTTTCCCCTACCAATGTTGTTCAAAATGGTTCCTTTGGGTCAAATATCATTCCTATTATTCCTATCAGGTGCAAATAAATCCAGCACTAGTAATTTGGAGCTAGCTTCAAGAGAGAAAAATACTAATTATGTTATTTCCAGTTTAGTTATGATGAAATTCCTTGGTAATGCATAAGAGTCCATTACATAATACACATGCTGTATATAGAGAAGAATATCTAAATATTTGATAAACATACCATTCTTGTAATACACTTAGATTATCTATTTGAATCAGTTTTCTCCCTGCATACAGTAGAATGTTAAAAGAGGAAGATCTCTAGAGTTCTAAAATACTTGCTAATTTTTTTTTTTTTTTTAGTACACTGTGTGACCAGAGAAGTTGGGGCTTTGAGGGGCAGATCAGTGACCAAGAAAAGACTCTTGCTCTTGAAATCCTTTTGCTTCATCACAATCTAGTATCCAGATTCTCCTCAAGTATTGTCTGAGAGAAGGAACAGAGGGCAAAGTGACTCAACCTCTACCAAATCTATTTTTCTCTCTCCCTCCTTTATATCCTCTCTCGCTATCTCTTTCACTATATCTGTCAAGGAAAACAAGACAGACACTTTTGGAAAGAAAAATCACCCAAGTTCTTGGGTTCAACTACTTACTAGGAATGACTCTAGGAAATGTACTTAATTTCTCTAATCCTCACTGACTTTTGTGAAATTGGAGATAGTAACAGAACCTGGGTCGTGGAATGTTGTGAAGATTGAATGAACTATGACAGTAAAGTCTTACCACAGTGTCTGTGGTATAGTACACCTTCACTCAATATTGAGTAAATCTCAATAAACCTTCACTGTTATTATTATTGGGGAAAATCTGTTGTCAGTCACTCTAATTATGTTTATTTAGAGATTTAATCGATCTCCTCTGTTGATGAGCTCCAAAGCATTCCCTGGAAAAAAAATGGACTATTTACTTTTCTGTTACATAAAAACATATATATAAAAACATAGTGGGAAACAAAAGTTGCACCTGGAATTAATTTCAGATGAAAATGTATTCGTTAAGTGGTCTTCTGCTGAACTAGCCTCTGATATCATGGAGATATTGATATCAGAGGCCATTTCAGCCAGGGACCACTCAGAGAACATAATTGAATCCATGGGTCGGCTCAAGAGGGTCTACTCTCCTCTAAGTGGCCACAAGAAGGATTTACAATGCTAATGACTATGGTGTACATTAATGAAGACCTGGGAATAGAGTCCCAGATGTTTTCAATGATAGTATAAACTACAGTACAATGAAATATCTAGGGGAGAAATTAGGGTTGGCTTCTATCTTATAGATTCCAATCAATCCACCTGGAGAGGTATGGCACATTTTGGGCTCGATTTAAATAGATTCTGTCGGAGAAGGACAAACATTGTATGTTCTCATTCATTTGGGGAATATAAATAATAGTGAAAGGGAATATAAGGGAAGGGAGAAGAAATGTGTGGGAAATATCAGAAAGGGAGACAGAACGTAAAGACTGCTAACTCTGGGAAACGAACTAGGGGTGGTAGAAGGGGAGGAGGGCGGGGGGTGGGAGTGAATGGGTGACGGGCACTGGGTGTTATTCTGTATGTTAGTAAATTGAACACCAATAAAAAAATAAATTAAAAAAAATAAATAAATACTATGAAACAATAGTAAACAAAACAAAACAAAACAAAAGTCCTTTCCCAGTATCTCAGAATGTGACTGTATTTAAAAATAGGACACAGTTTAAATTCATGCATTGATTTTATTTTTGTGAGACAGAATATATTTTGATTTTGTAAAATATATCCATCATTTCTATATATTGTCTTACACTTAAAAATCTTTGAATATATAATGGCTCAATGAAGGACTATCCCATGTTTCCTTCTGGTACTTTTGTGCTGTCATATTTTGCTTGTTTAAATTTTGATCTTTTTGAGATGAACTCTATGTGAAGTACAAACTGTAGATGCAACGTTCCCCCCCCCCCAGATTGTTCTCTTGTTTTCCCAGCAGTATTCTTTGAATATTTTATTTTTTTCACAATTGGTTGATGATGCCACTCCTCATATTCTAAAGTTGTATATGAATCATGTCTATTTCTAATATTCTTATTCCAGTCTTTTTTTGCTTATGGTAATATTGCACGGTTTAAATACAGAGTCTTTTTGGTCCATATCTGGCAGGGATAGTTCTCCCATTTTGCTTTTCTGTTTTCAAGTGTTTTTATATATTCTTTTATTTTAAAAAGTTGTCTTATTCCCCACTCCCAAAAATAATCCTACTGGATCTACTTATAATTTCCTAGTTTTACAATGGTTTCTCTTGAACTTTCCAGATAGAATATTGTATCTTGTGAAAATAGTAATAATTTCATCTCAGTTTCACTTTCTCTTGTTTCATTGCATTGGTGAATATCTCCCACACGGTGTTAAATAAAGAAGATGAGAGTATCTCTGCTTTGATCCTGAATTTAATGTGAATGCCTTTAGAATTTCCTCACTGCTCAGCACAGTGGGTTGAGACAGATAAATGTTTGGAGGTCAAGGACTTATGCATTACTTAGTCAACACATCTTTCTTGGGCATCTTGTAGAGTAGGTACTGTTCAAGGTGTTTGAGATTCTTTAAAGAACGAACAATTCAAAATGCAGTGCTCTTGTAGTACCTACATTCCAGTGGAATCCTTCCATAGAAATGTCACTTGCAACTCTACTATTTTGCTAATTGGAAGGTCAGACAGAGGGGAGCCAGTAAGGAATTCCAAGGATGCCCTGGGGGAAAGAAATTTACAAGGAAAGGGTGCCTGGATGCTTGGTCAACACGTGGAGGTGGGGAGCAAAACTAGATTTATAGAAATCAAGGACTTTTATAGAATGCATGAAAACAACAATCAATTGAAAACGTAATGGTAGAAAATATATCTGCAATAGTGTCACAAAAGAAAAACGACCTAAGAATTAAATCTAACAAAAACTGTTCAAGAGCAATGTGAAAAAGTCACCTTAAAGTGCACTTGAAGGACGAACAAGTTAACAAATAGAAAGACTTACCGTGTACTCATATTAAAAAAAAAAAAAAAAACTAACCTCATAGGATATCAATCCACCTCGAAAAGATGTGCCCATATAGTAGGGTGGGCAACTTGTCCTGATATGCTCAGGACTTTCCTGGTGTTAGCACTGGAAGCCTCACATTTTTAGGAAACTCATCAGTTATAGGCAAACCGGGAGGATTGGTCATTCTGGCACAAGGGTGTTTGTTGGAGCATTCTTTGTAAGAGAAAAAGACCCAAGTCACTCAGAAGCCATCAAATATGTGCTGTTTGAATCAACATGGACCATCTGTACAACAGAGCGCTCTGTAGCAGGTTGGAGAGATGGAGTGAAAGGGAGATGAACAAATACGGTTGCTAGACATTTCTATGGAAGGATTCATAGGACTTGTGTGAAGGACAGAAAGAGGAAGGAAGGAAGGGTCAGAAGAGAATGTTCTCTATACTTCCTTTTATAGGAGATGGAATGAAATATGAATATTTACATATTTACTTATTTTCAAATGTAAAATGTTGTTTATTAAACAATTAAAATGACTATCAAAGGGGAAATGATCAAATGGGTGAGGAGACAGATAAAAACCAGGCCTCTCTGAATGTACAACATGTTATAACTTTGACTTAGGAACCATCTAAATTTACAAGCAGGACAGAATCAAAAAGTGAATATATATATGTATATATATAAATTGCTTGTAAATGTATATGTACATATACATACATAAAGATAAAGAGGAAGGAGAAGAAAGAAAACACCTCTGTAGATAGGTCACATATGATGAGGGCTGAGAATTGACCATTGGTTTCAGAGATCTTGGAGGTCACTGGTGAACTTGACAAGTATGTTTTTGTTGGAGTGGTGGAGGTACAAGATCAAATGAGTTGGTTTTGAGAGAAAATTGGAGGAGAGACAAGTACAGGAAGCATAGGCAACTTTTTTGGAGAAGTTTTGCTGCCAAAGACAGCACAGAAATGAGATAGTGGCTGTTCTGGGAGAGAAGATCAGGAAACATTTTTATAAGATGAGAGTTGATACAGCATGTTTGTATGCTGATCAGAATGATCTAGTAAAGACAGGAAGAGTGATCATGTAGGCATGATTGAAGGTAATTTCTGGAAAAATGTTTCTGAGCAGGGGATCAGGTAAGCTAGAAATTGGCCATTTCTGACAGATGTGTGACTTCTTAGAAGAGCAACGTATGCTTGAGTTCCTCTAGACCTGGCCAAGATTCTCTCAGAAGTGCCCTCTAGTCTGAGGCTCTTGCTAGTCAGTTCTTGCTCCTCCTCTTTCCACGTTCATGAGGTCTGAAGCCTCCCCCTGTCTTCTCTTGCTCCGTCACACTGTATCTCTCATGGGCAGTTCTTCAATAGACTGTATACACTTCAAATCTTGTCTGCATATCTGCTTCTTAGAGAACCTGGACCTGAGATACTTTCACCCCGTGGAAGTATATTCAGTAGCGCTTTATGAAATTGCCAATGGATAAAAATTTCCCTAATTTCTCTGAAATCCAACATTTCTAATGCTTGCTTTCTTTTAGATTGGTTTGGTGAATTACATTTCCTAGAAAATTATCCATTTCATTCCAAATTTTGAATTTGTTTATGCATAGTTGAACAAAATTGCCTTTCAGGATTATTTTAATTTCCTTGCTTATTGCATATTCTGTTTATTTGTGCTTTCCCCACTTTTCTTGATTTGGTTAATTCAGAGTTTATCTAGGTCATTCTTTTTTTTTTTTTTTTTGGTCATTCTTAAAGAGATAGTTTTGAATTAATAATGCTATCGACATCTGCTCTTATCTTTATTATTTCCTTCTTTTGTTTGTGATTCCTTTCTCATGTTTTAAGCAAAATAAATCAAACATTTAAATTATTTATCTGTATTCTTTCCAGTTGCATCCCATAAATCTTTTTTTAAAAATTTTAACTTTTTTTATGAATTTATTTTTTATTGGTGTTCAATTTGCCAACATATAGAATAACACCCAGTGCTCATCCCATCAAGTGCCCACCTCAGTGCCCGTCACCCGGTCACCCCCACCCCCCCCGCCCACCTCCCCTTCCACCACCCCTAGTTCGTTTCCCAGAGTTAGGAATCTTGATATATAATTTTAACTGCCTCTTTTCTAGATATTCTGCAACTTTGGTTAGTATTCCTTCTTTAAAAAGTTTTAGTAGATAAGGACCTTTTCTTTCTTGGTCCTATTGATAATCTAGTTGTGCTCTCATCAGAGAACAATATATCATTTGTCCTATTTCTACGTTTTGAAGTTTGTTAAGATTTCTTTGTGACTAACATATTGTTTATTTTAAAAAACATGTTAAGATTTTTCAGAATGGGTATTTAAAAAGAACTTGTATTCTCTTCTTTAGTACTATAATATTTGGCTTGCTTTATATATTTTATTAGATATTCTATTTTGATATGCTATTTCCTTAGAGATTTTTTTTTTTGGTCTTCTTGATCTGTTGTGGCCCAAGAGAGGTGAATCAATATCTCTCACCTCCAGTGTTATTCTCTCTCTTCCTTTATGATTTATCATATTTGCTTTGTGAATGTTTTTGCTGTGTTATCTGATGTCTAGATATTCATAAGTATTATGCCTTCATTGTGAATTCTATCATTTAAAACTACAAAATGAAAAAAAATTAAAAAAATAAAACTACAAAATGCCTTTCTTTGTCTCCTTTAAGACTTATGATCTGAATTCCACTTAAACTTGTATGTTAAGACTAGAATCCTGATTCCTTTTTTGTTTGCATTTATTTATATATCTTTGCCATCCATTTATTTGTTAATTTTGTGGAGCCTCAGTTGAAAATAATTGATTAAACATAATTATTGTTTTATGATTTATTATCATTACTTGTTTATATTTGGCCATCATTTTTATTTGTTTATTACATAATGAACACCCAAGAACCTATCACCCAACCCCAAAAGACATCTGTAAAATTAGCTTACTATTCACAAGCTTCTTCTTTCTTTTTATTGTATAAAACATTTATTACCAACAGGAGGATTACATTTGAAAGCTGTATTGTAATAATGAATAATAATTATATTTTTGTGATCAGTAACAAATACATCTTACTTTTCCTTAAGTATTGAATTAAGTATTTTTAATTGTTTTTATAATTTTATCTATATTAGTATATCTTTTTTTGAGTTACAAAAGTATTGTATTCTCAAAAATATATGTGTTTATCTCCATACAAAATAATGTATCGTCAAGATGAATAATGTGGAATATATGAAATACAAAGAAGAAATTTGAAACACTTATCATCACAGTACTAAGATTGTGACATTTATATGAATACAGCTTCAGTTTTCTATGTATGGATACAATGTAATATTTTTTTCATTTCTTTTTTTTATTGGAGTTCAATTTGCCAACATATAGCATAACACCCAGTGCTCATCCTGCCAAGTGCCCCCCTCAGTGCCCATCACCCAGTCACCCCAACCCCCCCTCCCTTTCCACTACCCCTTGTTCATTTCCCAGAGTTATGTGTCTCTCATGTTTTGTCACCCTCACTGATATTTTCACTCATTTTCTCTCCTTTCCCCTTTACTTCCCTTTCACTATTTTTTATATTCCCCAAATGAATGAGACCATATAATGTTTGTCCTTCTCCGATTGACTTATTTCACTCAGCATAATACCCTCCAGTTCCATCCATGTCGAAGCAAATGGTGGGTATGTATACAATGGAATACTACTCAGCCATTAGAAACAACAAATACTCACAAGCTCCTTCTCTATTGCATTCCCCTGCTTATACCATTCCCCTCTACCTTCAGATATCCAATGTCCTAAATTTGGTATTTATCACACTCTTTAAACACAATAGTGTAAATATATATCATTTAATTCTGCTTATTATTATTATTATTTTTTACTTTTTAAAGGGGGTATTATGCTATTTGAGGTTGTGGATACAGAGAAACATGAACAAATTGTGAGCCAAGGTTAACATTCTGTCATTGGTAGGCCACATGGGATGCTAACATAAGCTTCACTGAGGTATTGTGTTTGAATAATGGATTTACAGTCAACCAGAATTATTCAAGCTCTTTCATGTTGCAAGATGCAGAGGCTCACTCAGGTAAGTTGTTATTGGAATTTTGTTATAAAAATTTTGGGACAAGAAAGGACTAAGTAGTGACAACATCTGCTTATAAGCACTGGTAAATAATTGGAAGATAATTCTGGATAAGACAAATCACTAGGAAGTGATGTTATTTTCCTTTCTCTAGTTCTCTGACACTTTTGTGATTTAGCTGTTGTTTTCTTGTTACTGTCAATCAACTGGTTACAGTTTGGAGTGATACTTTGATGAGTGATACTTTGATACTTTGTTCCCATATTCACCAGGTATAGTGAGAACTAATATTAGGTGGAAGCTTTGTGCCTTGTAACTCTTGGCTATTGGTAAATTTATAGGTGGCTATTACTGAGTCAGATCTTCATCACTAATTCAGGTCAGCCCAGAGGGCCATTTGTATAGATACTCTTATGGGTGGAATGACATTTGGATGACATTAACCAATATTAATATTCTTCTCTATCCTTCCCCTAACTCTCCCACATTCTTTTGATCCCATTGAGTCCATTGAGTTTAGTAAGGTATTTAATTATTTGCCCCAGGGAAGGTAGGGCACAAAAGAGTTTAGAAACAACAAAAGAATCAATTGAGTTTTTAAAACTCTTTAACATATGTGGGGTTTTAAAGGCACAGACTCTTGATTTTCAAGACTAGTTTTTTTGGAGAGAAAAAAGAGGTTTTGTTATTTTGTTTTGCTTTGTTTGACATCCAGAAGCTTGGCACCAGATAACAATAGTGAAGGACCAGAATAAAATAAGGATTTAAATTTATTTCGGCATCATGGATGAGACCCGGGAAACTTCATCCTCAGAAAGAAGACTGGGATCCAGTCGTGGGAGGGTAGAGTGAGGGTATAAATCTTTTGAAGGGAAGATTAGTAGGGCACATAGAAGGAGACAGAGCTGGCATTTGCAGACTATCTAGTTCTAGTTCCCCAACTTGTGATCACACACCAACAGCAGCTAGTCAGCATTTGGTCAGTCCCAGGAGGCCATACTGCTTTTTAATGATCCAGGAACCATTAAATGTCCGGGAACGTTTTAGTAGGGGGCCTAGAACATTCTGAGGAACTCTTCTCCCATCTCTGCTGGGAGGTGCTGAGGGAAACAGCAATGTTCTTTTCTGAAATGAGCAAGAAAGTGGTGAAGCTCTATAACAAATGAAAACAAGAATGAATTTGTATGGGAGAGGCTTTGGAATACTGTAGATGCCTTTGCAACAACCAGAGCCACCCTAAGTAACCCTTAGCATGATACTCATGCCTGCAGATCCTAGGTTTGCTGAGATATAATATAATGTATAACGTATATAATCATGCTTATCTCCAATTTTTTGGTTATATTTGAAATATATAGAACTGTCCCAGGCACAGGGAAAGGATTATTCCAGACAGCCATTTTTAACTTACTGACTCTTCTTTGCTGCTTGTTTATAACTCACTTAGAGGCACTATACTTCACTTTTTAAAAATAAACATATCTTAGAATTTGTACATTCTTTTGAACTTAGATGATTTTTAACTGTTCAAGTCACAAGATTTAGCTCTGACTAGTTTCTTATGAAGACTTGCTGGTAAAACACAATCTCCAATTGCCTTATACATTTTCTTGATAAATTGCTTTTTTTTCCCCAGGGAGTTTGTACAAGATGGTTCAATATTTGAAATTAAAAATATGATAAAACTTTCATCATATAAATGTTTTCATAGAGATACAGAAGACATACCAATGTGTTCAATTAAAATATATAAAGTTTCCATAAATGAGAGAATTCATAGTAGCAAAAAAAATTCCTTTTCTTTTCCATGAATTCTCTTAGTAGAGCACAAAACATTACATACTCCACAACCCCATGGACTGTTTTACCCCAGGTGCTCATTGAAACAGGCTGTTAAATTGTGCACAGCTTAAATAATCTGTAAAGTCTTTCTTTAGCTTTGCACACATTGGAGATTTAATTTTAAAAAGAAATGTTAAAAAACTTAAAACATACTACTAATCCATATAATAAAATAAGAACTTTTAAAACATTTAAATTCAAGTTAGTTAACATATAATGTAGTATTGGTTTCAGGTAAAGAATTTAGTAGTTCATCACTTACATATAACATCCAGTGCTCATCCCAACAAGTGCCTTCCTTAATGCTCATCACCCATTTAGCCCACCCTACGACCACCCCTCCAGCAAACCTCAGCTTGGTCTCTGTAGTTAAGAGTCTCTTTTGGTTTGTCTCCCTCTCTGTTTCTATTGTATTTTGTTTTTCCTTCCCTTCCTCTCTGTTCATCTGTTTGGTTTCTTAAATTCCACATATGAGTGAAATCATATGATATTTGTCTTCCTATGACTTATTTAATAAGTCATAATACACTTAGCATAATACATTCTAGCTCCAAATCTACATAGTTGCAAACGGCAAGATTTCATTCTTTTCGATCAGTGTGTAACATTTCTGTGTGTGTGTGTGTGTGTGTGTGTGTACATATATAAAGTCTTCTTTATCCATTCATCAATTGATGGACATTTGGGCTTGTTCCATAATTTAGCTATTGTTGATAGTGCTGCTGTAAATATTGGGGTGCATATGCCCCATTTGAATCAGTACTTTTGTATCCTTTGCAATTAGGATCCTTTTGTATCCAATTGCAGTAGTGCAATTGCTGGGTCATAGGGTAATTATATTTTTAACTTTTTGAGGAGACTTCATACTGTTTTTCACAGTGACTGCACCAGTTTTCTTTCCCACCAACAGTGCAAAAGTGTTCCCCTTTCTCTACATCCTTGCCAGCATCTGTTGTTTCCTGAATTGTTAATTTTAGCAATTCTGACAGGTGTGAGTTGGTATCTCATTGTGGTTTTGATTTGTATTGCCCTGATAATGAGTGATGTAGAGCATCTTTTCAGGTGTATATAGCCATCTGGATGTCTTCTTTGGAAAAGTGTCTATTCAAATCTTCTGCCCATTTCTTAACTGGATTATTTGGGTTTTGGGTGTTGAGTTTGATAAGTTCTTTATGGATTTTGGATACTAGCCCTTTATCTGATATGTCATTTATGAATATCTTCTCCCATTCTGGAGGTTGCCTTTTAGTTTTGATTCTTTCCTTTGCTTGACATTACACTACATTCCTAATAATTACCAGAGAATAGTTTTTATTATTTAGTTATTTATTTGAGAGCCAGAGTACATATGAGGGAGGGGTAGAGGGAGAGAATCTCAAGCAGACTCCTCACCAAAGGGGGAGCCTGATGCGGGGCTTGATCTCATGACCCATTAAATCATGACTTGAGCTGAAACCAAGAGTCTGGGGGTTTAACTGAATGAGCCACAAAGGTGCCCCACCAGAGAATACTTTTTAAAAAATAACTGACATAAGCATTATATTGCACCATAGGCACAATTGTATGTTCGGTTGAATTCCTTTTTTAAAAAACTACCTAATAAACTCATAATTCTAGAATGTTCAGTAAAATCAATTCTGTAGGTGAAGTGCGGGGATTGAGTGTGCATAATGCAAGTGAATATTGATAGCAAGTGATTGTCAGGAAGACCTAACTGATCAGAGACCTGTATGGTGGTTTGCTCTGATGACCCCCAAGGAGAGGAAGACAAGTGATTTTAGGGCCAAAGAGGAAAGAAAATCAATATGAGGAAGAATAGAAAAATAATAGAGTTGGGGAAGTAAAAAGAGAAAGGACACAATTGAAACCAGTAGAGGAAAGTATACTATGTGATGATATGGGGTGGGGGAGGTGGGCTGGCTGGGTGACTGGAGAGAGAAGGGGAACTGAGTGATAAGAAATTATAATATGAGGACTTCCTTTCATTGATACCAAGGCCTTGTCATTCTCACAATAATTCCTTAAGACAGAGGAGCTCTAATTGGTTCATTTTATAGATGAGGCTACTGAGGCCATAGACAAGTGATACAATGGAAACAAGTATCCACAGTGCTGGAGTTGGGACTAAAAGTGGGAGCAATAGATTCTAGATTAGTACTCTAGGAGTCAGTTTTCCTCTACTTTATGGATAACAGTATAAATCATCTTATTCAGTTGCATTCAAAATATTGCAATGAAACCCAAGGTAGGACCTGTTACTATCTGCACACATTAAAAGAGAAAATGTGAAATCTCTACATCTTGGAAAAGTTCAGAATAAGCAAAAAAAATTGCCACTAAGAAGACAGTATTTCTAGGGTGTCTGGGTGGCTTAGTCCATTAAGTGTCCAACTCTTGATTTTGGCTCAGGTCACGATCTCAGGGTCATGAGACTGAGACCCACATAGGGCTCCACACTGGGTATGGAGCCTGCTTAGGATTCTTTCTCTCCCTTTCCCTTTCTAAAACAAAACAAAACAAAACACACTGGGTATGGAGCCTGCTTAGGATTCTTTCTCTCCCTTTCCCTTTCTAAAACAAAACAAAACAAAACAAAACAAAACAAAAACAAAAACAAAAAACAGTACAGTATTTCCAAGACCTTATTTTACTACGGTAGAGAAATCACCCAGCTTAAGTTCTGGAGAGCAGTGGAATGTTCTTTGTAAGGAGATTTTACTTGTAAGAGTAGTTATACAAGAAAAGATTATGGGTGCCTTTTTGTCTCCATACTCACTAAAGAGGTACAATATTTTATGTGATCCAATCCACTTGCATATGCTATATGGATTGTTTGTGGGGATGCTCTGGTATTTTAAATTTCCCTGAGGCATTAGAAAGTTTAATGTTACTAATGAAAAGCATTAAGCTAACCACAAAGTTGTAGGAAAAAAGAAAGTGAATATTTCAGAAATTGAACAGCACAACATTTTTCCCCTACCAATGTTGTTCAAAATGGTTCCTTTGGTCAAATTCATTCCTATTATTCCTATCAGGTGCAAATAAATCCAGCACTAGTAATTTGGAGCTAGCTTCAAGAGAGAAAAATACTAATTATGTTATTTCCAGTTTAGTTATGATGAAATTCCTTGGTAATGCATAAGAGTCCATTACATAATACACATGCTGTATATAGAGAAGAATATCTAAATATTTGATAAACATACCATTCTTGTAATACACTTAGATTATCTATTTGAATCAGTTTTCTCCCTGCATACAGTAGAATGTTAAAGAGGAAGATCTCTAGAGTTCTAAAATACTTGCTAATTTTTTTTTTTTTTTTTTAGTACACTGTGTGACCAGAGAAGTTGGGCTTTGAGGGGCAGATCAGTGACCAAGAAAAGACTCTTGCTCTTGAAATCCTTTTGCTTTCACAATCTAGTATCCAGATTCTCCTCAAGTATTGTCTGAGAGAAGGAACAGAGGGCAAAGTGACTCAACCTCTACCAAATCTATTTTTCTCTCTCCCTCCTTTATATCCTCTCTCGCTATCTCTTTCACTATATCTGTCAAGGAAAACAAGACAGACACTTTTGGAAAGAAAAATCACCCAAGTTCTTGGGTTCAACTACTTACTAGGAATGACTCTAGGAAATGTACTTAATTTCTCTAATCCTCACTGACTTTTGTGAAATGGAGATAGTAACAGAACCTGGGTCGTGGAATGTTGTGAAGATTGAATGAACTATGACAGTAAAGTCTTACCACAGTGTCTGTGGTATAGTACACCTTCACTCAATATTGAGTAAATCTCAATAAACCTTCACTGTTATTATTATTGGGGAAAATCTGTTGTCAGTCACTCTAATTATGTTTATTTAGAGATTTAATCGATCTCCTCTGTTGATGAGCTCCAAAGCATTCCCTGGAAAAAAATGGACTATTTTACTTTTCTGTTACATAAAAACATATATATAAAAACATAGTGGGAAACAAAAGTTGCACCTGGAATTAATTTCAGATGAAAATGTATTCGTTAAGTGGTCTTCTGCTGAACTAGCCTCTGATATCATGGAGATATTGATATCAGAGGCCATTTCAGCCAGGGACCACTCAGAGAACATAATTGAATCCATGGTCGGCTCAAGAGGGTCTACTCTCCTCTAAGTGGCCACAAGAAGGATTTTACAATGCTAATGACTATGGTGTACATTAATGAACCTGGGAATAGAGTCCCAGATGTTTTCAATGATAGTATAACTACAGTACAATGAAATATCTAGGGGAGAAATTAGGGTTGGCTTCTATCTTATAGATTCCAATCAATCCACCTGGAGAGGTATGGCACATTTTGGGCTCGATTTAAATAGATTCTGTCGGAGAAGGACAAACATTGTATGTTCTCATTCATTTGGGGAATATAAATAATAGTGAAAGGGAATATAAGGGAAGGGAGAAGAAATGTGTGGGAAATATCAGAAAGGGAGACAAAACGTAAAGATTGTTAACTCTGGGAAACGAACTAGGGGTGGTAGAAGGGGAGGAGGGCGGGGGGTGGGAGTGAATGGGTGACGGGCACTAGGGGTTATTCTGTATGTTAGTAAATTGAACACCAATAAAAAATAAATCTAAAAAAAATAAATAAATAGATTCTGGAATGAATACTCAGGAGAAATATTATTCTTCTCACTTAAATTTGTTGGATTTTGGTAAAATTTGGCTCACTGGCATGCTGGATGCTTTAAATCAAGGCACTGCACTCTGGAATTTATATGCTACAAATAGGTAATTAATCTTCTTTGGAAGCACAAGTTCATTTAGTTATATGACTGTAAAAGTCTTTTTAAAAAATTTTTATTTATTTATGATAGTCACACACAGAGAGAGAGAGAGGCAGAGACACAGGCAGAGACACAGGCAGAGGGAGAAGCAGGCCCCATGCACTGGGAGCCCAACGTGGGACTCCATCCCGGGTCTCCAGGATCACGCCCTGGGCCAAAGGCAGGCGCCAAACTGCTGCGCCACCCAGGGATCCCTAAAAGTCTTTTTTTTTAAATGGAACCAGTTTGATAAATTTTTTCATCCACCTGAAGGCTCTGATTTCTATTTGAATTCAATTCTATGTTATTCTAGATATCAGCAACTTAACCCTAGAGCTTAATCCTACCACTTCCTAAAATTCTCCTTGCTGAGGTCAAAAGAACTTAGAAAAGTAGCATTTATGGAAAGTCTAATAAATGGCAACATTATCTTTATTTTTTGAGCATGGTGCTGTATTTATCTGAAGACTCATTGCCCAATCACTGGGGAAAATATTTAAGAAATTTGCCTGCATTTTGTTTCCTTTTTCTTTATTTGCATTTCTGCCTCCAACCTCCATTCATAGACCTGATTAAATTCATCTTCTTATACTGATAGATGAGGACATGATATATACATATTCATATATATCATATTATATATATGGATTTCTCAATTGATAGGCCTTTTTCTCTACACATTTTCTTTCTCTAGCTTCCAATGATTTCCCTCCACTTATATTTAAAGCAAGTTTTCACAGATAACTAAAAAGCTGCTTGCTATCTTTAGAGATGCTCTCATGCAGCTTTTCTTTTTGGTTAACATGAAAAAACAAATGAGGAACTATGATTGTGTGATAACCACTATAAAGAAAATAATCTATGAATTCTTATAGGTTTTGTAGAACATTTTCACTGTATGTGGCAGTGGATGGAGGTGGAGGTGGGGTACTTCATAGGGAAACCACTCAAATAGAAAGATTAAAATAACCTTGGCGTAAAATTATCCTTTTAAACATTTCAATCAAATTGGAATTCAATTCTCAATGTGTTTGTGTGGTCTAGGGAACTAATGTTGACAAAGAGAGAGACATCTTCTCTCAGAGGCAGAACCATTGTCTTCTATGACTTTAGTTCATGTTTGAACTGAAGTATGTAAATAGATATTTATGATTGAACAAATGCTACTTAATATTATATTATTAAATTCATGCTCTCACAATACACTTTATTAAGTCAATTTGCAAAATGTTCCCTCAAATCTGTATTAGCATAGCAGGTTTATATTTATTCTAAAAATATCATTTTGCCCTTTAGTGCAGTTATATAAACTTTTCTTCCATTTAAAATCAAACGTATAAGAAATAGTGAAAGGGACCATAAGGGAAAGGAGGGAAACTGGCAAAAAATTAGAGAAGACAAACCATGAGAGACTCTTGACTCTGGGAAACAAACAAAGGGTGCAGAAGGGGAGGTGGGTGGGGGAATGGGGTGACTGGGTGATGGGCATTAAGGAGGGCACATGATGTGATGAGCACTGGGTGTTATACTACATGTTGGCAAATTGAATTTGAATAAGATAAAAAGTGAAATGTGGGAATAAAATCCAAAAAATAAATAAAATAAAATTAATAAAAATTATTCATTTATTTTATTTTTTAAAAAGATTTTATTTATTTATTTAAGATTTTATTTATTTACTCATAGAGATGCAGAGAGAGAGAGAGAGAGAGAGGCAGAGACACAGGCAGAGGGAGAAGCAGGCTCCATTCAGAGAGCCTGACATGGGACTCGATCCAGGGTCTCCAGATCACGCCCTGGGCTGCAGGCGGCGCTAAACCGCTGTGCCACTGGGGCTGCCCAGATTTTATTTATTTATTCATGAGAGACACAGAGAGAGGCAGAGACATAGGCAGAGAGAGAAGCAGGCTCCATGCAGGGAGCCCGATGCAGAACTTGATTCTGGGACCCCGGGATCATGCCCTGAGCCGAAGGCAGACACTCAACTGCTAAGCCACCCAGGCATCCCTAAAAACCTTTTAAATAAATAAAATTAATCTTATGAAAAAAATAAAATTAAACATAAAGACTAGGTATCACTAAATAAAAGTTTAAAACTTTGAAAACATGCCTCCCTGTTTTTTTCTCTACTGTATGCATTTCAATTTTGAAATGAATACTTAGAAACACTAATAAGGTTGATATTGAATGAGTTCATATGTTCTTTGAACCTTCTTACTTTTTTGTTGTATTTAGTACTAGGTTAAAGATGCACCCAGAGAAAGGGATCTGGAAACATTGATTCAGTTTTGATATTTGCCTGAACACTTTTAGAAGTAGCCTTCTTTTCTCTCTCTCTCTCCTTTTTTTTAATGTAGTCTGCTTTTTATTTGCCTAATAATAGCTTATTAGCTCTTTCTGCTCAGATACTTAACTGTAGTGTCAGGCTAAGCTAAGCCTTACATAGGTCTCAATATTCAATACTTCACATTTGATCACATTATCTTTGCTGGTTGTAGTTCACTGATTCCCCTGAAAATCGTTTAACGGCATTTTCCTACTCTTCCCCAAAATAAGGTCTCTTTTATTCATTGCTTCATTGTGATTTCTCCTCCCTCAAAAATCACCCCTTAACTTATTATTATCATGTCCCAGCAGAAACAACGGGTCAACAAGGGAAAGCTTCCGTGGAATCTCAGTTCTAAATGCTTATCTGTGTCCCCCAAACTGGGACTAATTTGATCTTAGAATAAGAAGTTGGGTGCCTTTACTGATGGACTTAAAATGTGATGGATATCTCAAACCTTTATTTTATTTATTTTTTTCCAGTAAAATGATGCCATCATAATTTGTTTGCCAATGTAGAGCTTTGCGTGTGACTTTCAACAGACATTAGGTGGGTCATTTGTTCTCAGCCCTGTGTTGTTTGCTAGGCCACTTGGGCAGTGAAATAGGATCATGTTAAGATCACAGTGATGGCCCCTGATTCATTTGCTTATTCTAAAGAAGCTGTGTGGGTTATTTGGGAAGCTATCACACTCAAATTCTACTTCACTTCAAATTGCCTTTGCTATAAATAGGAATACCTCTCAGTTGTTTTAGTATCCCAGTAGATTCCTATTAATTCCAAATTCGTAGAACAGTGGCCCTCAAAGTATGGCCTCTGGACCAACAGCATCTGGGAACTCACCAGAAATGGAAATTGTCAGGTTCTAAGCCCTGGCTTGCGGAATCAGAAACTCTGGGGGTGGGGCCAGGCAATTTGTGTTTTAACAAGCCCTCCATAGTTGAGAATCACTGTCAGGTGTTATGCTCCTTATTAGCTACTTTGCATAGTACGCTATCTCAGAGATTAGGAGCTCAGTATTGCATATGATGGAAAATTACAATGATGACTTCAATTTCTTCTTTTTTCCCTTATATTCATGCCCTTTACCATGAGACTTTGCAATTCCTCTTGGTAAAGATGCAGTCTATTTTCCCAGTTCTTGAATCTGCACTGATTTTGTGACTCACTTCAGCCCATAGTATATGGCAAAAATGACCATGTACCAGTCTTGAGCTTAGGCCTTCAGAGCTCTTGCATATTTCCATTTGCTCTCTTTTGTACCTTAGCCATTGCCATAAGAATACGCCTGGACTAACTTTCTGGATGATGAGAGACATGTAAACTAAGCTGAGTTGTTCCAACCATCTAAGCTAAGGACAGCTGAGATCAACCAGCAGCCAGCTGATCCTCAGGCAAAGTCAGTAGGTAACTCCAGACATGTGAGTAAGAAGTTCTTACTATTGTTGGCCACTGAAGTCTGGTGATGTTTATTTAGCATGAAGTGTTATTGTAGCAAGAACAAACTGCTATCTATGCACAGTGAATTAAGAAACCTAAATTTCTACCATTATTTGGCCAGTCTTCCTGAGACTTGGTCCAAATATCTTCTCCTCACAGCTTCCAGCTGACAGTCTGAGCTAAACTTGCAAGCTAGATTTACAGGTAATTTTTTCAGTATCCTTCTTGGAACTCCCTGGGATAAAATTCTTCCCTTTCAGAGTCAGATTGATGTCAGCTGATTGCCATCTTACAGAATGGGCTGTTTTAAACTCACAAAAGACATGAAGACAATATATCTAACTCAATATTATTTTGACATTCTCAGTAATCTAAAAATATCAGAACATAATTCATAGAGAAGCAACACAAGCCAAACATCATGGAATAGGAAACTTCCTCACTTAAGCTTACATCCAGAGCAATAGCTCATATTGTAAAGAACCTCTGGCCTATCATTTTGTTGAGAGGCAAATTGGGATTTGGCTATAATTCTTTAGCTAACTTTAAAGATAGGTGATAATTTTTAAATTCAGTCATCTGTGTCTTAGCTTTCATCCACTTGGCTTTTATTTCTTGGACTCTTTACAGTCAAAGCTACTGAACTGAAATCTGTCTTCTTTCTGAATAATACTTTTCAAATTATAACAATGACATATCTTGAATAGTACCTTATGAAGCAGACAGAAGAGCATTCTATCCAACTTTCACCTCACATTCAGAGAGACATCTATTTTCTAATTAAACTCTACATTTATCTTTTTTAGGATTGACAGAGCTCATCATTACAGATTGAATATTTATTATGAAATTGTATCAATTTCTACAGTTTTGAGAGCATCAAGTACAGGGCACTGCACAGAAGTATGTTTTGATGATAATTTAAATCCCATTGTTCTTTTTTCTTAAATTTGAATTACTTGCTAAATGGTATGCTAATTGCCTTAAAGAGTTCTTGCAGCTTCTAAAGGCACAGAACTTTCTTCTAAGTTGCAGTGGGAATCCTAAGAAAAGCAAACTCATATGTTAGGCAATAGTCCACAGACTTTGGGGGTGTAGAGCAACCCTTCAGGTGGCTAACAGTTCAGATTCCGTGACCTCATTTCCAGAGATGCTGACTTTTTGGATTTTGGAGTAGTTCCTTAGATAACATAACCTAAGTAATATAAGTGAGATAATCAGTTTTAGGAAGCTGTGCTGGGAGACACTGAGAGTGCTAGGAAAGTGATGTGATTCTCATTGTATTTACGATTTTGTATCTCTCAAAGCAGATATGACCAATGATGTAATATTTGTTGTTGTAAAGTTCCTTACAAATATAAGAAAACTTCCTTTGAACGTGTGGAAGAGAATCTTAGAAGGAATTTCTTTATCATTCAAATTTTTGATCTATAGGTGCTGTTGATGTGGGCAAGGCACAGGTGGTGGTGATGCAAGTAAGATATTGAATGACAATAATTCTGAAAAGTATAACAGAATGTCTTTCTAAGTTATGTGTCAGGATGGATCTAAGATAGCTGTGAAATGATGAATAGCCTGAGGCATTTACTTTCAAAAGATTCTGAAAGCATTATACCAAATATTGTTGAGAATCCTTGATACCCAGCTATCTCTTGAGTGACAAGGACTGAACTGTCTATGAAGAACATCAAGAAAAGAGGTTATATTATATGAAAAGAAAGTCTACAGAAACCAATTTCATTATTAGTTGGCTCTTATATTAGGTGGCTATTATAAACTGAGTTTGGGATGATGCACATGAAAATGCTTTCAAGCGCTATGCAGTGCTACAAAAAAATGGTGATGGGCTATGATTAACAATTGCACATTCAAAGATTTCACCTAAGATTTGTACTACTTGCCTTTATCTTAGAAGATGTCCAGCAGAGCTACTACATTCTGGGAAGCTGGCCCCTCCAGGATTATTTTCTCTTAGTTATAGGAATGTTCTACTGTTCTATACTGAGGCTGATTTTTAAAGGTATACCTTTAAAGTGTGCCAGAATATCCAATGTACGTCAAGTCTCAAAGTAACAGGGATAAGGAGGCAATCATCTACCTGGGGTCATAGGCCACATTTTTTTTCTTGGCCTCATACCATTTTGGTTTGGGTAGAAGAGAGTACTAGATCAAATCAGACAAATGCACCAAATGTCTTAAGTGCTTTCAAATTTTATAATTCTCCGATTCTACCAGCTAGGATGAACATTAGGGATCCCTAAAAAAATCTGAAACATGACAATCTTAACATTTCCCTTCCACAATGATGCTTAATGCCACCAGAGTGTTAGATGAACCTTTGAAGCAACTGTAATAGAGGACAGAAGCCTCACTGTATGGTTTGGGGAACTTGTTTCCTAAATCAAATTCTCCTAAATGGTAGAATGAAGCCATGGGGTAAACGATTAAGATCTTATCACTAAAGGTAATTATAAAACTAGAGAAAATCTTACCAATGTAAAAGTTAAGGCTGCAAAAATATATAGAGATAGACTGCATTGTCCAGCATTTCTTTTTCATCTTTAGCTCATGAAGTAAGTAGGAACAACGTGTAAATATGTGGCATAGACTTAAATTATGTCACTTGTTATTATATGGAAACTAGACCCAAATTTTTCTCATCCAATTTTCCTGTAATTTCATTCACTCAACAGATATTCATCTAGTGCATATCCTGTGCCAGTCACTAGTAGGTGCTAGAGAGATATAGCTGAGAATAAGACATTAGCAAGTGGTACTAATATGAGGAATTGCACTCTAAAACATTATTTGGCATCTGATGCTAAAGAATAACAACGGTAGTTGTGGAGATAAGCACCAGCAACCCCAGAATTTTGGGTATGACTGCGTGATACCCAGCATTATAGCAGAAGTGTGCTAGTACACACTGGCTTCGAGGCTTGAGCATGTGACTTCCATTGTCCAATGGGACATTAGCAAACAGGACCTAAGCAGAGGTTTGAAAGGTGTTTGCCCACCGGGGCTTGACCTCTCTTATTGCTCTTTGGAACCCTGAGTCTACCATGTGGAGTAACTAGACTAGTCTTCTGGAAGGTAAGATACCATATAAGGAAGCCCATTAGAGAGATGAGCCATCCTAGCTGAAGCCCACTACAGGAACTAGCCTGACAAGTGCCAGAAATATGAATGAGGCCATTTTAGACAATCCATTTTCAGTTTTAACAGAGCCTCTAGTTGATTGAGAGATCAGGTGAGTTGGCCTGATAAGCATTTATTGTTTCTCACAATAAATGAGAAACAATAAATGCTTGTGAGAAACAATAAATGCTTATGGTTTTAAGTCCCCATGTTTTAGTTTATTATGCAGCAAAAGGTAACAGATACAGGAAATCCACATGCATAAGAATAAAATTGGATGCTAAATTCACACTATCTATAAAAATTAACTCAAAATGGAAAATGAAATTTAAAAACTAGAGCTATAAAACTCTTAGGAGAAAAAATGTTGTAAATCTTTATATCCTTGAATTAGGCATTGGTTTCTTAGATATGACATCAAAACCACAAGCACCATGGGGTGCCTCGGTGGCTCAGTTGGTTAAGCACCCAACTCTTGGTCTCAGCTTGGGTCTTGATCCTAGGGGTGTGAGTTTAGGCCCCTAAACTCACCATGCTGGGCATGGTGCCTACTTAAAACACACACACACACACATACATACACATACACACACACACACACACATACAAGCAACAAAAGAAAAAAATAGATAAACTTGGAATCACCAATATAAGGAAATATACTTTTTCTGGGGGCCATTACTGCACAATCTAGCCCAGTCACTTACTAGTTATGTGACATTGGGCAAGTCACTTACCCCAGTAAGTTTAATTTTCATTATCTGTAACTTAACAGATACTATTTATATCATGCAATTCTTTTTTTTAAGATTTATTTATTTATTTATGATAGACATAGAGAGAGAGAGAGAGGCAGAGACACAGGAGGAGAGAGAAGCAGGCTCCATGCCAGGAGCCTGACGTGGAACTCGATTCCTGGGACTCCAGGATTGCGCCCTGGGCCAAAGGCAGGTGCGAAACCCCTGAACCACCCATGGATCCCCGATATCATGCAATTCTTATAAAGATTAATGATAATATTTTAAATTCTTCACATGTATTTAAGTTTATACCATTGTCTGTAAGAAAACCACATTTTTCTTTCATAGTTTCTGCTTCCTCTACATTCTTTATAAGTTGTGTAGCTACTTACTACCCATGTCTTATCTTCAGAATTGAAGAAATCAAGGATATTCTGTTTATAGTTATAATAATTATTATATAGTTACAGTCATTATTTTTAGATATTATTTATAGTTTTCTAAAATGACTGCACCAGGTAAATAACAGTATGATTGATGTCTGAGTTAGGATATGTCTGTGAACTGATAACACTAAGTAAGTTTATATTTGTAGAAAGTCCTTAAATTTGTAGATGTGTGAATAATATGTGATTCATATGTGTTATGTATTTTTATGTAAACATCATAAAATAAGAACTATTTAGTTCCTTTAAGCATAAAAGCTTTGGTAATTAATTTGTAAAATAGGATCAGAAATTAATATCAGTGTCTATATAAATAGCAGCGAATCTATTACATTCATTAGTGTGAGAAGAATATAAGACCTACATTTTAAAGACTGTGTTTTCTGTGTTAGCGTACATAAAAGGGTGATGATGTTTAGAAGAGCTGAATTGGGAAAGGTCAGTTTCTGAAAGCCAGTTGAGGTAAAGAGGAGCTAGTTATCTCTGATAACTTTAGCAGAGACAAAGCCGTCAGAGAAAATTCCCAGCAATAGATTAAATTATAATACTTGGATCTTGGAAAAGGATCTTGCAGGAGCAAGCCATATAGAGATGGATTAACTCAAGGAACTTTGTTTATTACATGGATTGGTGGGAGATGTTGAGTGACATATAACATTTTTTTTTTTGGTAGAAGGGGAGGAGGGCGGGGGGTGGGAGTGAATGGGTGACGGGCACTGGGTGTTATTCTGTATGTTAGTAAATTGAACACCAATAAAAAAAAATAAAAAAAAAACATTTTTTTTTTTGTTCCTACTATTTTGATTGAACAGATTTGTCATGGAAATTGGAATTCTGGTGAGGGTAGGAAAGGTTGTTTAAAATAATACATTTTCTTGCTTTAGAGTTTAGATGACTTTCATTTGGGTGCAGTTGTGCCTGATATCTTGAATATGAGCTGTCTCAAGGAGAGATAGCAGAGGAATGTTCTAATTCAATTGGATATTTGAAGCTTTGCTGGGTCCACGCTCTGATGCTTTTCTCTCAAGCAGCTGGGCTAGCAAGTAATGACAACAGTAGGAGTAAGAAGAGTCTTTTGTCTTTTTTTTTTTTTTTTTTTTAGAGAGTGGTGGGGGCAGAAGAAGAGGAAGAGAGAGAGAGAATCTTAAGCAGGCTCCATGCCCAGCCCAGAGCCCAATGTGGGGCTCGATTTCACAATTCTGAGATCATGACCTGGGCTGAAATTAAAAGTCAGATGTTTAACCCACTGAGCCACCTAGGTACCCCCAAAAGAATCTTTAATAAATGGCAGATATGAGGGAAAAATTGATGTAATTCTAAGTTAAAATAGGTAGCAACTTACCATAAAGACAGCGCAATATAGATACTTGAGCATTTTCTAGTGATTCATATTCTTAACATTTTTATTTAAATTGGTATACACATCATAGATATTCCTGATATGAATATGGAGATTTTATTTTAAGTTTTAACTATTTAGAAAAAGGGATAAGTCAAGTCCCTGGAGGTTCTATTGGATCTGCTAAGTCTTGACTATTTGAGAAAAGAAGTGACAGTTAGAGGCCTTGGCCTTGAGTTACAGAAGCGAAGCCCCTAGGTGTCTGAGGGAGGTTTGCTAGAGATTAAACAATTTTGATGATATAAAAACATACCTGGAATAAGAATGAAGGTGGAACACCCTGAGGACATTAGAATTACATTGTACTCTTACTTTTCCCAATGAAAAATGTAGTCTAAGCATCAGGTCTTTCTTAGCTCTAGTCCTTGTCAGTTTGGTTGAATTGCCATGGTCATGAAAGACTCCCATTTAAAAACCATTCCTCTGTGAAGAGGCATGATGCTACTCCTAAAGAGAATATTCTAGCAAGGTTTTGGTAAATTCAATAATGAGTGCCTAGTGAATTGCAGGAGCTATTTGTAAAGTGGTTAGAATACTGTAGCTCTAATATTGGAAGAGATTAGACACTTCTTATCTGGCACTGACACCCGAACTATTTAATCAGCCACTAGTGAGTCATAGTAAGTTTTACAATTGTTGCATTAAAGGTTAAACATAATTGGTTATAGTCTAACTTTCTGATCCGCTACAGTAGCTCCTGCTATAACTTTAGCTATAACAGAGTCTTTCAAATTCATGATCTCAGCTCTTATTTAGTGTTTCAATGGGTAATTTCAAGTTGTTATGAATAAAAATGTTAATGTGTCTATAAAATTTTCTTGACAAAAAAATATTACCAGGGAGGGTCACAGTACAATTAACTAAATATGCCTAGTTGGTACATAGTTAATTTTAGTACTTTTATTTATGAAGAATCTTTCTCTCATGAACACAGAGTTTTTGGAGGCTGAATCCTGCTGTGCTTCGCTCATTACCCTTGGTATTATGGTTCTGACCATGTGACCCCTGCAGATAGGATTGATTCCTGGGATTTGTCATTTGTTGTTGAGAGCATTTGTAGGTTGCTCTGGACTTTTGATCAGGAGTTGCTTGGTTGTTGTCTCCATTAGCTGAGATAGGTAATGCCGCTTCAGAAAGTCAAGGTTTATTATTTTTCAGCTCTATATAATATTGTACTGAACACTTTAAATAATTGTCAAAGACTTGCAAGATGTCTGTTCTTGATTGTCTTATGATTTAATTTAGGGACATGAAATGCAGATCAGGGGCTTATTCTTACTCGTGTGCCCTCTTAAGTTTTTATCTCAGGAACCTAAACCTTGAATCTGGGCACCCTCCACTGGGGGGATTATACAGATATAGTATCTACTACCATCTGTACAGCAGATTCCACGGGATGGAGTAGGAAAAGTTATGGAAAAGGACCATATAGACCAGGGAGGTCTGCCATATATAGTATATGTGGCTCTTTATCTTTTTAAAATGTATCAGTTTCACCCATAAAAAGTGAAATACAAGTTCAAATTACAAGAGATCTTTTTCTAATTTATCAACTTGGCAAAGATAAAAGGATTGAATTAGTGTTAGCAAGGGTGTAGGTAATTGGGTGCCCCTTTACCTTACTTGTGATGGTTTAAATTGTCTAACTTTTATTCCGGAAAATTTGGAAAGAGCTAACAAAACTGACAATGCAAGAACCTTTGTAACTAACAGTATCCCTTCTAAGAACATATTCTACAGGTATCTGTACAAATGTATGCAATGATAGTCGTTGCAGCACTGGTAAAAATGATCAAAGATCAGAAATGACTAAATGGGGGCAGCCCAGGGGGCTCAGCGGTTTAGCGCTGCCTTCAGCCCAGGGCCTAATCCTGGAGACCCAGGATCTAGTTCCATGCCAGGCTCCCTGCATGGAACCTGCTTCTCTCTCTGCCTGTATCTCTGCCTTTCTCTTTCTCTCTGTGTGAATAAATAAATAAAATATTTTTTTTAAAAAAGAAAGAAATGACTAAATGTCTATCAATAGAGCATTTGTTAAATTATTGTGCATCCATTTCATGTAACAATACACAGTTGTTTTAAATGAAGCGATTCCATGTAGACTGACATGTAATACCTCTGGTGATATATCTTTAAGTAGGGGAAGGGGTCAACGTATAGAACAGTGTGGTTTGGCTGAAATCACTGGTATTAAAATATTTGTGAGTATACTTATATTTGCTGAGAATATCTCTGGATGAATAAGAAATGGGTAACAGTGTGTATCTAGAGGGGAATCATGTGACTGGGGAACAAGGCGGATTAGATAACTCTTCTGCAAATATCATTCACATGCCTTCTCTCCTTTAAAATTTCCTGCCCTTAGGTGCTAGGTCTTGGCCACATGAGTTGCTTCGGCAACAGAATATAGCAGATATGACACAAGCATGCGTTGAGCAGTTCTAGCTCAGCCATGTGTTTCTGTGACTGCCATGAGAATAACAACCTTGGTAGCCATTGTCTCTTCGGCCTGTGGCCCTGAACGACATGTGTGGATGATTCTCAAACTTGACCCAAAGCCCAGAGCCAAGCCTACACAGTCCACAATCTAAAGCAGAAGTGCCCCTGCCAATTTGCAGGCTTGCAAAGTGAGAGAAATCAATGCTTACTGAAGTAAAGCCAGTAAGGGGTGGTTTGTCATATGACATTGTTGTAGCAAGAGCCAATTAATATAGCTGTAGACTTACTTGTTATGTATAGCCCTTTGTACTTTAAAGTGTTAGATAATGTACATTTATTACCCATTCAAAAAGTACATTAATTTGTTAACCTCTATCTCCTCTAAACCAATCCAAAAAAGGCACAGAAAACAAGAAATAGCATTATATTGAGCAATGCAGAAGCCCCTGCTTCAATTATATTTGAGTTGTTCAGCTGACATAGTTATTTGTGGCTGAGATTCCTCCTTTCATATTTAATCCAACAATCCACTGAGGTGCCAACTGGTTTTATAAAGAAAACTTACTAAAGTGAAGAGAAAGATTGCGTTGGCATATAGTGAAAGACTATTTTTGACTACGAGAAGATGAGATACCAATGGATGATTTAATTGATTTTAAATATTCTTCATTTTGTGCTGACCTTATTTCAATATACCTGAATTGAAGCAGAAATGATTCAACTGCATTTTGTTTGAATCTTTATGTAGAGGATTATACTGGAATACTGAGGTATTAAAGAAGTGTGAAAGCCTCAAACAGGAGTACATTTCTCGTAGATAAAGATGGCAGTAGGGACAAATGTAAGAATCCCTGAGACCGAAGTTGCCATGACAGAGCAGAGTGGGGAGTGGAGAGAGCAGAAGTAGTATGAGCAGGAGTTGGATCAGCCTCACAGATGACTAGAGCATTGTAGGCGTGCTATAGCGCAGCCAAAAGGTGTCCCAGGCACTGGATGTGCCTTGAATTCTGAATGATAGTTTTAAGGAAGCCTTCAGTTCTCTTTGCCAGGTTCTGAGATGCCATTCTTGTTTTCCTTGCACATTCTTACAAATATACGAGCATCTCTCTGTTCTTGCAACAACCTGAAAAAGTCCAATCAATGTAAGTCAATCTCAAAGCCTCTACTTATCTTCAGATAGAGGAAAACTCTGTTTTGTAGCAACTGCCTATATCACTAACCCCAGAAATGGCACTTTAATCAGAATAAATCAAAACTCCAAAAATGACTTCATGGAAATGTATCACCACTATTCAAAAAGGGAAAAATAAACATCCTTAAATATATAGCTCAGTAATTGTTTTTCTTATTAGTGTGTTACTTGTACACTCATATAACCATGAGGATCATAATTCTCAATAATTTAAAGTCTTACTCCCTGGGAATGATATGCTTTTGAAATTTATCATTTCAAAATTCATACTGAGTTTGAAAATTAGGGGATTCTGTTTATCTAGTTATTTTCATAATGCACAAATTCTATTCTAATTTCTCTATGAAACAGACATAATAGAGTTGTCTATTAATGGATGCAAATTAAATTTAAAGTGGAATGGATATTATCCCAATGATATAGTTGTAAATATTAAATATTCTCCTATCATATCCTCCTTATAGAGTCACTGGTATCTCTGCAAATTTTTCAATAGAAATGAGGCTTCAACTACCACTAATAGGATGAGGATTGATGTGGTCAATTTGCTTCAGCCATCTTCAAATTGATGAACGTCAAAAATCTTATTCTATTCACTAGTCCACAAGGACTCTTCTACAATAAATGCTGTAAAAGCTGTAAGCAAGTAGTTTCTGAAAAGCATTTGGCTGTATTCCTATTCATCAAAACACTGAACTCATAATACCATGAAACAATTAGTCAGACTACGAATTAACTAAGAAGCTTTACTCCTACATTACTGTGTTTAATTCCCGAAATCAGCTCTAGAAGAGTAAGAGACCCATTATCTTGGATCCAAGAATAAATGGGCCCCTGGACTTTTTTGCCCTCCATAAGGCATCTACTTTTTAAGCAATAATCTCGGCTACTTCACTTTAAATCTCAAGCAGCATCATTTTTGTCTTAAGAAGAAAACCATCATTTGAAAGAAGAGTAAACCCTCTCACTGAAATCATATTTTGGATAATAAACAGATCAGCATGTGATTATGATATAGTTATGGAAAAATGTGAAATACCAGGGAATTATTTCAAAGCATTCAAAGTTTTTTTTTATGTTAAAAGTTTTTATAATTCAACACTTCTATATAAAGAAAAATATTTCTATTGATAAATTCTATTTATAGAAAGGGAAGGTAACATTAAACGTGTAGTTCTTCACAAATATTTGAAATTTAGGACTAGTTTGCTATATTATGTTCCAATAGAACTTCTGTGCAGTTTTATATCATAATTACAGTGTACATAAATTACCGTTAACTTCCCCAAATGTTAACTGATCCCAACCAACCAAATGAAAGGAGAGGTTTATCAGAGGAGCTTTCTGGGTGGCAGAGAAAACTAACATAGGATTTTGCAGTGGGAAATTCTGGGGATAATAGCTGAGTTAATTATTTGTACTCTTCCCAATACTGTTTTTACCTCATACAATTCATATCATAAGATCAAGGTTTATATAACAGGCTTTCAGTTATGGATTTAGTAAATCATGGTAATAAAAGACACAGAATAGGGAATATAGTCAATTATAGTCAATAGTGTATGGTGACAGATGGTAGCTACACTTATGGTGAGCATAGCTAAAGGTATAGAGAAGTTGAGTCACTATGTTGTACACTTGAAACTAATGTTAACATTGTCAACTATACTCAAATTAAAGAAAAATCAAACCTATATATTACTTCCTTTCTCATTTAAAAGTAGCTGATGGACAGCAGGTTTTCTGAAATGAGTGGTAATGTATTCGTGTTCTTCTCCTAGGACACTTGGGTCATAGAAGTGTCTAGTATTGTAACTCAGTCACTGAAGGAACATGTCTCACAAAGGTGTCCCATTTGAAACTGGGACAAGGAAGGATATCTGGCAGTTGCCCTTCTGGTGAAGAGAGACTAGCTCAGAGGGTCTGAGTTCTAAGGAAAAGTTTGCATTACATAGAACTTGTTTGGGCTGCATTCAAAGTGTTGCTATGCAGGACTTTCCAAAAGGAGAATTAATTTTCCTATCTCTGTTTTCCTACTTGGTCATCTCAAGTGAAAATACCCTCAGCTTCCTACACTGACTCCTACTAACTCATACATCTTCATTTGCTTCTCTCCTCGTTTCAAAAGATGAGCCATTTCTTTACCAGTGCTCTAGGATATTTTTTTGACATTTTTTAATTTAAATTCAATTTGCCAACCTATAGTATAACACCCAGTACTCATTCCATCAAGTGCCTCAGCCTCTCTCTTCTGAGATATTCATCAACAGTCACCTTTTCTCTAATATATATTCAATCTTTCTATTAGTTCTTTCCTCTCTCAGTGTATGTAGCAAGCACTCTTGGCTGTGTACCAATGACCTTGACTTCCCTCTTTCTTTTTTGCTGGATGTGCCATTCCTTCATCATAAAGACTCAAGAGGCCCAAATACCCTATTTTCCAGCCTCTTATATAGTAGAGGGAAGGCAAAGGAAAAAATAACAGGTCTTTTGCAAAAGAGAATCTCACTTACAAGAGAGTGACATATGAAGACCAATTCCCCTTCCTTCCCTTCCTACCTATTTTGAATGCTGACTTATGAGGACATGATGCTTGGAGCTTCAACAGCCATCTTGCAATGGTTGTGGAAAAATGTGGAGGGCGCACTGAAAAATGGTCTCTGGGAACAAATGAAAGAGCCAAGGGACCTTGATGACATTATTGAGCTATTGAATAAACATGGATCTCACCTATCCCTGGTCTTTCTGTGTAAGAAAAGTAAACCTATTGTCTGAGCAATGTATAGTCTAATATTCCCTTAAGTATATCAGGAAGCATCCTAACTAATTTAAGGTAGCTTCCTTACTTGGATAATCCAATCTTTTTGTTATTTTCCCTTTATTCTTATAATTAAGAGTAAATGTGATGGCTGGATCACAGCAAAATTATGGTCAATGGAGTGACTTTGAAAATAAAAATCATGTAATAATTATGAAAAAGCAGAAAATATAAAGAACCTGATAGGACTGTACCAATGATGACTATAACAATTCTTGGCTGCCAACCTTGAAACTTCCTTTACATGGCAGAGAAATAAGGTTTGTATTTATTTATTTATTTATTTATTTATTTATTTATTTATTTATTTATTTTAAAGATTTTATTTATTTATTCATGAGAGACAGAGAGAGAGAGAGAGAGAGAGGCAGAGACATAGAGGGAGAAGTAGGCTCCCTGCAAGGAACCCTATATGGGACTCAATCCTGGACCCTAGGATCAGGCCATGAGCCACCCAGGCATCCCGGTTCTATCTTATGTAGACTACTGTTTTTGTTATGCTTTGTTTTTTTGTTATGAGTACCTAAAATGAGTCCTGACGCATATAACATGCAATTATAAGGAGACATGAATAAAATACTCAGCTGGGTGTTTTTGGATGAAAAGGTATATACATTTAAATTTGTGATAGTTACCAATTATATAAAAAGATAGCCTAAATTTATAATTCTACCAAATCTGTGGTCTTCCTACATCTTCATGAATCTTGGTTATTATGAGAGTTTTGAAAAATTTGTCATGATTGAGCACTGAGTAATGCATAGAATTCCTGAATCATTATAACATGCACCTAAAACTAATATAACACTACATGTTAACTATAATGGAATTAAACTTAAAAGCTTAATAAAAATCAAACACATGTAAAAAATGATTTGTTATCTGATTACTTTTAAATGCTGCTTGTTGTGATTTGCATTTGTAAAACTGACAAAAGTTAAGCATCTCTTCATGTTTTCCTATACAATTTGTCTTTCTTTTCCTGTGATTTACCTGACAATTTCTTTTTTCCATTTTTTTATTATCGTCTTTTTCTCTTCTTTTTGATTTAGAGTATACTAAAAGAATTTATACTTAGCTTGTTACATATGTTGCTGTATTTTTAGTTTTTTTTTGTTTCAGTTATCCTTTGTTGTTTTATTTTTTAAGTTTTTATTTTAATTCCAGTTAATTTACATACAGTGTTGTATTAGTTTCAGGTGTACAATGCAGTGATTCTTCATTCCATACATCACCCTGTGCTCATCTCCACAAGTGCCCTCTTTAAACCCCATCATCTATTTCACCCATTTGACCCATCCACCTGCTCCCACCCCCCTGGTAACCATTAGTTTATTCTCTATAATTGAGTTTGTTTCTTGGTTTGCCTCTCTGTCTCTTTTTTCTCTTTGTTTTATTTCTTAAATCCCACATATGAGGGAAATCATGTGGTATTTGTCTTTCTCTGACTGACTTGTTTCACTTAGCATTATATTCTTTAGCTCCATTCATCTCATTATAAATGGGTAGATTTCATTCTTTTTTATTGCTGATATATGATATATATATCATTTTTTTATCCATTCATCAATTGATGGACACTTGGGCTACTTCCATATATTGGCTATTATAAATAACACTGCTGTAAACATAGTGGTGCATGTATCCCTTGCAGTCAGTGTTTTTGTATTCTTTGGGTAAATACCTAGTATTGTGATTGCTGGATCGTGGGGTTGTTCTATTTTCGACTTTTTGAAGGAGCTCAGTGGTGTTTTCCACAGTGCCTGCACCAGATTGCAGTCCCACCAAAAGTGCTCAGCTGCTCCTTTTTCTCCATATGCTCACCAACACCTGTTGTTTTTGGTGTCATTGATGGGAGCCATTCTGATAGGTTTGAAGTGATATCTCATTGTAGTTTTGATTTGCATTTCCCTGATGATGAGCGATGATGAACATCTTTTCATGTGTCTGTTGGCCCTCTCTATGCCTTCTTTAGAGAAATGTCAGTTCATGTCTTTTGCACATTTTTAAACTGGATTATTTCTTTTTTGAGTGTTGCATTTTACACTTTCTTTATGTATTTTGGATATTAACCTTTATCAGATACATCATTTGTAAATATCTTCTCCCATTCAATTGGTTGCCATTTAGTTGTGTTTGTTTCCCTTGCTCTCCAGAAGCTTTTTATTTTGACACAGTTCCCATAGTTTATTTCTGCTTTTGTTTCCCTTCCCTCAGAAGACAGATTTGGAAAGAAGTTGCTATGGCCAATGTCAAAGAAGTTACTGCCTGTGTTCTCTTTTTGGATTTCTATGGTTTCAGGTCTCACATTTCGGTCTTTTCCATATTGAATTTAGTTTTGTGTATGTATGGTGTAGGAAAGTGGTACAGTTTACATTGCGTGTTTCTGTCCACTTTTCCTAACACCATTTGTTGAAGAGACTGTTCTTTGTCCATTGGATATTCTTTCCTGATTTGTTGAAGATTAATTGACCACAAAGTTGTGGGTTCATTTCTGGGTTTTCTATTCTGTTCCAGGGATGTATGAGTCTATTTTTGTGCCAGTACCATAGTGTGTTGATCACTACAGCTTTGTAATATACCTTGAAGTCCAGAATTGTTGATGCTTCCAGCTTTGCTCTTCTTTTTCAAAATTGCTTTGTTTATTTGAGGGCTTTTGTGATTCCGTGCAAATTAGGATTGTTTGTTCTAGTTGTGTGAAAAATGTTATTGGTACTTTGATAGGGATTGCATTAAATGCATAGATTACTTTGGGTAGTATAGACATTTTAACAATATTTGTGCTTCCAACCGTGAACATGGAGTGTCTTTCCATTTTTTGTGTCCTCTTCAATTTCTTTCATCAGTGTTTTACAGTGTTCAGATTACAAGTTTTTCAACCTCTATGGTTAGGTTTATTCCTAAGGTATATTATTATCTTTGGTGCAATTGTAAATGAGACTGTGTTCTTAATTTCTCTTTCTTCTGCTTCATTATCAGTGTATAGAAATGCAACAGATTTCTGTACATTGAGTTTATATCCTGTGACTTTACTGAATTCATGAATCAGTTCACCAATTTTTTTTGGTGGAGTCATTCAGCTTTTCTATATAGAGTATCATGTCATCTGCAAATAGTGAAAGTTGTACTTCTTCCTTACTGGCTTGGATTTATTTTTGTTGTCTCATTGCTATGGCTAGGACTTCCAGTAATATGTTGAATAAAAGTTGTGAGAATGGACATCCCTGTCTTGTTCCTGGCCTTAGGGGAAAAGCTCTCAGTTTTTCTCTATTGAGGATGATGTTAGCTGGTGGTTTTTCACAGATGGCCTTTATGATGTTGAGTCATGCTCCCTCTAAACCTGCTTTGCTGAGAATTTTTATCATGAATGGATGTTGTACTTTGCCAAATGCTTTTTTGGTGTCTATTGAAATGATCAAATGGTTCTCATCTTTTCTCCTAAGGATGTGATGTGTCACATTGATTGATTTGTGAATATTTCCTTATAATACAGGAAAAAGTTGTCCTTGATCATCGTAAATAATGTTTTTAATGTATTGTTGAATTCATTTTGCTAGCATTTTATTGAGAATTTTTGCATCAATGTTTATCAGAGATATTGGCTTATAGTTTTCTCTTTTTAGTGCTGTCTTCATCTGGTTTTGGTATCAGGGTAATGCTGGCCTCATGGAATTAATTTGTAAGTTTTCCTTCATCTTCCACATTTTGGAATAGTTGGAGAAGACTAAATATTAGGTCTTCTTTAAATGTTTGTTAGGATTTGCCTATGAGGCCATCTGGTTCTACACTTTTGTTTGTTGGGAGCTTTTTGATTGTTGACTCAATTTCTTTGCTGATTATCAGTCTGTTCAAACTTTCTGTTTCTTCCTGTTTCAGTTTTGGCAGTTTATATGTTTCTAGAAACTTACACATTTCTTCTAGGTTGTCCAATTTGTTGGCATATAGTTTTTCATAATATTCTCTTCTGATTATATTTCTGTGGTATTTGTTGTTAATTCTCCTCATTTGCGATTTTATTTGAGTTCTTTCTAATTTCTCCTTGGTAAGTCTGGGTAGAGGTTCATCAATTTCATTGAATTTATCAAAGGACCAGCTCCTAGTTTCATTGATCTGTTGTGTTGTATTGTTTTGTTTTTAGTAACTGTATCATTTGTTTCTGCTCTGGTCTTTATTATTTCCTTCCTTCTGCTGGTTTTAAGTCTTGTTTGTTGTTATTTTTCTAGCTCCTTTAGGTACAAAGTTAGGTTGTCTATTTGAAATTTTTCTTGGTTCTTGTGGTATGCCTATGTTGCTATAAACTTCACTCTTAGAACTGCTTCCCCATGTGAGCAACTTGATGAGAGGGCCTGTTTCTCTTGTTTGCTGTTTTCGACGATTGTGCTTTATTTTCATGTACTTTAAAATTTTTCTTTTATTTTCTTGTTCACCCATTCATTGTTTAGTAGCATGTTGTTTAACCACCATGTATTTTTGCTATTTTCAGTTTTTTTCTTGTGGTTGACATCTAGTTTCATAGAACTGTGGTAAGATAATATGCATGGTATGATCTAAATCTTGAATTTGTTGAGGTTTGGTTTGTGGGCTAGTATGTGATATATTCTAGAGGGTGGAATGTTCTGAATATATCTGTTAAATCCATTTGGTCCAGTGTGTCATTCAAAGCCACTATTTCCATGTTGATTTTCTGTTAGATAATCTGTCCATTGATGTAAGTGGTGTATTGTGTTATTATTGATTAGTTCTTTTATGTTTGTTACTAAATTTTTTATGTATTTGGGTGCTCCTATTTTGGGTGCATAAATATTTACAATTACAAACCCTTTTATTATTACATAGTTTTCTTTGTTGTCTCTTTTTACAGTTTTTGTTTTAAAGTCTATTTTGTTTGGAAAAAAGTACTGCTACTCCAGCTTTCTTTTGATACCCATGCATATGACAGATGTTTCTCCAACCCTTATCAATCTGTAGGTGTCTTCAGGTTTAAAATGAGTCTCTTATAGACCACATATTGATGGGTCTTGTTTATATATATAATTTTATTTTTTTGTTTATATTTTTTGATCCATTCTATTCCCTATGTCTTTAATCAGAATGCTTAGAACATTTACATTTCAATAACTGACAGATATGTATTTTTTGCCATTTTATTACTTAGTTTGTGGTTGTTTCTAAAGATTTTCTCTGATCCTTTCTTATCTTCCTTTCTTCCTTTCATATTTATCTAATTTTCTTTAGTGATATATTTGAATTTCTTTCTCTTTATTCTTTGCATGTATATAAGATTTTTTATAGATAGTTACCATTAGATTTGTATATAACCTCTTCTGCATATAGCAGTCTACATTACATTTATGGTTCTTTGTGTTTGAACCCATTCTTCTCTCCTCCCCACATTTTAGGTACATGTGATTATATTTAATAACACTTTTTTTTTTTAGTTACTTGACTGTTTTTTTTTTTTACAGAAATATTCATTTGTACTGCTTTTTTTGTTTCTTTGCTACTGTTACTTTTGGTCTCTCCTTTCCACTCAAACAGTCCCTTATACTATTTCTTGAAGAGCTGGTTTAGTGGTCATGAACTCCTTTAGTTTTTGTTTAGATGATCTGTCATATAAAAAGAGATAAAGAGAAACTCTCCTTCTATTCTGGATTATAGCCTTGCTGGATAGAATATTCTTTGCTACAGATTTTTCCCCTTTAGTACTTTGAATATGTCATGTCACATCCTTCTGACTTGCAAAGTTTCTATTGAAAAATCTGCTAGCCTTATGTGTTTTTCATTTAAGTTTCTGACTTCTTTTGTCTTGCTGCTTTTAGATTTTTTCTGTATCATTATATTTTATAAATTTAATTGCAATAAGTTTCTATGTGGGTCTGCTTTTGTTGATTTTGTTGGCGTTTTTTTGTGCCTTCTGGATCTGGATATCTGTTTCCTTCCCCAGACTAGGGAAGTTTTTGGCTATTATTTTTCAAATAAATTTTCTTTTCTTTTTTTTTCAAATACATTTTCTATCTCCTTTTATCTCTCTTCTTCTAAAACTCCTGTAATACAAATGTTATTATATTTAATGGAGTCACTGAGTTCCCCAAGCCTATTCTCATTTTGCATAGTACCTTTCTCTCTTGTTCAGTTTGATTGCTTTCCATTATGCTGTCTTCTAGGTCACTAATCCATTCCTCTACTTCTTCCATCCTGCTGTTCATTCCATCAATCATGTTTCTGATTTCATTTATTGAGCCCTTTATCTCTGCTATGCTATTCCTTGTCTCTGTGTTAAGGGTGTCACTCATGTCTTCCACTCCTTACTCAAGTTCAGTGGTGAGTATCCTTATAATCATTGCTTTAAATTCTCTACTCAAGTTCAGTGGTGAGTATCCTTATAATCATTGCTTTAAATTCTCTATCATGCATGTTACTTATAACTGCTTCATTTAGATCTCTGACTGTGGCCTTGTCCTCTTCTTTCACTTTGGATAAATTTCTCTGTCTCCTCATTTGTTTGCCTCACTCTCTGTGTTAAGAAAGTCAGCTATATCTTCTGATTTTGAAAGTAGTAACTTTATAAAGAGGTCCTGTAGTGCCCCACAGTGCATTGTCCCCTGTTCAGCAGATCCTGGCCAGGACCGCCTAGAAATAAACCTAACCCAAGAGGTGAAAGACCTGTAATCTGAACGCTGTAAGACACTGATGAAAGAAATTGAAGAGGACACAAAGAAATGGAAAGACACTCCATGTGCATGGACTGGAAGAACAAATATTGTTAAAATGTCTACACTACCCAAAGCAATCTATACATTAAATGCAATCCCTATAAAAATACCAACAGCATTTTTCACAGAACTAGAACAAACAATCCTAATTTGCATGGAATCATAAAAGATCCCAAATAACCAAAGCAGATTTGTAAAGCCTGATTTTACAAACTCATGGAATTCAGCCCTTCTGGTTTTAAAGTCAAATTGTATGTGTACTAGTCTTCCCCATGTGAGCTCCTTGATGAGAGGGCCTGTTTCTCTGTTCTCTTGACACCTGCAGCTCCCTCAGTCCTGTGGGCAGCCTTGCTCTGCCTTTTAGACCTACCTGACCTTTCAGTTCTAGCTTCTTTATATTTAGTTGTAGAGTTTGTTCATCCACTCTTTGGATCACTCTCTGCTTTATTTACTTGGATATGGATGATATCTACTTGAAAATGTGGGGTGATGAGCTCAGAGTCCTCTTACTCAACTATCATCCCAACATCCTTCTGCTACCCTTTTTGATGCCTCTTTGTATCATGGAGATCTGGCAAATATTATATTTTTATGCTGTATAGTTTTAATGTTTTATTCTTTTTTTAAAAAAGATTTGTTTATTTATTTATTCATTCATTCATTCATTCATTCATTCATTCATGAGAGACCCAGGGAGAGAGGCAGAGACATAGGCAGAGGGGTACCTGATGTGGAACTCGACCCCAGGACCCCAGGGTCATGCCCTGAGCCAAAGGCAGATGCTCAGCCACTGAGCTACCCAGGCGGCCCTGTTTAATTATTTTTTATCAAGATTATTTCCACTTTAAAAAAGTTGATGTCTCCCATTTTTCCTGTTTTTATTTTCACTCAAGATATTTACACTCTTTACTTTCTTCCACCCTATTTCCTGTTTATGTTAAATATACTCTGATCCATAAGGTTCTGGCTATAACCCATTCATGAGGATTATATCAGTTTGAGAAGCTTGCATTGTCTTAAAGTATTGTCTAACTAAGATAATAAGTAGACTCACACTCTGTCAAATGTAACCTAACTTTATGAAGGATTTACAAATGAAACGTGAATTTCTTTGAAAAGTTCTGATTTATGGGATCTACTTTTTCTTCAAAATTCCATACCTGCACAAGCAATTGGTTAATGGATACTTGCCTTTTTTTTATTATAATACTGTGCTTGCTGCTGGGTTCAGGAGAGCTGAAGAAAGATAGCATAGTTGTATGAAAGTTTCTCTCTTCAAACAAATTAGGCTTATTTTGGAGACTAGTTAGAAATTCAAAAGGCAACTGGAAATAATAGTAGACAGAACTTACTCAAGTAATGAGATATGTTTAGCAGACAATGTACTTGCAGAGCAGTGATTTTTAAACTATTGTGGGGCTCACAGATTTCTTTGTGATGATAACTATGGACACTTCCCCTAGAAAAGAGTGAGAGCATTAAAGTAGGATATTAGGTTAAGTCATATGTGTCAGTCAAGATTCTCATGAGAAACAGATTTCACTCCAAAAGTTTAAGATACTGGGATGCCTGGGTGGCACAGCAGTTGAGCATCTGCCTTTGGTTCAGGGCATGATCCTGGTCCAGATATTGAGTCCCACATCAGGCTTCCTATGGGGAGTCTGCTTCTCCCTCTACCTATGTCTCTGTCTCTCGCTTTGTGTCTCTCATGAATAAACAAATAAAATCTTAAAAAAAATAAGTTTAAGATACTTCAATAGGAGGACAATTCACTGAGGAATGAGCAGATTTGGGGGAACCAAAACTAAAAGTAAATATTGAGGCATCCAAAGTGTAGTAGCATCAGAAATTCATTATTATTGTTTTCCTTCTTGGAGGAGCTAATAGAGGGCCTGTGAACACTGGGATCATGGAGGGAGGGCTATCTGATGGGAGAGCTGCAGCTGTTGCCAGAGAATCAGCTGGATGGAGTAAGGAAGAAATACCTAGATTTTCCTCTCCTCCCAACCTCTAATATTCTACCAGTGGGAAGCTAACCAATAAAGGGTCCCAGCGACATAATCCATGGGGATCAGCATTCTTGTGGACAGACTAGGAAAGACAAAGGTGCAAAAGGAACCTGGGTTGGGAAGGAGCACAGCAAACGGAATTGAACCAGCATAGTATTCTTTAGGATGATGCCTTCTTTTGTAGTCCATACAGTTGTAGAGTGGCATAAAGCTAAATAAATATTGAAGTTACATCATAAACAGCGTCTTTGTGCTTTATTTCTCTCTTCTACAAAGAATTTCTTTGTTTTATGGTTTGTGACTGAACTGATAGGGCAGAGAGGCTCATCCTACTGGAGTCATAAGATAAAAACTAAAGGGGAAAGCAGTTTTGTTTGTTAAATGATTTACCTTTGCCCCTCACTTGTATAAAATGAGGCTCAAACTCAGGATTATAAACTTTCAGAATTATTATTTCTGATTTTTTCCATCCAGGACCCATGCTTTAGGCAGGGTGTGCTTCATGAGTGTGCAAACTGTGCAGTTGCCCAAAGCCCTGTGTTCAAAAGAGTCCCATACATGCTAAATGCTCTGTTGTCACTGTCTTGGAATTCTTATTAATATTTGTTGTTGTTGGGATCCCTGGGTGGCGCAGCGGTTTGGCGCCTGCCTTTGGCCCAGGGCGCGATCCTGGAGACCCGGGATCGAGTCCCGCGTCGGGCTCCCGGTGCATGGAGCCTGCTTCTCCCTCTGCTTCTCCCTCTGCCTGTGTCTCTGCCTCTCTCTCTCTCTCACTGTGTGCCTATCATGAATAAATAAAAATTAAAAAAAAAAAAAGAAATAGATAACCCAAAAAAAAAAAAAAAAAAAAAAAAAAAATATTTGTTGTTGTTGCATATAGCTGTAGTTTATTCATTTTTGTTGCTAAATAGTATTTCATATTACAGCCGCATCACAATTTATCATTTTTTTAGATTCCACATATAAGTGGAATCATATGGTATTTCTCTTTCTCTGTCCAATCTGACTTATTTCAACTAGTGTTACACACTTTGAATCTATCCACATTGTTGCAAATGACAAGATCTCATCCTTTTTATGGCTAAGTAATAGTCCATTTATGTATTTACCACCTCTTCTGTATCCATTCATCTATCAATGGACATTTGGATTGTGTCCATATTTAGCTGTTGTAAATGATGCTGCAATAAATGTAGGGATGCATATATCCTTTTGAATTAGTGTTTTTGTTCTTTTTGGATAAATACCCAGTAACAGAATTACTAGATCCCACGATATTTCTATTTTTAATTTTTTGAGGAACTCCAATATGGTTTCCACAGTGGTTGTAGCAATTTACATTCCCACCAACAGTGCATGAGAGATCCCTTTTCTACACATCCTTGTCAGAACCTGTTATTTCTTGTCTTGTTACTGTGACTGGTTTGAGGTGATAGCTGATGATTTTATTTCCCTGATGATTAACAATGTTGGGCATCTTTTCATGTGCTTATTGGACATCTGTATGTTTTCTTTAGGAAAACATCTATTCATGTCCTCGGATCATTTTCTATTTTGATAGGCATTGCATTCAATCTATAGATTGCTTTGGATGGTATAGATATCTTAACAATAGTAATTCTTCCATTCCGTGAGCACGGTATTGCTTTCCATTTGATTGTGTTGTCTTCAATTTCTTTCATCGTTGTCTTAGAGTTTTCAGAGTGTAGGTCTTTCTCCTTCTTATTTAAGTTTATTCTTAGGTATTTTATTCTTTTTAGTACAATTGTAAATGAGATGGTTTTCTTAATTTCTCTTTCTGCTGCTTTGTTATTAGTGTATAGAAATGTAACAGATTTCTGTATATTAATTTTATGTACTGCAACTTTACTGAGGTCATTTATTTGTTCTAACAGTTTTTTTGTGGAGTTTTTAGGATTGTGTTTTGATTGGAGCATTTAGTTGATTTAAATTTAAATTATTGATAGGTATGTACTTATCAACATTTTGCTAATTGTTTTCTGGTAACTTTTGTAGTTCTTCCATGTTCCTTTTTTCTTCTCTTCCCTTGTGGTTTTGATGACTTTATTTAGTGTTATGCTTATATTCCTTTCTCTTAATTTTTTGTGGATCTATTATTGGTTTTGGGTATATGGTTGTTCCCATGGGGTTCAAATATGTATGCCATACATCCTATGTGTATGGCAATCTACATTAAGTTGATGGTCACTTTAGTTCAAACACATTCTAAAAACACTCCAATTTTACTTCCCCCTCTGTTTTATGTATATGATATCATCTTTTACACCTTTTTATTTTAGGTAGCTCCTGACTGAGTTTTGTATATATGATTGGACTTTACAACTTTTGTATTTTAACCTCCACATTGGCTTTATAAGTGATTAATCTGCTGCCTTTACTGTATGTTTGCTTTTACCAGTGAAATTTTTTTTCCTTTCACTATTTTTTCACTTCAGGTTGTGACCTTTACTTTCTACTTAAATAATTCCCTTTAACATTTCTTATAAGGCTAGTTTAGTGGTGATGAACTCCCTTAACTTTTATGTAGGTTACTATTTCTCCTTCAGTTCTGAATGATACTCTTCCTAGGTAGAGTATCCTTGATTATAAGAAAAAAACTTATAACCAAGGATAACTTTTCTCCTCTCAGCACTTTGAATATATTAGGTCACTATCTTCTGGTCTGCAAAATTTCTGCTGAAAAACCAGCTGATAGCCTTAAGGGATTTTCCTTATATGTCTTTGCTTTTCTTTTGCTGCTTTTAAGATTCTCTCTCTTTATCTAATTTTGGCTTTTATAATTATTATGTGTCTTGGTGTGGACCTTTTTGGGTTCGTCTTGTTTGAGGTTCTCTGTACTTCCTGGGCTTGGATGTCTGTGAATTATTGGTGATTTTGAAAAGAGGTCCCATATCTTCATTTTGCACTAGACCCAGAAAATTATATAGTTGATTCTCTCTTCAGGTTGTGGCAATATCTCACTACTCTCTAGAGGAGATGTTTACATATTGTTAATGAAAATAGTAAAAACGATAATCTTATCTATCAATTTTCTACTGAGAAATTCTAAGTATTCAAGATATTGCATTTTTTCCTTTTCCACCACATTTTCTGATACACTAAAGCGATACGAACATACTTGAATCTAGATAAGGAAATAAAACATAACTGATATGCCAAAGATATGGGCTAAATTAATACTGAGGTTGGAAGTAGAACCAAGAGGTTTTGACTCCTGCCTTCAAGCATCATTAATCCCTGAAGTGTCTGGATGCTATGGATTTTAGAGCATAACCAACCAACAGCAATACACAGAATACTTGTTTCACTTTCTTTCTCTCAGAAAATATATGGGCCTCAGTAAAATACACATTGAGAGCTCTAGGTAGGGAGGAGGGAATAAACTTAAGCCATGACCTGTAGAAATGGAAATATCTTTGGAGCAACCAAAGAGAGTCCTAATGGAGGGTCTATGCAGCCACCAGGAATCCAAGTCTAATGTGATTCAGGTCTGTGGGAATCATATGGGATATCTTTGCTGGGCACTTCTTAATATGAATATCAGGCAATTATCTTTAGTATTTCCTTTTTTATGCTCTAAAGTATTGATTTTTTTTAAAAAAATCTGTTAAACACATCTTTTGATTCTGCATGTTTATACAAAAGGAACTACCAGAAGCAGTTCTTTTGTTATTTTCTGTACTTCAGCATCTCTGGCATGAAGGACAAGTATTGTGAGTTGGCTTGGCAACCAGAGACCTGTGTGTTTTTCCTTCCAGAATTTCAACACTGGATATGTAGTCAATGAGCTTTCTTCTAATAACCTATTAATAAGGAAAGTTTTTTTTTGGGGGGGGTCAATGTCAGCAAAATGGCAGCATATGCATTACTAATGCTTGTCAAACTCATTCTCACAAGAAACATCAATTGGAGCAATTATCCACACTCAAAAATACCTTCACAAAATCAAATAATTCCATGCAAGGGATTATAGCACCTGGGAAAGTACAGAAATTAGAAAAGTTATATTGAGAAGGGTAGAAAAGATAGGTTCAAATAATAAGTAAGGAGATTGAATCAATAATCAAAAACCTCCCAAGAAAAAAAACCCAGGACCAATTATTTCACTGGTGAATTCCACCAAACATTTAAAGAAGAACTAACACTAATCCTTCTCAAACTCTACTGAAAATGAATACTCCCAAATTCATTTTATGAGGCCATGTTCCCCTGGTACCAAAGCCAGATAAAGACACTATCAGAAAAGAAAACCAAAGGCCAGTATCTCTGATTAATATAGATGCAAATTTCTCATAAAAAATACTAGCAAATTGGGGCACATGGCTGGCTCAGTCAGTGGAGTGTGTGACTCTTGATCTTGGGTTTATGAGTTTGAGCCCGATGTTGGGTGTAGAGGTTACTTAAAAATAAAATCTGAAAAAAGAACTTTAGCAAACTGAGTTCAAGAACACATTAAAATGATCATATGCCATTATCAGGTGGAATTTATTCTTGGGATGCAAGGATGATTCAGCATATGCAAATCAACACTTAAAAAAGAATGGTGGATAAAAATCACGTGGTCATCTCACTAGGTGCAGGAAAATAATTTGACCAAATTTAATATCCTTTCATGATAAAAAAAAAACTCTCAAAAAATTGGGTAGAGAAAGAACATACATTAACATAATAAAGGCCATATATCTAAAACCCACAGCTAACTCATACTTCACAGTGAAAGGTTAAAAGCTTGCTTATTAGTATCAGGAGCAGGACAAGAGTATCCACTCACCATTCTATCCAACATAGTATTGGAACCCTTACCTAAAGCAATTAGGCAAGAAAAAGAAATAAAAGACATCCAAATCAGCAAGGAATAAGTAAAATTTTCTTTGTTTGGAGATTATACAATTTTATATATATAAAATACTTAAAGACTCTACTAAAAAACTTTTACAACTAATAATAAATTCAGTAGAGTTGCAGTATACAAAACTCAACATATAAAAACCAATTGTGGTTTATACACTAACAATGACCTATCTGAAAAAGAAAGAAAATAATCCCATTTATAAAAGTATCAGAAACAGTAAAATACTTCAGAATAAACTTAACCTAGGAGGTAAAAGTTCCGTACTCTGATGATTACTAGACATTGATGGAATCAAATGAAGAAGATACAAATGAATGAAAGATATCTCAAGTTCATGGATTGGAAGCTTATAGATTAGAAGAATTTAGAAATGTCTGTACTACCCAAAACCATCTAAATGTTTAATGTTATCTCTATCAAAATTCCAATGGCATTTTTCACAGAAATAGAAAAAAAGCCTAAAATTTGTGTGGAGTCACAAAAGACGCCAGATAGCCAAAACAGTCCTGAAGAAGAACTAGGTGAAGGTATTACGTGTTCAGATTTCAAACTATACTACAAAGCTATAATAATAGAAATAATATGGTACTGGCATAAAGACAGACATATAGACCAGTGGCACTGAATTGGGGACTCAGAATTAAACTCATACATATACAGCCAACTAATTATTAACAAGAGAGCCAAGAATACTCAATGGGGAAAGGAGGGAAAACTGGATAACCACATGCAAAAGAATGAAATTGAAGCCCTGTTTTACAATCTCACTAAAATAACCTCAGAGGGATTAAAGGCAGGTCTCAGATGTGAGACTAGCAACAATAAAATTACTAGAAGAAATCTCTTTGACATTCGTTTCAGCAATAACTTTTTTTGGATATTACACCAAAAGCACAAGCAGGAAAGACAACAATAGATAAGTAAGACTGCTTTAATTTTTTTAAATAAATTTATTTTTTCTTGGTGTTCAATTTGCCAACATACAGAATAACACCCAGTGCTCATCCCATCAAGTGCCCCCTCAGTGCCCATCACCCAGTCACCCCCACCCCCTCCCCACCTCCCTTTCTACCACCCCTAGTTCATTTCCCAGAGTTAAGAGTCTCTCATGTTCTTTCTCCATTTCTGATATTTCCCACTCATTTTTTCTCCTTTCCCTTTTATTCCCTTTCACTATTTTTTATATTCCCCAAATGAATAAGACCATATAATGTTTGTCCTTTTCCTATTGACTTATTTCACTCGGCATAATACCCTCCAGTTCCATCCACGTCGAAGCAAATGGTGGATATTTGTCGTTTCTAATGGCTGAGTAATATTCCATTGTATACATAGACCACAGCTTCTTTATCCATTCATCTTTCGATGGATACCGAGGCTCCTTCCACAGTTTGGCTATTGTGGACATTGCTGCTATAAACATCAGGGTGCAGGTGTCCCAGCGTTTCACTGCATCTGTATCTTTGGGGTAAATCCCCAGCAGTGCAATTTCTGGGTCGTAGGGCAGATCTATTTTTAACTCTTTAAGGGACCTCCACACAGTTTTCCAGAGTGGCTCTGCCAGTTCACATTCCCACCAACACTGCAAGAGGGTTCCCCTTTCTCCACATCTTCTCCAACATTAGTTGTTTCCTGTCTTGTTAGTTTTCCCCATTCTTACTAGTGTGAGGTGGTATCTCATTGTGGTTTTGATTTGTATTTCCCTGATGGCCAGTGATGCGGAGCATTTACTCATGTGCTTGTTGGCCATGTCTATGTCTTCCTCTGTGAGATTTCTGTTCACGTCTTTTGCCCATTTCATGATTGGATTGTTTCTTTGCTGTTGAGTTTAATAAGTTCTTTATAGATCTTGGATACTAGCCCTTTATCTGATAGGTCATTTGCAAATATCTTCTCCCATTCTGTACGTTGTCTTTTAGTTTTGTTGACTGTATCTTTTGCTGTGCAGAAGCTTCTTATCTTGATGAAGTCCCAATAATTCATTTTTGCTTTTGTTTCTCTTGCCTTCATGGATGTATCTTGCAAGAAGTTGCTGTGGCCAAGTTCAAAAAAGGAGTTGCCTGTGTTCTCCTCTAGGATTTTGTTGGATTCTTGTCTCACATTTAGATGTTTCATCCATTTTGAGTTTGTCTTTGTGTATGGTGAAAGAGAGTGGTCTAGTTTCATTCTTCTGCATGTAGATGTCTAATTTTCCCAGCACCATTTATTGAAGAGACTGTCCTTTTTCCAATGGATAGTCTTTCCTCCTTTGTCAAATATTAGTTGACCATAAAGTTGAGGGTCCACTTCTGGGTTCTCTATTCTGTTCCATTGATCTATGTGTCTGTTTTTGTGCCAGTACCACCCTGTCTTGATGACCGCAGCTTTGTAGTACAACCTGAAATCTGGCATTGTGATGGCTCCTGCCTCTGGTTTCCTTTTACAATATTCCCCTGGCTATTTGGGGTCTTTTCTGACTCCACACAGATCTTAAGATAATTTGTTCCAACTCTCTGAAGAAAGTCCATGGTATTTTGATAGGGGTTGCATTAAACGTGTAAATTGCCCTGGGTAACCTTGACATTTTCACAATATTAATTCTTTAAATTAAAGAACTTTTGCACAGCATAAGTAACAATCAACAGAGTGAGAAAGCAACTTATGAAATGAGAGAGGGATATTTGCAAATCATATATCTCTTTAAGGGTCAGTATCCAAAATATATAAGGAACTCATATGACTCAATAGTAAAAATCCAAACAATCCAATTAAATAAATTGGCAGAGGGCTTGAATAGACATTTTTCCAAAGAAGACATACAAATGACCAATAGGTACATGAAAAGATGTTCTGCATCATTAATCATTAGGAAAATGCAAATCAAACCACAAGAAGCTATTCCTTCACAACTGTTAGAATGGCTATTATCAAAAAGTCAAGAGACAGCAAGCGTTGGTGAGGACGTAGACAAAGGGAGCCCTGTGCATTATTGGTGGAGATGTAAATTGGTGCAGCTGCTGTGGAAAATAGTATGAAGGCTCCTCGAAAATTCAAAAATTGAAAATCTACCATACAATCCAGCTATTCCACACCTGGGCATATACATAAAGGATATAGAATCATTATCTTGAAGTGAGGTCTATACTCACATGTTTGTTGCTGCATTATCCACAATAGCTAAGATGTACACAACCTAAATGTCCACTGGTGGATAAATGGATAAAGAAAGTGTGGTACATATATACAATGAAATATTACTCAGCCATAAAAAAGAAGGAAATCCTGCCTTTTGCAACATGCTCCCGCACCTGCACAACAGCTGGTCAGTGGATCAGGCCATACTTTCAGAGGAGGACCTCATGGTGGTCATCTGCTTTGGACACGACTGGGACCCCATGTGTATGAAGATGGATGAGGTGCTGTACAGCATGGCCGAGAATGAACAAGCACATCATGATTGACCTGGATACTGGTAACAACAACAAGATCAACTGGGCCACGGAAGACAAACAGGAAATGATAAACGCCATCGAGACTGTGTACTGGGGCACCTGGAAAAGTCATGGTCTGGTCGTGTCTCCAAAGGACTACTTCACGAAGTACAATACTGAGCTCAGCCCAATTTCCATGCACAGAAGTGGTGCAAAATCGTTTTCATGTGGAAATGTTTGAAACTATTTAAAGCCTTAGAGAAAATATTTGGCACTTGATGGGATGAGCACTGAGTGTTATACTATATGTTGGCAAATTGAATTTAAATTTAAAAAAAAAGAAAAAAAAGAAAAAGAAAGCATTTGGAAGAGATCAAGTCTCAAGGACATGGAGGGTCTTTGCAGTAAGGGTTGCATGGCATCAACTCTCTGCCTGCCTGGCCATTGTATTTCTATATTAGCAAATGTCTGTAAATATCTAGCTGACATAAATAAAATACGCAGGGATGGAGAAAAAAAGATAGACATTCATGGCTTATACTAAGTGAAATAATTCAGATGGAGAATACTATATATTCTTACTTCTATGTGGAAACTAGAAAACCCCACTCCTAGAAATAGAGATTAGAATGCTGGTTTCCAGAGGCTGGAGGAGTTGTGGGAAGGGGATATGTTGGACAAAGAGTACAAACTTTCATCTATGAGATGAGTAAGTTCTGGGAAATTTAATGTACAGCATGGTGACTATAATTAACAATACTATATTATATACTTGAAGGTTTTTAAGAGAGTAAATCTTAAATGTTATGACAACAATAACAAAAACATTATTATGTGAGGGCATAGAGGTGTTAGCTTACCTTATTGTAGTGATTATTTTGCAATATATGTGTATCAGATCATCATGTTATAAACCTTAAACAAATGTCAATAATATCTCAGTGAAGCTGAGGAAATTCTTTAATTAATGAAACTATTTCAAAAGATTTACAAAAAACAAGTTTTCACTTAAATTTAACATTAATGGCTGAAATATGGCCCTAGAAATAGTTATTGACTAAGAGAATATCTCTTCAGGTTTCTCTTCATTTTAAATTTAATACTTTTCTTTGAACATTGTGCATTAGGCTCATTCACATTAAAAAAAATAGACATGGTGTTAAAAATCCAAGCCAATAAGATATGAAATTAAAGGCAAATTAATTCAAGAGAAAAATTTAAAAATGTATTTGTTGTTGCATTTTAAGGTTTTGTATTATAAATTGTTTTGATTTGTATCATCAGAGATTTCTAGAAATAACTGTTTCAAACACCAGACTCCAGATGGATGGATTTAAGCTGTTGCCTTCTAAAGATAGAAAACTTTCTGTTAAATCAAATTTATGATGTCAAAATTATAGAACTAAGTCAATGATTTGTTCAAAAATACTTATGAATAGTCACTAATACTTTTAATATTCCTGTCAATAGACAGTAACAATTTTAATTCTTGAAATCCATTTACATTGATTTTGTGATTATTGGCCATATTCTCCAGATTTTGAATTTACTTTCTATCTCTAATATTGTCTTCTTCTGGTCATAGGTTGAGTTAGTGATTAAAGAAAAGAAAATCTATTCCCTCAGTCTGACTTTGGCCCTGTTAGATTGTCATTCTCTCTGACATGGCAAAGAAAGCTCAGCTGACAGTTTTTATGACAAGAACAGCATTCTCTCATATGTATTCTAGTACCCTACTTCAAAGCAAACTTTCATTTCAACAGTCTCAGTAGAATAACACATTTGTCTTTTATTTGTCTCAATACTGAGTCAAGGAAGCTTTCTATACCAGCAGTTTTCCCAAAGAAGGGGAAAAAATTCAACATTAAAAACAACCACCTACACAGTCCTCTAAACACGGCTTTCTGAGTTAAAGTATAAAAGATTTGCAATGAGAGAAAATCACATAGAATGTCTATTTCTGTGTAGAGACAAGGAACTAAAGAGGAAACCCAAAATAGGAGGGATGGAAGCAGAGCTGCCAGTGACTCAGTAGGGGACCTTTCGTAAATCACTTAACCTGGTCTCAGCGCCTTTCAAACTAATCCAGACCTGTCCTCACCTCCCAACCCCTTAATCCCTTCGTCCCATTTCTATTTCTTCCCTTGCTTCCTTTGGGCCCCTGCTACTTCCCTCCCCCTTCTCTCCCTGTGACTAAACAGATTTCTTTTCTTAATACCTTTCCTGGGTAGATTTTTTTCTTCCCTCCTCATTTTGCTCTATATGCCTGGAATGATTCTAGTGAGTCAGAGGTATCCTTTTAGAATCACAGTTTCCATAAAGCCTTCCTGTAACAAGCTGTAATGCTGCTCACCCTTTTAATTTTAGTAATTATTAAAGCCAGCAGAAACTTTTTTTTTTACTTTTTTACTTCAAAAGTTTCATCCCACAGTTTATCAAGACTTATCGAACTTGCTAATAAACGGCATTGGTAAAATTTCACCCAGCAAGAGAAGCAATGTCTCTTCAGAGCATTTAGATCTTGCAGTCTCTGCTCTCTGCTTCCTTTTTCCTAACCTGGGTCATGTGCACAGAAATAGATTTTGGGAAATGACCCTTTTGCCCTAGACCTAGATGGAAGAGTTTTTGCATCTTGGATGAAGAAGTGGACGATAATAATTTAAGGTTAGTGATTGTACTGCGACCAGATTAAGAGTGCTCCTGTAACCCCATAGTTTATGTTGTTCCCTACTAATACTGTGGGATTTATGAAAAGTTTAAAATTAGGTCTAACTATATCTATACTGCAGCATGCTTATAGAAGTGCATTATACATTTTAGAAATGCAGATTATGTGTACGTAACATAAATATATACATGAAATTGTGATGAAAATTAATTAATATTATTCTTAAGTGCTATATTTATAGACATCTCATTGAATTAACTGAGAAGTAACAAAACCCTAGAGAGACTGCCCCCTCTGGGATTTTGTCTTGGGCTGAAAATTGTTAGAGGAGGTCGCTGAGAAGATGTGACCCCTGGCTGAGCTGTGACCTAGACCTGGGCCATCAGAGGCTCCCTGCCCCCTCCCCTGTCCTTGAGATGTATCTTCTGCCCACAGTTCCCACAGTTGGAACCACATTCAAGGACACAGCCTTGAGAGAGCAATGTGTTGTTGAGCGCACCTGGATGTGACTGAACCCAGTTAAGGCCTCTCTGTAAACTTAAGATTCAGGTGGGTGGGTGCATAGATCTATTTGTCTGGTGGCGCCCAAGACAAGCCTCAGGGTTCAATTCCCTTGTTTAGTAAATCCACTGCCGACCAATCTGGAAGGGTCTGCTGCTTTCTTCAGTTTCTCCTCGCCTTCTGTGTACAGAGACCAATTTATAAACCAGCAACACTGATACAGCAGAATGGAAACCCAAACACTTCTGGTGTCAGTTTTGGTTTCATTGTATTTCTTGGTATCCTTTTTCCACAATAAACACCAAGGAGAAAGGTGGGAAGGCAATTTACAACTTTCTCTCTGGAAATTAGATAGTGTTGCATATTTTCTTCTACAGATAGGGAACATCCGATGGGTGCGTGGTTTAAGAACTGCACCGGGACCAGTAAGTCTGCTACTTTCTTGGTCCTGAAGCCAATAAAGGGAATTCCAGTTAAGCAGAGAATCCAATGACTAGTTTCATTTTTCATTTCTGTCAATTTCCAAGGTGTTTTAACTTTCTGCAAAGGTGATTTTGAAATTTCCAACTGTAATGTGTAGGGACTTTCTTTTGTTTTTGTTCCTTAACTGGTGTTTTTGCACCGTTTTAAATTTGTAAACCTTTATAGTTTTTGAAACGCAGGTTTTAAATCTCATATATATTTTGAAGTCCTCTGCATAATGCCCCATTCTATTTTTTCCTAGCAAAGATTTACCCATTTCACTACTTAAATGGACTCTATGATGGCTTGAATTGTTCTCTTTCTTTTCTTTCTCCTAGTTTGTGGAATTAGAGCTATTTTTAGATGACTGTTCACTTAAAAAAATTCTACTACATCAGTTCTTACAAGCATTTAAAATGTTTGGAAGATAGAGGAAAAAAATAAATGTTTTTATATTCTTAGGGGATTTTCCAGGGAAAAATGTTAGCAATGCTGACCTTTTGTATCAAGTTTTACCCACACAAATGGGCTCTTTACTGTCAACTTTGATTTTTAAGAGGACCTAAAAATGTTATCTAGAGTAAAAATTAATTCAAATGATTCAAGATGACAGATCACTTGCATTTCAGATCATACATATTTCCCCCAAATCCCTGGATATAACACAAAAAACAAGCACAGAAAGAGTCTTGAGGAGTGGAAAGAAAAAGATGGACTGCTTAAGGAGCTTGGGACTTCGGGAATGGCATGCTGGTGAGTTCTCTGGGTTCCTTATTACCTCTCATGTATCTGGATGGGGCTCTCTAGAAACCTCTGATAGAGAACCACCAATAGCCACGGACAAAGAAAATTTAAAAAAAGATTCTTTTCCCTAGCCAAAGGACTAGGAAGAGAGTAGCTTAACAATAAAAAAGTAAGTAAAACAAAATATTTTGGCAATACTCGCACTACTCCCACCAAACATCAATGGAGAAAACATCTCTCACCTCCAGTATTTCAATGGGGCTGAGTGGGGATTTGATCTTCCATACCACTGCATTGCCCCATGGAAGGAACCTGGGCAGGGGCTTAACCTTCTGAATGGGGAGCTTATTTTCCATTTCCCGCCTGGTATAAGGTGGCAGCACTCTCACACCCTTGCTGAGTGATGCCAGCAGGGTGTTCAGGGCAGTTGATCTTCCAACCCCCACCCAAAGCAATGAGCGGGTGCTCTGATTCCCCTGCAGAGATAGTCTTAACAATACGGCAGAACCAGGTTCTTGTCTCACCGAGTCAAAGAATGAATCTTGCAGACAACAGAGAGTGAATATAGCAATAGGAGTTTATTAAGCAGAGATACAGAGAAAGCTCTCAGAAGTGATAGGGGTCCCGACAGGATTGCGCCTGGGGGCTTTTATTTTTTATTTTAAAAAAGATTTAATTTATTTATGGGGGGGGGCAGCGACAGAAGCAGGCTCCATGCAGGGAGCCTGACGTGGGTCTCGATTCCGGGTCTCCAGGATCCCGCCCTGGGCCGAAGGCCGTGCTAAACCGCTGAGCCACCTGTGGCAGTCTTTCTTTGAGAACTGACTGGGGAGCTTGCAGCCTTGAGAGTCTTGTGCTGTCTTGGTGTGAGTGAGGACTTTTGATAAAACCCTTAATGACTTACTTCTTTGTGGTCTGGTGAGTTTCTATGATTGCTTGGTAAACATCAAAGGGAGATATTCCCTAACATTTTGGATCTAGGGAGCCAGATTTATTTATTTTTTCTCTGTTTTCCCTGCCTTATCTCTGTTTTCTTGGGATGGGTAGGAGCCTGACTCTGGGTCTTTCAGTGTCCTTGGGATTTATGGGAGCCCACAGATTTATGGGAGCCTGACTCTGGGCCTTTCCCTTACTTTTCCCTGCCTAGCCCCATCTGCCCCCAACTTGTTCCTACATCATTAAGCTGAGCGGGGACCCAACTTCCATTCCCCACCTGGCAGTAGTGAGTGGCGCTCTGTTTCCCAGCTACAGTGGTGTCAGTGGGATCCAGCTGCAGGCTGCCTCTTCACTCCCACTCCATGTCAGTGAAGCCGAACAAAATGGTAAGAGGTGGGGCCAGGTGGCATTTGGCTTTCTGTCATCTGCTTTTCTAGTGTCAAAGGAATCCAGCATCCAAGTTTCTGCCCTGATTCTGTAGCAACAAAGTGGCGTAAGTCACCTTCTCCCCTTACTGGTGGTAGCTGGGCCCCACAGGAAGCTGAGCTTTCATGTACATTCACAGGTTATGAGGCAGTGTGAGTTGGCGCCCCACTTTCACCAAGAGAGTTATCAGCAGGGCCAAGGAAAGAGCTAAACCAGCACCCCACTTGTCTGCAGTGAGGCAGTGTGTGTTGCTGCCCCTCTTGCCAGGATGGTTGGTTGGGACCCAGTGAGAAGTAAAACATTCACAGCTAACTGCCCTCACAGTGAGCTAGAACAGGGGACTGCTTGCTAAAAACAGGAGTGCCCAGAGTCTCACAACATCAGATGTAAAATGTCCAGGATAAAATAGAAAATCACTTATCACATGAAGAACCAGAAAAATCACAGCATGATTGGGGGCAAAAAAAAAAAAAGACAATCAATTGATAACACCAAGATGAATCAGATCGTGGCATTATCTGACGAAGATTTTGTAGTTCTTTATTTTGTATGCATGAGTACACTTAAGCTCTACTCTTTTAGCTAATTTCAAGCATATAGTATTTTTAAAACTTAAATTGAATTAGCCAACATATAGCACATCATTAGTTTCGGATATAGTGTTCAATGGTTTAGCAGTTGCATGTAACACCCAGTGCTCATCACATCACCTGCCCTCCTTAATGCCTGTCACCCAGTTACCCCATCCCCCACCTCCCTCCCCTCCAGCAACCCTCTGTTTGTTTCCTAGAGTTAAGAGACTCTCATGGTTTCTCTCCCTGAAGTATGGTATTATTAACTATAGTTACTGTGTTGTACATTAAATCCCCAGAACTTATTCATCTTACAACTGAAAGTTTGCACCCTTTGACCAACATCTCTCCATTCTCCCCCAAACCCCAGCCCCTGCAACCACCTTCTACTGTCTGGTTCTATGAGTTCAACTTTTTTAGATATCATATATAAGTGAGATCATACAGTATTTGTTTTTCTGTGTCTGACTTATTTCACTTCCAACAAAGATTTTAAATGAGCCATCATATAAATGTGTAAAGAAGCACTTTTAAATTCTTTTAAAAACAAAGGAAAAAATAGAAAATCTCAATGAAGAAATAGAATTTATTGAAAAGAACTAAATTAAAATAATAGAACTGAAAAATACAATAACTAAAACTAAAAACTCAATGGATGAGCTCATTAGTAGAGTGGAGATTACAGAAGCCAGAATTAGTTAATTTAGGGACAGATTATCATAATTTACTGAATCAAAATATAGAGTTACCATATCACCCAGCAATTTCACTCCTAGGTATATACCCAAGAGAAATGAAAACTTATGTTTAAACAAAGACTTGTAAAATAATATTTCTAGTAGTATTATTCATAGTGGCCCAAACCTGAAAACCATACAAATGTTCATCAACAGGTGAATGGATGAACAAAATGGTATATTCATACAATGGAATATTATTCAGGCATAAAAACAACTGGAGTGCTGGTATATGCTACAACGTGGCTGAACATCAAAAACATTCTGCTCAGTTAAAGAAGCCATATAAAAAAAGCCACAAATTCTATCATCCAGTTTATATGAAATATCCAGAATAGGCAAATCTATATATAGAGAAGGAGATGAGTAGTTTTCAGAGGCGATAGGTGGAGAGAATGGGGGACAACTGCTAATGGGTACAGGATTTCTTTTGAGAGTGATGAAAATGTTTGAAATTGAGGTGATGATTGTACAACTCTGTAAATATACTGTCATTGAGTTGTATGCTTTAAATAGGTGAAATTCATGGTACCATAAATTATGTCTCAAGATGCTAAAATAAAAGTAAATCTAACATTAATGTATTAGGCTAGGTTAGACCATTTTGAATACTTGTATGCCTTTTATGCATCTATAAAACAGTTATTTAAAACAGCAAGAGGCATCCCAATTCAATTCCACTTGAATCATGTCTTTTTTTGAGCAACTGGGCCAGGCACCATGTTGGGCATGCTCTGAGGCATACAGAAATAAATAAGAAGCGTGTCTTAACTTCAGAGAGCTTAAATGGGGAAAGAAACATATATAAATGTTTATAATCTAAGATGGTCATTTTTACATAATTTGGTTCATTTATTCAGATATAGCACTAATACATAAAAATATACCAGTTAATGACAAATTTAGGAACCTTCCATGAATAAACCATACATATGGTTTCATGTTGAGCCCCCTAGCATTGAAAGGAATAGGAAAATTGGAGTTTGGTTCAAATCAACTTTCATTCTTCTTGATCCAGTCAGATACTTATTATTGATACTTAATGACCCCTCCTTCAGGCAATTGTTTGTGAAATCAACCTGGTCAACACTCCTATATGAACTTGGAAACAATCACTATTTCTAGCTGTAACTCTTGACTAGGCTAATAATCCTTTGAATTAATTGACTAGCTTGCAAATGTGGAAGGATCTGCTTGATGTGTCTGGCCAATTTTCTGTGAGTTGTGTTGGCTCATTTAAGATTCTGTGAAGAATATAATGATTGACAGATAAGCTTCCCTAAAGCAGCATTTATTTTGGAGATATATTACCTTTTACTAGTGAACTTGGCACTTCAACCTAATGTAAACTGATTGGAATTAACAATCACACAGCAAGCTACTAATATCCACATTGAGAGGGGGTATTTGTCCAATCAAATGCAGTTAATAATTTCTTGATAAATCACAAAATTGAAACCACCTTTCTGTAATCTGAGGTGGAAGAAAATGAAATGGACTCAGGACATTGTTAACATTTAGATAAAGGTTTAGCAGTGCATATTTATCCAAACTTTTCACTCTTACTCCTTTCTACCCAACCTTGGAAGGCGATTTGTGAATGAGCCCATTTCTTGCAGGCTACAAAACTAATAGATGAACAGTAGCTATCCAGAGACACTGATAGTGTTCTCTGCCCTAGAGTCAGTCTGCCTGGGATTCAAATCCCTCTTCTACCACTTAATAGCTCCTTGACTTGGGCAAGTCTCTAGCTCTTTTGGAGACTTAGTTTCCTCATTCATGGGAATAGAAATGGGACTTACTATGTGAGATATTTGGGAGTTTTGAGTGAGATAATAATGTAAAGTATTTAGCATGTTGTCTGACACTTAGAAGAATTCTACAGATGTTCATGATTATTAGTATTAATCATGATATCATTCACAGAATGAAAGTTGGACAAATAGTTGGGATGTCCACCACTGCAAGGATGAGAGTATGGACCACAGACATCATGTTGGAAACTAGGATTTTAAAGGCATTTGGAATCAGGTACATAGAATAGGTCACCAGGAAAGTTAAAGATATCAAGAGGCTAATAGTACTCTATTTTCGGAGGTACAGTCTTACAGATACCTACAAAGATATGGAACCTACTTAAAGGTCCTTTACAGCTAGGCAATCAGAGAGCAGTTGAGTTTGTTCCATTTATTTCAACTTAATAAACCACACATTGTGGCTTAAAATAACCATTTTATTTGCTCACTGTTTTATGACTAAGGAATTCAGGAAGGGCTTGATCAATATGTTGTCTCTAATCCACATGGTTACATGGTTTCCCTGGGGGAATCTGTATGAGGATGAGTTTGTCATTCAAACTTAGAGCCTTGGGGCTCCTTATCTCTTACTGTCTCCACATGGATCTCATTCACCATGGCCTTTCATTTTGGCTTGGGCTTCTTGAAGACATGGCAGGCTCAGGGTAGTTGGATGGACTCTTTATATGGCAGCTGACTTGCCCTAGGATCAGGTTCTAAGAGACAGGAAATGGACTTTGCCAGTTTTTTAAAAAAACTTTAAAAGAAGTTATTATTTTAATTCGTTAGTCCACATATAGTGCTATATTAATTTTAGGTGTGCAATATAATGATTTGACAGTTCCATACATCATCCTGCACTCATCACGACAAGTGAACTCCTTAATCCCTATCACTCATTTCTCCCACCCCCCCACCCCGTCCCCTCTGGTGACCATCAGTTTGTTCTGTATAATTAAGAGTTGATTTCTTACTTTCTCTCTCTCTTTCTCTGTCTCTTCTCCCTTCACTCACAGATGAGTGAAATCGTATGGTATTTGTTTTTCTCTGACTTATTTCAGTGAGCATTATACTCTCCAACTCCATCCATGTCATTGTAAATGGCAAGATTTCATTTTTTATGGCTGAATAATATTTCTCTCTATATATATATTTATATATATGCCACTTATTCATTATCCATTAATAAATCTATGGAAACTTGATCTGCTTCCATATCTTGACTACTATAAATAATGCTGCTATAAACATAGGAATGCAAGTATTCCTTTGAGTTACTGTTTTTGTATTCTTGAGGTGAACACTCAGTATTGCAATTGCTAAATCATGGGGTAGTTCTATTTTTAACGTTTTGAGGAACCTCTATAATTTTTTCCATAGTGGTAGCACCAGTTTGCATTCCCACCATCATTGCCCAAGTGTTCCTTTTTCTCCATGTCCTCACCAACACCTGTTGTTTCTTGTGTTGTGGATTTTAATCATTCTGACAGGAGTGAGGTGATACCTCATTGTTGTTTGATTTGCATTTCCCTGATGATGAGTGGTGTTGAGCATATTTTCATGTGTCTGTTGGTCATCCCTATGCCTTCTCTGGAAAAATGTATGTTCATGTCTTCTGCCCATCTTTTTAAAAAGATTTTATTTATTTATTCATGAGAGACACACAGAGATATAGAGATAGAGACATAGGCAGAGGGAGAAGCAGGCTCCATGCAGGGAGCCCAATATAGGACTTGATCCTGGGACTCCGGGATTATGCCCTAAGCCAAAGGCAGATGCTCAACTGCTGAGCCACCCTGGCGCCCTTCTTCTGCCCATTTTTAAAATGAATTATTTCTATCTTGGGTGATGAGTTTTATAAGTTCTTAATGTATTTTAGATACTAACCCTTTCTCAAATACGTCATTTGACAATATCTTCTTTTATTCTGTAGGTTGCCTTTTAGCTTTGTTGATTGTTCCCTTCACTGTGCAGAAGATTTTTATTTTGATGTAGTCCCCATAGTTTAGTTTTGCTTTTTTCCCCCTTGCTTGTGGAGACAGATCTAGAAAAATGTTGCTATATAGCTGATGTCAAAGAAGTTACTGCCTGCGCTCTCTTCTGTTTTTTTTTTTTTTTTCATTTGTTTGTTTCAAGTCTCACATTTAGGTCTTTTATCCATTTTTCAAAAAGATTTATTTATTTATTTTAGAGAGAGAGCACACAGGGGGAGGGGCAGAGGGAGAAAAGCAGACTCCCTGCTGAATGTGGAGCTAGATGCAGGGCTCAATCTCACCACCCTGAAATCACGACCTGAGCTGAAACCAAAAGTTGGACACTTAACTGACCGCACCACCTGGGGGGCTCCAGTCTTTCATCCATTTTAAATTTATTTTTATGTATGGTGTAAGAAACTGGTCCAGTTTCTTTATTTTGCTTGTTGCTGTCTGCATTTCTCAACACCATTTGTTGAAGAGACTGTCCTTTTCCCATTGGATATTCTTTCCTGCTTTGTCAAAGATTAATTGACCATATAGATATGGATTCCTTTCTAGGTTTTATATTCTGTTCCAGGGATCTATGTGTTTATGTTTATGCCAGTACCATACTGATTTGATCACTACAGCTTTGTAATAAACCTTGAAGTCCAGAGTTGTGATGCTTCCAGCTTTTCTTTTCTTTTTTTCTTTTTTTCTTTTTGTCTTTTCTTTTTCAAGAATACTTTGGCTATTAGGGGTCTTTTGTGGTTCCACACAAATTTTAATATTGTTTGTTCTAGTTCTGTGAAAAATACTATTGGTATTTTGATAGGGATTGCATTAAAGGTATAGATTGCTTTGGGTAGTATAGACATTTTAGCAATATTTGTTCTTCCAACCATGAACATGGAGTGTCTTTCCATTGCTTTGCATCTTCTTCAATTTCTTTCATCAGTGTTTTATAAGTGTTTGGATTACAGATTTTTCACCTCTTTGGTTAGGTTTATTCCTAAGGTATCTTATTATCTTTGGTGCAATTGTAAATGAGACTTACTTTAAAATTTATCTTTCTTCTGCTTCATTATCAGTGTATAGAAATGCAGATTTCTGTACATTGAGATTGTATCCTGTGACTTTACTGAATTCGTGTATCAGTTCACCAATTTTTCTGGTGGAGTCTTTCAGCTTTTCTATATAGAGTATCATGTCATCTGCAAATAGTGAAAGTTGTACTTTTTTGCTTACTGATTTAGATTTATTTTTGTTGTCTCATTGCTATGGCTAGGACATCCAGTAATATGTTGAATAAAAGTTGTGAGAGTGGACATCCTTGTCTTATTCCTGACTTTAGGGGAGAAGCTCTCAGTTTTTCCCTATTGAGAATGATGTTAGCTGGTGCTTTTTCACAGATGGCCTTTATGATGTTGAGTCATGCTCCCTCTAAACCTACTTTGTTGAGGATTTTTACCATGAATGGATGTTGTACTTTGCCAAATGCTTTTTTAGTGTCTATTGAAATGATCATATGGTTCTTATCCTTTCTCTTAAGGATGTGATGTATCATATGGATAGATTGGTGAATATTGAACAACTCTTGCAATCCAGGAGTAAATCCCACCTGATTGTGGTGAGGATATTGCCAGTTTTTAAATACCTAGGCCCAGATTGCAATATGTCTGTAGTATTTTACTATTCAGAGCAGTGAGGAACTCATCCAGATTCAGGGGAAGGGGATATAGACCTTACCTCCTCTCAGTGGGATGAAGCAAAGAATTTGTAGCCATCCTTTAATTCCAGCTTTATTGAGGTATAGTTGACAAAATTGTATACATTTGAAATATACAATGTGATTATATATATATATATATAGAGATTATATATATATATATATATATATATATATAGAGAGAGAGAGAGAGAGAGAGAGAGAGAGAGAGATTTACCACAATTAAGTTAATGAACATGTCTATCAGATCACATAGATCACATCACATAGTTACCTTTGTGTGTATGTGTGTGATGAGAAGGCTTAAGATCTATTCTCTCAGTAAATCTCAAGAATACAGTATAGTCACTATGCTGTTCATTAGAGCCTCAGAATTCCTTTTCACTCATTCATTCTCTCATCCATTCATTTTTCATAAATAGGTTAGAGTTTTTATTTCTTGTAGCCATGGTCATGAAATGCCCTTCAGTGGATACCATCAGATGAGGTAAGGAAGACATTCCAGAAGAAATTTGTTAATGGGGCAACATTTTAATTTCTGTACATTTACATACACATTTTCCCCAGAGGTATAACAGATGTGATATCATGCAGACATTTAGCTTTGAAAGACAGTTCAGAACTCAAATTAGGCTTGTGCTGTGAATGAACACCTCCAGAGTAATCCTGGTCAACATGGGCAGTAACACAGTTCTTACATAAAATCCTCAAGTGATGGGGTTGCAGAAAGGACAGAAGGAGGGAAGTATTCCCCACTAGACATAACATGCTGTACTCCTTTCCAAAACACACAATACATTAAAGTGAAGTGTTCTTTAATTTTTTATGTAAATGTATTAAAATGTTTTTAAAAAATCTTTAAATTTAGTTTAGGTAACATATAGTGTATTGTCAGTTTCAGGGGTAGAATTTAGTGATTCATCACTTGTATATAATGCCTGGTGCTCATTCCATCAAGTGAAATCTTGCCATATGCAATGACATGGAAGGAGCTAGAATGTATTATGCTAAGCGAAAGAAGTCCATCAGAGAAAGACAAATACCATATGATTTCACTCAGATGTGGAATTTAGGAAAGAAAACAGATGAACAGGGATCCCTGGGTGGTGCAGCAGTTTGGCGCCTGCCTTTGGCCCAGGGCGCGATCCTGGAGACCCGGGATCGAATCCCACGTCGGGCTCCTGGTGCATGGAGCCTGCTTCTCCCTCTGCCTGTGTCTCTGCCTCTCTCTCTCTCTCTCACTGTGTGCCTATCATAAATAAATAAAAATTAAAAAAAATAGAAAACAGATGAACATAGGGGAAGGGAATGAAAAGTGAGGTGTTCTTTAAAAGAGTTCAAGTGTGGGCTGCCCCAGTATGGGTGTACACCCACCCTTCACCTAGGGGCTGGGTGATGCAAGTTACAGGGTTCATTTAATTGCACTTTAGTAATTTCCTGTATCGCTTTTAGAAGTGGTAATGTTTGAATGCAATTACTTCCTTTATGAGGTTTCTTTTTTGCCTCCTTTCTATTTTGTAGCCAAACTAACTTACCAGTCTCCTTCCTCTAGTTCCAAGTGACAGAAATCCTTTTTACAACTGAAAGTTTTTATTCTTTGACTAACATTTCCACATTTCTCCCAGCCTCTAGCCTCTGGCAACCACAATTCTATAATCTGTTCCTATGAATTCACCTTTAAAAAAATTCCTTATGTGATACCATACTAATAGTTGTGAGGTGATATCTCATTGTGGTTTCAATTTGCATTTTTCTGATGATGAATGATGTCGACTACCTTGAATACCTTTTTATATAACTGTTGGCTATTTGTATGTCTTCTTTGGAAAAATATCTACACAGGTCTTCTGATCAATTTTTAATTGGGCTATTATTATTATTATTATTATCATCATCATTATTATTATTTGCTATTGAGGGGTATCTATTTCTTATATATTTTAGATATTTTAAAATATTTAAAAAAAAATAAGTTCCACACCCTGTCTGGAGCCCAAAATGGGGCTTGAATTAATGACATTGAGATCAAGACCTGAGCTGAGATCAAGAGTTAGACACTTAACCAACTGAGCCACTCAGAAGCCTCTGTCTTTTTTAGATACTAACCCCTTATTAGATACATGGTTTGCAAATATTTTCTCCCATTCCATAGTTTGCTTTTTCATTTTGTTGATTGTTTCCTTTCCTTTGCTATGCGGAGACTTTTTAATTTGATGTAGTTCTACTTTTTTGTTTTTGCTTTTGTTGCCTATGCTTTTAGGGTCATATCCAAAAGAGATCATTGTCAAGACAAATGTTAAGAAGCCTTTTCCCCATGTTTTCTTCTAGGAGTTTTATGGTTTCAGGTTTATATTTAAGTTTTAATCCATTTTCAGTTAATTTTTGTGAGGAGTTTAAGACAGGGTTCCAATTTCATTCTTTTGCATGTGGGTACCAATTTCCCAAGACCACTAATTATATAGATTATTCTTTTCCTATTGTGTGTCCTCAGTGCCCTTGTCAAAGATGAGTTGATCATATTTACATGAGTTTATTTATGGGCTTTTTGTTTCACTGGTTTTTGTGTCTGTGCTTATGATAATACCACACTGTTTTGATTACTATAGATTAGTAATATAGTTTCAAATCAAATTATAAGATACCTCCAGTTTTCTTCTTCTTTCTTCATATTACTTCAGTTATTTGGGGTTATTTGGGATCTTTTGCAATTTCATCTGATTTTCAGGATTGTTTTTTTCTAGAACTGTGAAAAATGTCACTGTAATTTTGGTAGGGATTCCAATGAATCTGTAGATCACATCATATGACTGTTGTAATAATATTAATTCTTCAAATCCATGAACATGAGGTCTTTCCATTTATTTTTGTCTTCTTCAATTTCTGTCATACATGTCTTACAGTTTTCTGTGTACATATTTTAACCTCCTTGGTAAATTTATTCCTAAGCACTTTATTTTTTTGATGTTATTGTAAATGGGATTGCTTTTTAAATTTCTCTTTGAGATAGTTTGTTGTTAGTGTATAGATTTTTGTATGTTGATTTTGTATCCTGCTGTAGCTGTATTTGATCTTATAGGGAGACATACCTATATGAATATAGTTTTCTAAACACTATCATTTGTTTGTTTATTAATGAAGCAGAGGCCTATGGAATATAGAGGCTGATATCATGAAAATTATTTCTAAAGTTAAAGTCTTTGATTTTGAGTTTCCTTGGTAGCTTTCTTATTTGATTCAAGTAGTATACATAGATAAATTTTTTTGAATGAGATGGAGACATATAAGGGAATTTGCAATTATGTTCTCAGTAGCAGCTTTCAGTTCCATAAAATAAAGTGTCAGATAATAGCAATTTCATTAAAACAAGTAAATTTGTGAAAGCAATGTATATTTTGTAGCTAAAATATAGGTTCCTAGTGTCGATTGTTATCATGGGCTTATTACTCAAAAATAATTATTTGCATTCAGAGAGTACTCTTTGTAAGTTGCCTCATTATTAACATAAAAATTGCTTATTGACCTAATCTATTCCTGCTCTATCACATCTACTTCGACTTGAATCAGAAAGTGTTCCATATGCTTCTTGCTAATAAGAATTGTTCTGAGTATGAGAATTTTTCACTTTATATTCCTGAATTTTACATGATATTGATCTGTTTGCCTAATGTCACTTATATATATGACCAATAGCCTCTTAACAGCTTTGGTCCTGAAAAGGAGGATACTAAAGTTTTATCTTGTCTCCCTTCTGCTTATAGAAATTAGTATAAGTGATATTTGGCCTAAGACATTCACCTAATCAGTGTGAAAGGATATGATTGTTTTGATGCTTTGGTTGTGTCTTTGTGTAACCAGAAAGTGGCATTCAAAGGCACAGGATACTGATTAGCCAAAGTCGTCATTGGATCCTGACTAGAGGAACAGCTAGTTTAATGACTCAGCTCTACTGCTTCCCTAGGAACATGAACTGGTCTGATCTCAGGGAAACTGAGTCTTCCTGGGCAGAGGTTTTCACCCTTTTAGGACATGTCACCACAGTCAGCCAGTGACTTCTGGGGACTCTCATTAACCAATATTCTTCTGTTCTTCAAATTCCTGATCTAATTTTAGACTGGAGTAGTGATTTTCAACCTTGCTTTCATACTATGATCACCTGAGGGGAGATTTAAGGAATCTTGATGCCTGGGATTTACTGCAGAACAATTAAATTAGGATATTTGAAGATAGAACTCGAGGACATCAGGATTTTTTAAAAACATCTAAGGGGATTCCAATAAGCAGCAAAGGTAATAATATATAAACCTTAAAATTTACCAACTGGCAGGTTTATAATTTAAAGTTTCTCTAAATCCAAGTAGGACATACCAACCCACCCACAGGACATGACATTTTATGTTTTCTGAATAATGCATGATACCTATTGCGTTACTCAGTCTAAACTAGGGAGATATTTTTCATCATTTTAGATTCTCTGTTTTGGTTATTATCATTATTTTTTGGAGAAACGCACTTTTAAAATAAGAAGAAACTCTCTAGGGGCACCTGGGTGATGTAGTCAGCTAAGCATCCAACTCTTGGTTTCAGATCAGGTCGTGATCCCAGGGTGGTGAGATTGAGCCCCAAGAGGGCTCTGTGCTCAGCATGGAATCTGCTTAAGACTCTTTCTCTGCCTCTCCTCTGCTGTGCTCGCTCTCATTCTCTCAAATAAATAAATAAATCTTTTATAAAAATAATAAAAATTTAAAAAAGAAACTCTATAAAAAGTTCAATTAAATTTAAAAAATTTTAAGGACTATAAAAGGGTAAACACTAAATTTGAATCCAGACTAAAAAATATTAATAACTAGGTGAAATTGATAACACAGTCATCATGGGAATAAAAGAAAAGAATCAAAGTAACTTTTCACTAAGCACTGATTGTAGAAACTCAGTGCTATATATTTAACAGCAGGAAGAGTTGCGAAAAGTCTTGAACTTAATGTTTATTGTGAATAGCGAATTTGGTGTAGTAAATCCGCAACTATTTTATGTTTCTTTTTTAATTTTTTTAAAAGATTTTATTTATTTATTCATGAGAGACACACAGAGAGAGAGACAGAGAGAGAGAGAGACAGAGACAGAGACAGAGAGAGGCAGAGGCACAGGCAGAGGGAGAAGCAGGCTCCACACAGGGAGCCTGATATGGGACTCAATCCCAAGACTCCAGGATCATGCCCTGGGCTGAAGGCAGATGCTAACCACTGAGCAACCCAGGCATCCCTACTTTATGTTTCTTTCAGGACAAACAAATCAATAAATATATAGAAGTTAGTAGGAACCAGGATTATCATTGTGGAAGAAAGAAAAATGATACAAATATGAAGCAGAAGTGAAGAAAACTTAGTGTTATCATATTTGAATAGGAAGCACCAATCTGAACAATGGTTTAAAACATTCCTAACACTGCTCATTGAAACGTTTTAGAAATAATGTCATTCCAGTAATATTGAACATGCCTTGTTATTTCTGAATAAGTGTCCCCCTGAAATGACCTAAAAGTCCTTGAAGAAATTCCTGATTCTTCGTAAGGGGCAGGTGAAATGTAAAATGAAACTTTGATGTTTCATTGTGCAAGAAAACAAAAATGTGGCTTTAAAGAATTAGAGAATTTCAAAAGGACATAGGATTTGAGTAGGCATTTATCCAAAACAGAAATATCAATGGCTAGTAAGCACTAGAAAAGATGCTCAGTGTTATTAATCATTAGGGAAATTCAGATAAAACACATAATGAGATACAACTTTATACCCACTAGAATGATCAGAGTCTAAACAACAGAAATTAAGTGGTGGTGATGATGTGGAGAAATTGAATTCTCATATATTGCTACTGTCAAAGTAAGGGAAGGGGTGAGAGGGCTTACCTGCTGAAAGGTAGGTTGCAGTGGAAATGTGGGGAACCCAAATATTATAAGCACTCCAGAAAGTTATATCTGGTCCCCTTATGATGCATGCCCCTCCCCCAGGTATGAGCTAGGGATTGTCAATGCCCATATCACAGCAGGAAATATAGGTAGAGATGGAATATTTGGCACACATTCACACATCTAGGACACAACAAAGTCTGAATATGAACTCAGATCTGTCTGGTTCTAAGGCATTTGCTCTTCTTTCACAGTTTTTTTTTTTTTGACCATTGCAGAAAATATTCTAGGTCTTATCCCTTTTTCTTGGTCTTAGATGTCCTGAGACTTTATTTGGGAAATGGGAGGCATTTCCATTTAGGTTGATTGGAGACAGACCAGGCAAAGCCCTAGGATGAAAGAAGTCATGAAGCTCCCTGGCAAGACACAGGATACTTACCAGGCAAAGTCGTTAATAGGTTCTGACTAGAGGAACAGCTAGCATATTCCAATAACTCAGTTCTACTCAGTTCTACTTTCCTGGGAACATAAACATGTCTCATCTCAGGGAACCTGAGTCTTCTTGGGCAGAGGTTCCCCCCCCCTTTTAGGACTTGCTCTTACAGTCAGCTCCTGATTTCTGCAGAGTATTAATCAGTATTCTGCTTCTCCTTAAATTCTGATCTAATTTCAAACTGGAGTAATGATTTTCAACCTTGCTTCCATACTATGATCACCTGGAGAGATTTAAGAAATCCTGATATGTGGGCTTTACTGCAAAAACAGTTAAATCAGGACCTCTGAGGATGTGACTCCATGAAATCAGTATTTTTTAAACTCCTAAGGTGATTCTATTATGCAGCAAAGGTATTGAACTGACAATCTAGAGCCTTGCAACACAAAAATGTGGTCCATGACAAGCACCATTGACATCAACTGGGAACTTTTTAGAACTGCAGAATTTTGGCCTTGTCCTAGACCTACTGAATCAGAATCTACAATTTAACAAGATAATGGAGTGACTTGTATTTGAGAAGCACTGGTTTAGAACAATGATTTTCAATTTGGGCTGTACATTAGTATTAGTTGTAAGATCAGATGTTAGAGTACACTTGAGAAATCAGGGAAACATAAGTCAATAAAGAGGTCCCAAGGGAAGTAGTGTCAGGAAGGAGAGAGGGAGACAGCCTATCAGCTGATGCAAATACTATGTCTGAGAGTGTGTTGGAGGGTGCAGAATATCACATTTAATATGTATCTGTCACTTTTAATTTGTGGAGGCCAACCCTCAAGAAGATCCACGAGTCTTGGTGTTGAGGCCCTTGTGTGGTCTTCTCTCATACTTAATCAGAGCACGTTTGGTATGATCGGCAGAATGTGGTGGAATTAATGATGCCAGTTTCAAGGTTAGGTACTAAAAAACACTGCAACTCCTAGTTTGGCCTCTTGGATCCCTTGCTCTGGCAAAGGCCAGATGCCATACTGTGATAACATCCAAGCAGATCCATGGAGGGGCCCATGTGGAGAAGAACTGGACCCCTTTTCAAATTATCAGCCATGTGAGTGAAGGAACCATCTTAGAAGTGAACCTGTCAGTTATGGTTGAGCCTCCAGATGGCTGTAGCCCTAGCCACTACGTAACTGCAAGCACATGAGGAGCCCTGTGAAAGAAATGCTCATCAGAGCCCTGGCCAAATACTTTACCTACAGAAACCATGAGCGTAATCAATGATGGTTTTACACCACTTTGTTTTGGAGTGCTTTGTACTCTACCATTAGATAACTGGAACAGGGTTTTGTACCTGGAAGTAGAGTGCTGCTATAACAAACCCTAAGGGGATCCCTGGGTGGCTCAGCGGTTTAGCGCCTGCCTTCGGCCTAGGGCGTGATCCTGGAGTCCCGGGATCGAGTCCCGCATTGGGCTCCCTGCATGGAGCCTGCTTCTCCCTCTGCCTGTGCCTCTCTCTCTCTCTCTCTCTCTCTCTGTGTGTGTGTGTGTGTGTGTGTCTCTGATGAATAAATAAATAAAAATTAAAAAAAAAAACCTAAAACGTGGCAGTGGATTTGGAATAAGGAGACAGAATTTGGGAGAGCCTTAAAGAGATTGTTATGGCCCTGATGCAGATTGTCAGTGAGACCCAAGGGAAAGTAGGGATAATGTTGCTAGAAATTAGGGGAAAGAGGTGCCTTTCTTCTAATTAGGATCCTTGTTATATAGTGGTAAAAAGCTTAGCACCATCACCTCTGATAACATGGCAAGTTGAGAATGCAGCTAATGAACTGAGTGATCTAGCTAAAGAGATTTCCAGACAGACTGTTGAAGATGCCATTTGGCTTTTTAAGAAATGCTTATAGTAAAATATAAGAGGAGAGAGTTAAACTGAAGGAAGCACTATTATAAAAGAGCCAGAAATTACTAGATTTGAAAAAAAGATGTTCTTAGTTCAAGATTCTTAAATTAAGAAAAGTTTTTGGAGCAGAATATATTTAAGATGGGACTATAAGACACTTGAAGACCTCAGAAAGGTCGAAGGTGGTGTCTTTGAGGACCATTCAGTCTCTGTTAAAGAGGACAAAGAGTATAATAATCTTTAGGGCATTATTTCTATCTAATGTAGAGAGGCCTTATCTTACAAAGATTAATGAGTGGCTTTTGTTGGGTAGATTATAACTTGATTCACAAGAAATGTACAATTTTTTAAAAGATTTATTTATTTATTCATGAGAGACAAAGACTGAGAGACAGAGGCAAAGACACAGGCAGAGGGAGAAGCAGGCTCCATGCAGGGAGCCCAATGCAGGACTCGATCTCAGATCCCAGGATCATGACCTGAGCCGAAGGCAGGCATCCAAATGCTGAGCCACCCAGGCCTCCCTGTGCAATGGTTTTAAAAGAATTATATCACTTTGGACTGGAAGTGATGGAGAAAGTACTAAATGAAAAGAGACCATTTGATTTCCAAATATCTGTAAGTAGGAAACAAGGTGCAAAAACTATCAAGCTGCAGACACAAAATACTTTTCTTTTATAGAAATAGATGACTCAGAAGGTGGAATCAAGAACTCAGGGGTCAGAGCCAAGAACCATTCCTAGGCAGTAAGGCTGAGTCCTTATCAAAAAACTAGCAACATGTGCCTGGCTGGATTTCAGAATTGCTACACACCTGTGACTTCCATGTCTCCAATTTCCCTAATCCCCCCCCTCCCATTTTTAAACTAAATGGTCTATGGTGGCTGTTTTATACTTGTCCAAACATTTCTCATTGAGTGGGTAAGAAAGCAGATAAATTTTTTTTATAGTTTATAGGTTTTCAAACTGAGAGAAACAATACTAGAGGATCTATACTTGAACCACACCTGTAGAATCTCCTCCAAGCTTGGACCTAATCTGGATAATGGCATTCTGGACATTGAGCCTGGCTCTGATACCCTAATGGGACCTGAATGGCATATGAAGGTATATTGCATGTGAGACAGATGCAAAATGTTATGGCCAGAGGATAAACTGTGGCAGATTAAACTTTCCATATATATATATAGCTACACCTATATATACATTCTTCCTTTATGCTCTTCTTATAATGTGACTAACACTCTTCCCACAGAGAGGTGGAATAGTATTCCTTCCCCATGAATCTGGCCAGGGGCTGCTATCTGCTCCAGCCAATTGATATGGTAGAGGTAATACTATGAGACTTCCAAGGCTGAGTCAGAAAATATTACAGCTTATCTTGGCTCTTTCTTACTTTTGGGATTTTTGACTTTGGATCTCAGCCTCCAATGCTGTGAGAAAGCCGAAACTAGCCCATGTGGAGAGAATACATGGAGAGCCCCAGTGCAGAAGAACTGAGTCTCCCAACCAATAGCATCGAACACCAGATCTTTGAGTGAGGGAGCCTTCAGATGATACCATCTGAGATGAGACCAGTTGAGAGCCTTCTAGATCCACATTATAGAGCAAAGACAAACTCTCCCTCTTGTTCTCCATCTATATTCCTGGCCCATAAATTCTTGAGCATAAAAAAACAACAGTTGTTTTCCCTCACCATGCTCTGGGGTGATTTGTTACACAACCATAATAGCTGGAATATAGTTCTTAACAGTTTGTTTCTTTTGGGGATCTGGAATTAAGACTACAAGAAGTTAAGATTGACTCTGTAGTTCTCAGTTTAACAAAGGTTCTTACTAAGAACTTAAACTCTAAAAATCTTTACTCATTACTCAAATATTTATAGTCATACAGGGAAGCTGAAGTTATTTCAACATGATTACTATTTTGTGACATTCTTGAGGGAAGAAAGTATATAACTAATTAAAAATTTGGTTCAAATGACCTTGTCTTTCAGATAATATAAGAATGGAGTAAATAAAGATAATATTTTTATAAAGAGAGATCTAAGCAGAATAGGTGACAATGTCAGAATATGAAAGCAGGATTTAGCATAGCGAAGCCTTCTTTCAATAATTTAGTGATGATTATAGAGATGAAAGGAAATGTACAAGAAGCTTTTTTGTTTGTTTCTTTTTCCACAGAGGGCAGGCCATGGGGAAATGTGGTAGAAATTGGAGCAGCAGGAATTTGGGTCATAAATTAGGAAGCATTTCCTGACTATAAGTGTTGTGAAATATTGAATATGTTATTAAGATACATTGTACCATCTAATAACATTTAAAGGAATATTTATATAGCTTTCTATTTAATTGAAAAATTACCTTGCAGTTCTAAAAACTTGGAATTTTGTCAAGTATATTGCATATAAAGAATTTACTAACAAAAATGATTTTAGGTGAGGGTCTTGGTTGCTCATTAGTTTTTTTTTGCAATAATAATCTTTGCTCATGCATCCCAGTCCATTATAGAAATCTTGAATCTTTAATTAATTTCATGGTAACTGGTGTAGTAGAAAGCACAGTATATATGGAGTCAGAAGTCCTGGTTTTTGTTTTTCTCTTTGTCACTATTGAGCTTTGTGACCTTGGTTAAATCATTTAGCTTCTCACAATTTTGGTTTCTCTATACATAAAACAGGGCTGATACTTGCCCTCTTGCCTCATGGAATTGCTGTACAAATCAAAGGAAATAATGAATGTTCCATACCTGACACAGTATAGATAAAGGGAGAACTGCTTGTCAACTAGAATGGAATCAGACTGGATATAGCTTGAAAACTTAAATATATTGTTTATTAATTCATGATTCTTAAGACACTGTAAGATGTCTTCCTGTGCAAACTCATACCCAGTTTATGAATCTCTCAGTCAAATATATATTCTGAAATAGGCACAGATTTTAAACTCTGAGAATATGGACCTGTCTCTTATTGTCAGTATGATGTGGGGCAAGTCAAACAGTCTGTCATCTGAAAAATGGGGAAAAGAATGATAATAAATGACTTACAGGGTTAATGAGAGGTTTTAAGTAATACAACACTGCTGTGCAGTGAATTTTATTTATAATTTTCCTGATATTTAAAAGATGGGGAGCATGGTGTTTATTGAAACAGACTGCTCCATTGATGAACAGATGTCATTGTTGAAAAGGTCTTCAGATCATAACGGAATTTATTTTCCTAAAACTTCCAAGTATTGGTCTTTCTTCTGTCTCCTGGAGTAACACTGACTAAAAATACTACTTCCTCCACAACATAGTACTTCAAAATATTTGGAGACAGCTATCATGTCTCTTTAGGCTTTCCTCTCAAGACAAAAATATCTAGTTTCCTCAAAAGTTCTTTATGTAAATGGATTTGTCTAGATTTTCTTTGGATGTTCTCCAGGAATCCTTCTGAAGTGTGGTGTCTAAAATGGGGCATAATTCTCTGGATGTGTTCAGGCCAGCACATATCACCTCCCTGGAACTGGACCCTAACTACTTTTGGTTATGTTTAGATTTATTCTTGCCATTACAGCAATAATTATAGTACCATCAATAAATGCTTATTATAAGCCATGCACACTATGAATCCTATTCTACTAAAAACCCATTAAAGCAGGAGTTCTTTTCCCCATGGGCCAGACACAGTTTAGAGAGTTCAACACTTGCCCAAGTTCACAAGTTCACAAAGGCAATGGTCTATGAAAAAGCAGGTATTTGGATATGGTGCTGCCTGAGGCCCTTCCATACTACATTGCATTGAAATTGAAGCATTGGCAATTCCTTGTCCCAAATATCAAGAAGGATTTTCCTCCTATGTACAGGTAAAATCTTGTCATCTTGATTTGCAGTTATTTTTCAAGTATTAACAAGATATTCGAAAACCTGCTTTTGTCTCTAAATATATTGAATGTTATGTCATCTGCAAGCCAATATGCATTCTGTTAATGTATTTATCAAGCCTGTTGATATAACAGAGTTGACTGGACAGACCACCAGAGAGATCTCTCCATGGTGACCATTCCAGGAATCAATACTCATTGGGTCTGGTTGTTCAACCACTATAAATCCAACTTAACAGTATTTCTATCCAGCCTGCATTCCTTCATCTTGCCTATAACAATAGCATGAAAAATATTATTGAATATCAGGCTAGAATTAGGTAAGTGGTGTCTGTGATGTACTCCATATTTCCAGGCTAATGGCCCATGTTGATTTATGGTTAATCGGATAAAGGGTTTTTAAATGACAGAAAATATATTAAAACTATCGCCATTGCTATAAAATCACAGAAGAATGCTTTTGAAATATTCAACTACATATATAAAATGCATTTTATGATGGAAATTATGTTTTAATTGTTACAGACTATAATCCAAATTCAGTGAAAATCCTGTTATTATAATTTTAACCATGTTTAGAAATTATAGGTGTGGGAGGTAATAACAATTTTCACTTTGTGACATTTTCATAATGATACTAAAAATATTTTCAAAAAGTTAACAGCATTATAAAGATGTGAAAATTCATGCAATTAGGAAAAAAACATGCACCAAAATGATTAAATATTTTACTGATCAAAAATGTTGCATAAGTTTAAATTAAATACAATAGACCTTTTACCGTTCAGAATTTGGATTCATTTTGTCTGGATTAATCTTTCCTTCTCTTGGTCGTTCATCCATCCATCCATCCATCTATCCATCTGTTCTTACAACTAGCAAATAAATTATATTTGCAAATAGTGTCCTTGCACTTCGGAGGTCTCATAATATATTAGAAACGATTCCTGTCTCTATTAAGTGGCAGGAATATCCTATAATTCAGTAAGGAAGAGAAGTATATAAATTATTTAAAGGAGATTATGATAAATTCTATAAAAATAATTCAGAATGAAGAGAGAAAGATTAGCTTCAGCCAAGATAATCAGCAATATTTCATGGAACAGATAGAATATAAGCAGGGCCTAGAAATTTAGTGATACTTCAATATTTCAAGATGTGATGGATGGGGTCTAAAGCTGAGTATAAAGTATCCTCATTCCAGTCCATTTTCATTTTGACGGTGTTTATTTAAGCCTTAAAGTAGCAGAGAAGATATGTGAACCTTTTCTTGGTCAGGCTTAGAAGAGTGTCTTAGTAAAATACAGGAAACACATACACACACACACAAAACAATATCCTTTTGAACACCTAGTTAAGTCCAAGATACCTTACTGTAAACTAGGTTTACAAAAGAAAAGGAAATAATCCTTGCCCTCCAAGAATTTATAGTGTAGTGATAACTAAGGACAATAGGGTGATATTCCAAATTAGAGTAAATCTCCATGTTCCCATACCTTCACCCACAGTGGATATTATCCATTATTTTAATCTTGGCCAATCTGGTATGACTCTCTAGGGATAGCTATGGAGGCCTTTTCTGTAAAGTCAGCAAGCAACCAAATCGGGAAACAAAACAATAGGCCAGATGAAATTATATTACCACAGATCCAAACAGCCAAAGTATCAGGTTAGATTGGTTTCTAGTCTGAATTGAAACTACGCTTAAAAATGCTGATGAATAAAAAAAAAAAAAAAAAAAAAAAAAAAAAATGCTGATGAATGTTACAGAAAGTTCCTTTTAGGATGGGGAAATATCATGGACTATAGGCATTTGTTGCATAATATTCATGATTGCAAGAGAATTCCTTTTATTACTCTGTGACGGATTACTCCATGAAATGTGGAGTTTCTTCAGACTTTCATTTTTTTTGGAAGAAAAATTAAAAACTTTTCCCCTCCCCCCATTATTTTGTCCAATAAACAACAGAAAGTATTTTCCCTCCTCTCCACCCAATTACCTGTCAAGTCGGTTCCAGTCAGAAAAGAGAAACAGCTCTAGATATTCTAAACAGGGGAAATTTTCTATGGGGATTTATGAAAGTCATTGACAAATGGAGAATCCAAAGCAGGGCTGGGGGTGTGGGGTGAGGTGCCTAAGGCAATCCAGACATTAGCAGAAGCAGTGTTTAAGTGGTGCCACAACCTAGGATGAAGGGATAAAGGGAGGGGACAGCATTACTGAAGATGAGGAGCTTATGGTGGAAGCCAGAACTATGGTAGGTCAGCCTGCTGGGACACGGAGCCACAAGGACTTGCTAGAGAGAGGGAAGCAAAGGAGCTGCCATGGCTGGAGACACAACCCAAAGCAGAGAATAGGGGGAGGAGAGATTGGCTTTTCGCTTCCCCCTACCCTTTAGCCAACACTGCCTTCAAATTCTTTTTTTTTCCTTTTTTCTTTTCTTTTCTTTTCTTTTCTTTTCTTTTCTTTTCTTTTTTCTTTTTTCTTTTCTTTTCTTTTCTTCTTTTCTTTTCTTTTCTTCTTTTCTTTTCTTTCTTTTCTTTTCTTTCTTTTCTTTTCTTTTCTTCTCTTTTCTTTTCTTTCTTTTTTCTTTCTTTTCTTCTCTCTCTCTCTCTCTCTTTCTCTTTTTTTTCAGTAGGCTCCAGCTGGGAGGGCCCGAACTCACGACCCTGAGATCAAGACCCAGGCTGAGATACCATCGGTGGCTTAAGTGACTGAAAACCCAGGTACCCCTGCCTCCAAATTCTTAAACTTACCTTGAAGACAGAGGGGAAAGGGACACAGAGAAATGTAGTTCCTTGTGATGCAGAAAAGGACAGAGACTGATGGGGAGGGATCTGAGAGCAAAAGGCTAGCACATGACTCAGAGGTAACCAATGTTAAGATCATTTCGGATATCTTATTTGCATAAAATAGAATAAAGCGGAATGAAATAAAATATTCGGGGCTCCCTGGGTGGCTCAGCGGTTTAGCGCCAGCCTTTGGCCCAGGACATGATCCTGGAGTCCTGGGGTCAAGTCCCACGTCAGGCTCCCTGCTTGGAGCCTGCTTCTCCCTCTGCCTGTGTCTCTTCCTCTCTCTCTCTCTCTCTCTCTCTCTCTCTGTCTCTTATGAATAAATAAATAAAATCTTAAAATAAAGAAAAAATATTCACACTAAATGAATTATATATAAACATGTTTGGATGCTACAAGGTTATTTCACAGTTTACATACTCTATTGCAATTCCCTTTCCCTGTTTCACACATATTATGAGCATTATCCCATGTTGCCCCATGCAGATCATTATTTTTTATGACCACATACTATTTCACTGTATAGAACATGATGTATTGGACCAGTTCCTCTCAAGGGCAGTTTCGATTATTTTTAATTTCTCATGATGGCAGATAATGCCAGATTGAAGATTTTTGTACTTGTAAAATTGCTTACTTCTTCAATTATGTTATAGGATAATTTTCTAAAACTGGGTATCTTGATGAAGTATATGGACTCTTAAATTATTGATAGACTTTTCCACATACCCTCCCTAATGTCAGTAGTAATTTGCATTCACAGTAAGATTGTATAAAAGAGTTTGTTGACTAACCACTTCCTCCGATATTATTTATTATCAATCTCTGTCAGTCTGGTAAATATACATACATGTATGTGTACTGATGTCTGTGTCTATATGTGTTAATGTCTGTGTTTGTGAAAGAGCTACGGCTACATCCATGTATGTATATTTATGTGTATGAAGATGTCTAAATCTGTATATATGTCTGTGACTATGTCTATACCTGTATATCTACATAAATAGAGTCAATCTTCATTATTTATGGATTCTGCATTTGCAGATTCACTTACTGGCTAAATTTATTGGTAACCCCAAAATAAAAACTGGCGGCACTTTTATGATTATGGACTTGCAGAGAATGGTGAGAACTTTGAGTCACCCTACACGTATGTTCCCAACTGAGGTCCAACAAAGTGGTGTTGTGCCTACTTGCTTCAGCTGTCATAATGTAAATAAGTTTCCTTTTTGTGGTTTTTTAGTGCCACGTTTTGGGTGTGTGTGTGTGTTTTTTCTTTTTGTCTTTGTTTGTTTTTTGTTGGAGATTTTGCTGCTTAAAATGGTCCCGGAGAAAACAGCTGAAGTAGTGTCTAATGTTTTTAAATGCAGGAAAGTTGTGATGGACCTTATGAAAAAAATATGTGTGTTAGATAAGCATTATTTAGATCTAAATTGTAATGTTTATCATAATGTTTGTGGAGACTTTATAGACTATGATAAAATAATGAGAATTGATTATGTCTATGTCTATGCCTCTATCTTCTTATGTCTTTGATTTAATAAATATTTATCAAGTGCTTCCTATGAATTAGACACTGGGAATAAAATGTTGAGCAAAGACACTGAAATCAAACAACAAAATTTAAAAATAGGTAAATTTCACTATATCAAAAATAAACTTTTGTGTTTCAAAGGCCATCATCAACAGAGTGAAAAGTCAACTCAGAGAAGGGGAGAAATTATTTGAAAATCATATATCTAATAACAGATAAATATCCAATATGTATAAAGAATTCCTACCTCACAACAGCAACAAATCCAATTAAGAGATGGAGAAAGGACTTGAGCAGACATTTCTCCGAAGAAGATCTACAAATGACCATTAAGCACATGTAAAGCTGTTCAACGCCATGAATTATTAGGGAAATGCAAGACAAAACCACAATTACATCTCACTTCACACCTTTCAGGATGGCTTATATTTAAAAAAATAAAATGACAAGTGCCTGGGAGGATGTACAGAAATTGGAATGCTAGTACATTGCTGATAGGAATGTAAAATGGTACAGCTACTATGGGAAACAGTATGGCAGTTTTCTAAAAAAAATTAAACATAGAACAACTGTATGATCCAGCAACCCTGCTTCTGAGGATACATCTGAAAGAGTTGAAAGCAGTTACTCAAAGAGGTATTTGTACAATTGTGTTCATACCAGCTTTATTTGTAGTAGCCAAAAGGTAGAAGTTACCCCAAATTTCCATTGACAAATGGATGGATAAGCAAAATGTGGTGTATATGTATACTATTGTTCAACCTTAAAAAGGAAAGAAATTCAGACACATGTTACAACATAGACAAACCTTGAAGACATTATGCTAAGTGAAATAAACCATTTCTGAAAGGACAGATATTCTAAGATTCTACTTACAAGATGTACCTGGTGTAGTCAAATTCAGAGAGACAGGGCCACCTGGGTGACTCAGTGGTTGAGCATCTGCCTTTGGCTCAGGTTGTGATCCCAGGGTCCTGGGATCGAGTCCTGTACTGGGCTCCCCACAGGGAGCCTGCTTCTCCCTCTGCCTATGTCTCTGCCTCTGTCTTTGTGTCTCTCATGAATAAATAAATAAAATCTTTTTAACAATTCATAGAGACAGAAAGTAAAATGATGAGTCAGGGGCTGAGGGGAAGTGTATTGGGAAGTTATGGTTTAATGGGTATAAAGTTTCAGTTGAGGATGGATGGTGGTGATGGTTGCACAACGTGAATGTACTCAATGCCAATGCACTTTAAACTTAATGGTTAAATGGTAAATTTTATGTTATATATATTTAACCACAATAAAAAAATGTTGTGCTGAATAAGCACTATAGTATTTTGTAGTCCTAGCAATTAAAGTTCACTACTGAAAATGGACTAATAAAATATCATAGACAAACTTTTAACATACGCAACTGAAAATTGCAATGATTTCTATCCTGGAAACGTATCAGGCAGCATGAGAAAATCAAACATGGGGAATTCATTTGGTTTGGAGGTGTCAGGGAAGGCTCATTTTTAGTGAGCCTTACATTTAAAAATATATTTTTCTCAAATGTATTTTAGTTATTTTCCCATGAAAGTTTATTTTACACTTTCTTCATTTTAATTCTGGTCCATTTTGAATTATTACTTGGTAAGATCTACTTGGATTTTTTTTAAAGATTTTATTTATTCATGAGAGACACCCTGGGCTGAAGGTGGCGCTAAACCGCTGAGCCACCCAGGCTACCCAGCTACTTGGATTTTTAAAACTACTAATCCTGTATCATATGGGGGCAGATATCTTCCCCAGTTTGTCACTTGGATATCTTTCTTTTTTCTTCTTTACTTCCTTTCTCCTCTTTTCCTTTATTCTTTTTGTGATCATTAGCCTGTCAAACGAATTTATGATGTGTCACATTCCAATGATTTAGAAAAGCACGCTGTTTTCTTCTACCACTGTTACTGTTTTAATATTTGCATTACAATTTTTTCATTGATTTAGAATCGATTTTGATCTTTAGGAGCCAGCCTTATTTTATTTTCCACATAGTTTGCCAGTTGTCTCTATACAATTTATTTCATCATTGATATTTTTTCATGATTTGATATATGTATTACACACTCTAGTCCAGAGGTTGACAATTTTTTTCTCTAAAGGGCCAGATAGTAAATAATTTAGGTTTTACTGCTATATGTTCTCTGTTGCTGCTATTCAATTCTGCTGTTGTAGCACAAAACCAGCCATAGATAATACATAAGCTGTGTTCCAATAAAACTTTATTTACAAGATGGTTGGGTGGATTTGTTCTAAAGTTTTCTGACCCATGCTGTGTGTGTCCTGTTGCATTGATCTCTGTCCATTTTTTTCATTGTTCCAGTATCACAACTCTTATCTTGTATTTTAATAAATGATATGTGTCTCATCTCATCACTCTCCTTTTATTATTTTTTTAAAGATATTATTTATTTATTCATGAGAGACACAGAGAAAGAGAGAGAGAGGCAGAGACACAGACAGAAGGAGAAGCAGGCTCCATGCAGGGAGCCTGACGTGGGACTCGATCCTGGGTCTCCAGGATCAGGCCCTGGGCTGAAGGTGGCACTAAACCGCTGAGCCACCCAGGCTGCTCCATCATTCTCCTTTTAAAAACAACTTTTGCATCTTTACTTTGTGAGATAAATTTTGTACCAATTTCTCTCACATTTAGAAATAATACCTAATACCATTGAGACTTTCATTAGGATTACAATGAACAGATTAGCTTAAGGAATATTGATGGGGTGGAAGTGATATTTCACAGCATTGAACTTTTTCTATTCAAAAACAGAAACAAACCTCTGCTTATTTATAACCTCTTTGAGATTCTGTTATAGTTTTATAGTTTTCTTCATTTAAGTCCTACAAATCTCTTACTAAATTTATTGTCAGATATTTTACATAACTTTGGTGTTGTTTATGGAATAATTTTTTCCCAGTTTATTATCTATTGCTCACATAAAAGAAAGGTATTGAATTCTGTTGGGTTATTTTGTAGTGCCAATTTTACTAAATCCTTATGTTTTCTTTTTTCTAGTTGATCTTGGACTTTATAGGTAGGCAATAATAGCATTTGAAAATCATTAATGTATATATATAATCAATATTTTACCATTACTTCATTATTTTATTTAATTGCTTTGGCTAATAATTCTGAAACAATGCTTAAATAACATAGATGAAACTTATTGTCTTATTCCTTATATTAATGATGTCATCTTTGTGCAAAAGTTTTCAATTCTGTGCAGAGTATTTATTTTTGGTTTTAATTTATCATGGGTTTTTTGTTGTTGGGCTTTTTGTCATTGTTTCATTTTGTTTTGCTTTGGATTTAGCCTTCTTCCCACTAAAAAAAAAAGGAAAAATCAAAGTATATTTTTAGACTAGGAATATTTTTGAGTTACGCCTATAGCTTATCATGCAATGGAACTATCTGTTCCTACCTAATAAATATTTTTAAAAATCAGAAATTGATATAGAATTTTATGAGAAAACTTTTTCATATCTACTGATCTGATCATGTGGCTTTTCTTCTTCAACCTACATATATGGGGACTAAAATTAATATATTTGCTAACTTTGAATCATTCTTACTTCTCTGGAGTAAACTATTATGCTATATTATGTTTTCAGGTTGATGGAGTCTCTGTTAAAATTCTATTTATACTTATGAGTCAATTTTTAGCAGTAGTTTTGTGGTATAGTTTTTATGATACTGTATTTGTCAACTATGGTATTCAGATTTTTGATTAGTGACTAAAGGTAATAGATGTATTCTGAAACTGTAGAATAATTCTAGACTTGTTTGGTGACCTCAGTGCAGATGATTAGTGTTGATATATCATGTGCGCACGATTGCATTGATGTATCACATTAGATTAACACAGTAATTTCAAAGGTACTTGCACATAGAATTTTGGCAAAAGACATGAAGAGAAATCTCACAGAGGAAGACATAGACATGGCCAACAAGCACATGAGAAAATGCTCTGCATCACTTGCCATCAGGGAAATACAAATCAAAACCACCATGAGATACCACCTCACACCAGTGAGAATGGGGAAAATTAACAAGGCAGGAAACCACAAATGTTGGAGAGGATGTGGAGAAAAGGGAACCCTCTTACACTGTTGGTGGGAATGTGAACTGGTGCAGCCACTCTGGAAAACTGTGGAGGTTCCTCAAAGAGTTAAAAATAGACCTGCCCTACGACCCAGCAATTGCACTGCTGAGGATTTACCCCAAAGATACAGATGCAATGAATGAATGAAACGACGGGACACCTGCACCCCAATGTTTCTAGCAGCAATGTCCACAATAGCCAAACTGTGGAAGGAGCATCGGTGTCCATCGAAAGATGAATGGATAAAGAAGATGTGGTTTATGTATACAATGGAATATTACTCAGCCACTAGAAAGGACAAATACCCACCATTTGCTTCAACGTGGATGGAACTGGAGGGTATTATGCTGAGTGAAGTAAGTCAGTCAGAGAAGGACAAACATTATATGTTCTCATTCATTTGGGGAATATAAATAACAGTGAAAGGGAATATAAGGGAAGGGAGAAGAAATGTGTGGGAAATATCAGAAAGGGAGACAGAACATGAAGACTCCTAACTCTGGGAAATGAACTAGGGGTGGTGGAAGGGGAGGAGGGCGGGGGGTGGGGGTGAATGGGTGATGGGCACTGAGGGGGGCACTTGACAGGATGAGCACTGGGTGTTATTCTGTATGTTGGCAAATTGAACACCAATAAAAAATAAATTTATTAGAAAAAAAGAATTTTTTAAATTTGCATTTCACATTTATCACTATCATTGTTATTTTCATCATCATAGCTCTCCTGGAATTTAGTACAATATTATGCTAAGCATTTGGCGTATAAGCTTCCTGAGTCTTACATAACAGATCTCTTCATCTCCATTTCAAAGGTGAGGAAATGGAGGCTTATTAAATTTAAGTAAATTGCCTAAAATAGCACTTTTAATTTCATTAGCCTAGGTTTCTCTGAAAGCACAGCCTGAGGCAAGGTTCTCTCATGCCTATGTTAGGTGATTGCCAGCCTTAGATGGAGGAAGATGCAAAACAGGAAAGGATGAGAAGAATGACAAGCCAATAGAGGTGTGTTTTATCAAGGTCACTGCCCTGGGCATCCAGAACTCCATTCTACCAGGATCCAAGAGACATAGGGAATGCTGCCCCAAGTTGTTTACCCAAGGATGGCAGGTGAAATATTTATCCACTAGTTTCTATCCACTACTGGTTGAGTGTTGTCTCTGGGGGCCTTGATCCTGTACTTGTGGGCTGGACTTGCTCTTAGGTTGAGTGGATTCTGTAGTATTAGAGAAGTTCTGGAAATGATACATAACAGAGAGGAGATAGCTTTTTTTATAGCAGCTGTGGCTGAAATTAGTTGTAGGTTTAGGGATGTGACATGGGAAAACAGAACTATCTGATACCTTGGTTAATAACATCCATTTTATATATTAGTCATTTGACTTTAGAGTCCATGACTCCATTTCCTTGAATGCTCAGAGTTTTAGTCAGTAGTGGAAAGATCAATTCCATAAACTAGTCTGCAAATGGCAGAAAGCTGGCACGTAGTTAAGATTATGAATCTCAAGAGGATTGGTCCCACGTTCATTAAGAGTAAGCGCTCACCCAAATTCCATTATGCCATGCTAACATCTGTACCCCCATGACACTGCATATGCTAGTAGAATAATCCCCATATCATAAACAAATTTGTATGAGAGATGTGGAGATTACCAGCCACTTATTAACACAGTGGAACTAGATTCCATTCTCTTGCCTCTTAGATTATTTTCCAAAGGATATACTTCCTTCTGGTGCTGTTTTTATTCAGTTTCCTTCTCTCCATGCCTAGCTGAGTCAGAGATATCTTTGTTCCCTCTGGCCTGATTACTTGATTCAGAGTATTTCACTCATACCTTGATAACTTCTTTGGGCCTCAGGCTACCTATCTTTAAGAAGAGGGAATCTTGTTATTTCCCAGTTTTTGTCTAGTTCAGTACTCTATGCTCTTTTGTCTATATGTGCTATACATATTTTGCATATTCTGGTAACAAGAACTTTGTGTTTTTGAAACAACAAACTATGCACATGTTAGTTACTTGCCATAATTGGTACCTTGTTCTCTTAAGGAAATCACAATTTGGAGGTAAATTTTGAGTTGTCAAATCTGGAAGTGCAGATTCATAGAGCTTATAGAAAGACATCTTAGAGATTTAAGAAAGTCAAAAATCTTAGTTTTTGATCAAACTAGTTTTGTCATATTAATTTTAGCTGAGAAAATCAAAACAAGCACTAATATAAAAATTGTTTGAAAGAATATTTGATATAACTTTCTTAACTTGCAAAAATAAAGCAAAAGACAAAAGGCATTTGAGTATATTTGTATATATGTAATTATATGTATAATATATAATACATGAATTAACTATATAAAATATATTAATAAATTATATATACTTCCTATTTTTTTATTTATAGTCAAAAAATATGAGTGCAACTCAGTCCAAGCAACTGGGGAGGGTATGCATGTGTTATTCCCAGAACATAAATACTGTGAAATTTATATTAAGTCAGAGTTATCTGGTTTACTTGAATAAAAATCTTTGAAACAAAATGAATTATGAAATAATTCCATGTCTCAGTCTCTCAACCTGCAACAATAGAATAGCAATACCTTTTCCTACTCCTCCTTCTCTCTGAGGAGTGTTTTGCTGATAAAATAGATAATTATCTCTGAAAAAGCTTTGAGTACATCAATAGAAGGATGTTATTAATATGCAAGATAGTATTATTATGCTATTAGATCATGGATAAAAAATTGGTCACTTCCTACCACTGCCTGTGGATTCAACATGCAAAAAAGTCTATAGTTTTATGAATAGGAGTGCAAGTAAAACCCTGAATCTCAAAAAATAACTCTTGAAAATTGTCACTCAAAAATTACTTTCTCTGGTTGCTTAATTGAAAGACTATTGCTAAAGTGAGTCCTGGGATCTCTTTTGCTCAGCGACTCATTGCCTTTTCATCTCAGAAGCTATACTTTACACCAATGTATAATGCCTAGAAGTACTGTGCCTAGTCCTATGCTTGGTTAATAAAAGACCTGTGAAAAATGGTTTTTAACTGGGGAGAGCTTATGGACTCATTGAAAGATTCTCTCCTTCCAACTGAAGAAAAAAAATAGAGAAGCGTATAACACCAAATAGAAACTGTGATCAACTATCTTATAGATATGGACACATGGTAATCATATGCTTGGGATAGTTCACAGTCTGCATCAAGCCTTGCTAGAATTAACTCTTGCTAAAATGTGGTTTTGGTAAGTTAGCATGTATTAACTCACTAAACGTTATTTTTGCCGAGTGGACCTAATAAACTGAGTTTCTGAAAACACACACCTGATAACCTAACACTAGAGCAGAGGGAGAATATCCAGCAGGTGAAAGAGTTAGCCTACTCAAGGTGACATTTGTGTCTATGGCAGTGCAAGGGTAACAGGCAATTTCCCTCTTCCCTTATCCAAGGAGGACAATGATAATCAGTCTTGAAGACTAAAATATAACTTCAAAATCTTGCTAAACACAGTGATCTAGAGCAGTGAACATTGTGTTAAATGGTCAGACAGTACATATTTATGCTTGTGAGCAGCACAGTGTCTGTTGCAACTGCTGACAGCTGCAGTACAATTTGTAGCACAAAAGTGGACATAGACACTATATAAACAAATGGGCATGGCTGTGTTCCAATAAATTTTGTTTACAAAACCAGGTGGCTAGTCTATAGGCCCTAGTTTGATGACTCCTGGGCTATAGAGCCATTATGATTCAATCACAGTTGGCACCTAAGAATTAACCTGCTTGCTACCCTTGGTTTTGAGGCAGCTTTAATATGCATGGCCTTTTTTATGAGCAATTAATCCACACAACTCAAGCTAAATGCATCCTCCACTGTTCATTTCCAGTTGAACACCTTAACTGTTACCTCCATCATATATACTTTCTTTTCTTTTTACATTCTGGGCCTCAGTTTCTTATTTGGTAAAGGAACCTAATGACAATACAGGGTTTCTGCAAGAATCAGATGAGAAAATGTGGATGAAAGCATTTGTACCCCACGAGACACTGGAGTATTTGAATAAAATATACTGTAATTCTTAGGTGAATGTGTTTCATAAAGATCACTTTCAAAAGCATTTTTTTACCAGATAAAATTCACAATACATCTTTGTGAAAACCCACTTTTCTGTCCTTCCTTTGTTTAAGAGGTCCTTTATTGCAGCGAAAAAGCAAGCGACCTATCTAAAATTGCATGGGTGACATTTTTGACCTCTTAATTACAGCTTGTATGGTATTTCTTCCTCTAGGAGTCTTGATTCAAAGCAAGTTTGTGTTGGGAAAAAAAATCAGTGTACCAAAAAAATCCCCAGCTAGAATCTATGCATTTGAGTCCTAAAAAGATTATCAGATTGGGCAATGTAGTGTCTTGCCAATAAGGCAAATAGCTATGTTTGTTCTAGACTGCAATCCAGATTATTAGAATAGGAACAAAAGATAAGTGCATACAAAATTTGGTAAGAAAGCCAAAAAAAATAAGAGGATGGTCTGATTTATTGAGAGAATGCATGTATACTTCTGATTGTTCAAGTATTCATTAATCAAGTTTCCAGTCTTTGTTTGATATGAATTATGAACAAGCTAGATAGTTGGCTGAAGATACCTGCTATGGTTAGTAAATGAGATCCTCTCCAATAATACATTTTTTCTGGATGATGGAAGGATAACTTTTTTTTAAAGATTTTAGTTATTTATTCATGAGAAACAGAGAAAGGCAGAGGGGGAACCAGGCTCCCTACAGGGAGCCCGAAGTGGGACTCAATCCCAGGACCCCAGGATCATGACCTGAGCCAAAGGCAGACGCTCAGCCACTGAGCCACCCAGGTACCCCAATATAACATTTTAAATTCAATTCTTTGAGTGGAAAACATTTCAATAAAGATCAACTTTCCTTGGGCAGCCTGGGGGTCTCAGCAGCACCTGCCTTCAGCCCAGGGCCTGATCCTGGAGACCAGGGATTGAATCCTGCTTCAGGCTCACTACATGGAGCCTGCTTCTCCCTCTGCCTGTGTCTCTGCCTCTCTCTCTCTTTCTCTCTGTGTCTCTCATGAATAAATAAATAAAATCTTTTTTAAAAAAGATCAACTTTCCTAAATGAACACTAAGCTTTGAATCAATCCAGTTTGGGATTTTATTAATCAGTTACAAATATGTGACTTATTTGCTTTGTGTCTCTTTAGGCCATAGAAGACATAGAAACTATATTCTTGAATACCTACCTGATTTACTTACTTTATAATAAGTATCTTTTAGAAGAAAAGAGCTGAATCCCTGTAATCTTTGGAGAATATAACTGCATTATTGAATCAAATTATGAAATATTTTCCTTCACAGTCATTTTTTTCTTAGTTAAAAAAGATACAGTGCTGTCTTTATTCCATCTTTTGACTTTTCAGTAACATTTTGGATATTGTCATTACAACAACAATAACTCTTTGCTTCCTTTTTGGTTTTAACCCAATTTCTATTTTGTATTAATTCTTTGCTTTGGAGAATATAGACTGAAACTTCTCCTTTTTGCACAGTATCCTGTCTTTTCTTTGGGGAAAGCTTATCATGAGCCAAACGAAAGATAATGCCACGAATCACTGAAAGCAAGGTGCATTTTTGCAAATAAGAATAAACAATTAGATCTTGCGTCTTCTGGTCTTCCCGGGACTCAATCTTTGACATTTTCTCTTCTGACTCCTGATTTCATCATGGTCCTGGAGGATGAAAGGTCCTAAACTTTTGAAATTCTGTTGAGCTTCTCTTTAGTCCCTAGAGTGAGCTTTGCAGTGTTCTATATTATGATGGAAAGAACTGAAGACAGAACAGGTTTCTAATTTTAGACATGGGAAGATTTCTGAATGTCTCAGGACTTCAATTTTATCATCTTTTTAAGAAAAGCACTACCAACTTTTCTACCACACAAAGTTGTTAGGTGTGTGAAAAAAAACTTTGCAAGCTGCAAAAGCCTATATAGTTGCAGTATTACAATTATTAATAAAGTAAAGCTGTCGGCATCAATGAACATAACTTACACATAAAGGTGTTTTCAGTTCTTTAGAGGGAATTTATTTAACTCTGAGAATGAAAGAGATAATTTAGTCCGTATGTGGTATATAGGAAAGGGCAAACTATTTGACCAGTCTAGAGTAAGGACAGTGGATTCCTTTCTGTAGATCATCTACTTTGCTGTCATTCCCTGTGCATTCTAAAGTGTTCTGCTGTGGTTTGCTTTAGTAGAGGGGATGTGGCATTTCTAAGACTAGGGAACAGAGAAGAGGCAAAAGCACGATGGAATAAGTTATGAAAACATGAGAAACTTAAGTGAAAACTTTGAGAAAAGCCCAATCTATTTCAGCCCATCACTGAAATCTTCACAGTGTATGAGTCTATGTCAGTGCTGTAATCCAGGGGTCAGCAAACTGTGGCCAGCCACCTACTATATAAATGTGATTTTGTTGGAGTATGGCCATGCTCATTTGTTTCCATATTGTCTTTCGCTGCTTTTGCACTGCAAGGGTAGCGTGGAATTGTTTGAACAGATGCCATTTGACCCACAGAGCCTAAAATATTTACTCTCTGGATCTTTATAGAAAAGTTTGCCATGCTCTATTCTAAGAGAAAAATGTCTTAAAGTACGAGGCTGAGCATGTAGGAGGCAATCCACATCAATATTGAATTAGTGAATGTTTTAACGTACATGGGAGGGGGGGGTTTTCTAGAGCCATTTCCTCCTCCTAGCCCCAGAAATGTGTGTGTGTGAAAGAGACAGAGACAGAAAGAGAATTCAAGACGGATGACTTGTAGTTATCAATGTTACACAGGCCAACAGTCTTTCATGAGAAGAGATGAGATTATAGTAAGGGCAACATTTTGATGCCATTTGTTTGAGTCATTAGTCAGAGAGTGATCCTTTTTCATAGCTATAGAACAAACTGCATGCCTGCTTATGAATAAACTTTGTATATATAGCAATATTTGTTCTGAGACTTGCTTCCACTGTTACATCACATGGCATAGAAGTAGTAGAGGAGATACTACATTGCTACTAAAGTTAAGGAGAGCACCCTGATGTTTGCTAACTGACCAAATTGATTTTGGTCTACTTTTTATATCGGAGAAAGAGGTGAAAAATTATGAGTAACTGTTGAATCATTAAGACTAGATATACAAGAAAGAAAGAAATAGGAAATTGAGGACGAGTTTAAAGGACTTAGAGGATTAGCTTTTAGAGTGGAAGGAAAGACATGAGAATAAGTGAATTACAACTAAGGTAAATTACCAGGCTAGGTCTAGTACAATAACCCCAGTGCTGTGACCCCTGGTGGAAGAAAGGAGTAGTACAGCTTTCCTGTTATCCAGCTTACAAATTTTTTTTTTTTAATTTTATTTATTTATGATAGTCACATAGAGAGAGAGAGAGAGAGAGGCAGAGACACAGGCAGAGGGAGAAGCAGGCTCCATGCACCGGGAGCCTGACGTGGGATTCGATCCCGGGTCTCCAGGATCACGCCCTGGGCCAAAGGCAGGCGCCAAACCGCTGCGCCACCCAGGGATCCCAAATTGGTACTTAGGAGAATGGTTCAATGTGTCACTTTGGCTTCCGGTTATCTTTCCCACCTCTTTAGAATCCACAGGCTAGCAATGATTTGAGAGAAGGACTCTTTTATTAGAAGATCATAAGGTTAGAGAAAGGGGAAGACTTATTTAGCTTAGTAAGGTTCAGGAGCTCTACTGGCGGAAGTTAGTTTTGCTGTGAGAGTTTTTATGTCGTAATTTTTATTTTTACTCCACCTTTTACTTTTTAAATTTTGAAATAATTTAAAACTATTTAAAAGTAGTAAAGGTAGCACAAATAGTTCTTAACTATCCTTCATCTTTTTTTTCTATCCTTCATCTTCACCCAGGTTCACTGTTAATAGTTTGCCACTCATGCTTTCTCCCTCCATTTCTATAGATGGATGGATAGACTGATATGTAGATATGATATTAGAGAGTAAGAGAGAAAAGTCAGAGAAATTTTACTTCTATATCTATTTATCCAGATAAATTTTCTCTGAACTACTTGTAATTTATAGACATATTTCCTCGGGATCCCTGGGTGGCGCAGCGGTTTGGCGCCTGCCTTTGGCCCAGGGCGCGATCCTGGAGATCCGGGATCGAATCCCACGTCAGGCTCCCGGTGCATGGAGCCTGCTTCTCCCTCTGCCTGTGTCTCTGCCTCTCTCTCTCTCACTGTGTGCCTATCATGAATAAATAAAAATTAAAAAAAAAGACATATTTCCTCATTTCCCCTAAACATTTCACACTTCACTGTGTGGTTTTTATGAACAAAAATGTCATCTTATATAATCACAGAATAATTATCAAAATCAGGATACTTAACAATGATTCTGTAGAATCATCTAAATGGCATTTGTATTCAAATTACTCCAATTGTTCCAGTAATGATTTTTATAGCAACTTTTATTTTGTCCTGTCCAGGATCCAATCCAGGATCAGATTTTGTATTCAGTTGTCATATTTCTTTGGCTCCTTTAATTTGCACAGTTCCTAAGGCTTTCTTTATCTTACATGACATTGACATTTTTAAAAGTTAAGACCAGTTATTTTGTTGAATGTCCTTCAATTTTGGATTGTCTAAAATGTCCTCTTGATTAAATTTAGGTTGTGTATTTTTGGCAGGAATACTACACATCAGATGTTGTATTTCTATTAGTACGTTGTATCAGGAGGCACATGATGTTAGTTTGTCTAATTATTGGTGATGTTCATTTTGAGCACTTGGAAATGATGATGCCTACCAGGTTTCTCCATGGTATGGTTATTTTCTCATTTGTAATTAATAAGCAATATGGAGAAGACCCTTTGAAGATGTTTGAGTATCCTGTTCCCTCTTAAATTACCATGCATTAGTTTTAGCATCTAATGGTATTTTTATTTGAATCAATTACGATTCTTATTACTTAAAAACACTGACTTTACCTTGTCATTCTTTCTATATTTATTACTGGATATTCTACAGTAAGGAGGCACTGTATCTCCCCTCCCACTTCTTTGCTATCATTAGGGACCCATAACGTCTTATTTTATTTAATGGGTTATGATCCATTAATGCTGTTGTTGTCATCTTTATTATTATTAATATCAGATTTGGCCAGTGGAAATTCATTCAAGCTAGTTACTGTTTCCTTTTGACTTGTTCTTATAATTCTTTGAGAATTTATGTATTTTCTGGACCGAAAATGTGTTCTAGATGTATTTTCTTTGATTCAGACTTGGAATAAGATGTTCCCTCAAAGGGCTCTCTGTAAAAGGTTTTGATTGTATTTCAGTTATGTACATTTATTCCATCTAAAATTTCTCTTTTCTCCTTTGACCATTTCCTTGTGCTTATTGATCCCTCATCCTCCTTCTCTGTAGTCAAGATTATTACTCTGTTTACCCTCATGCATGGATTGACAGTCATTTGTTCACTCTACTCAGTTCTATTCTATGATTGGGAGATTGGGGGTTGATTTTAGGAAAGAGAAAGCAAAAGTCATTATTGTGTATAATTTCATTAACATTTTATTTGCTTGTCATGTCAGGTATGTTATTGGTGGTTTTTTTCTTTTTCTTTTCTTTTTTTTTTTTTTTGTCTTCTTCAAGTTTCAGATTATTCCAGGGCCAATTTTATATTGCATTCACTTCAGCAATTATATAGAAGGTGGAGGGTGTAGGGGTGCCTGGATGGCTCAGTCGGTTAAGTGACTCTTGATTTCAGCTCAGGGTTGTGATCTTAGGGTTGGGAGATCGAGCCCCATGTTAGGCTCCATGCTGGGCATAGAGCCTGCTTAAGATTCTCTTTCTCTTTCTCTGTCCTCACCTCCCCCCCCCCCCAAAAAAAGAGAAGAAGGTGGATTGTGTAGAGAAAAGAATAGAGAACTAGATTTCAGGAAATTTAGTTTATGACATTGACTGTATGTAGATCTTTGGCAAGTTAGTATGGTTCTTGGATCCTGTTTTTTCAACTTTCAAATGGTAATGTCTTCTTTTTCTGCCACCTCAGAGAAGTGCTGTACATAGGGAATTTAAAATTTTAAGTTGTAAAATATTATCTCTTTGCCCTGAACTTATTTTTTGCCCCTTAGGAAATGAAAATATTTAATAACAGAAAGTAAATAAAAACATTACATCAATATACTGTTACATGATGACAGGCTAAGTGCTATTATTTTTGTAGGTGTTAAGGTATACTCAAAGCAAGATTGATGAATTGTTCTTTTTACATAAATATATATATTTCTAATTAAATGGACAAATTATTGTTGTCAGGTTTTTATTTGCTTCAACAAGTATGTTGTAAAGTAATTTGCCATATTGCTGACATTTCATAGCTTTAGGTAGGAGGAAAGTTTAGTGATTGTTTAGATTCTACCTTCCATGGAATAGGGGCTTATAACTGTTGAATATATTGGATGAAAGAAGAAATTATATCACGATGAAGGTATCACAATATTTTTTGACCTAAGTAAGGGCCTATTCATAACAAGAAGTCCAAATTATTTGAAACCCATGGCTGAGACTGAATATACAAAGAAACACTGGCTAGAGCATATATAAAAATGGATCTCTGACCCAAAACCTATGGAGTAACCAGTCCAGAGAGCCCAGCCATAACCTCTGCAGCAGTAGGTCCCAAATGGTCAAGGCTTGCTCAATAACTGCCAGCTTCCCTCATTTTGTCCCTACAACTTAGGACCAAACAAACAATGCCCAATATGCTTCTCTAATCTGTCATATAGTATTCCCTACTAATGGTTAGCCCACCTCCAGGTTCCCTATGCTGACAGCCTCCAGTCAGGGCACAACTGAAGCCTGCCATTTTTCCCACTTCCCTGCCTGCCTTTGAGTCTCTTCCAAATGCAAGTGATGATGGCTGAGTCTCTGCTATAGCAAGCTCTAAGTAAGTAACGTTTGCTTATTCTCATCTGGGTAGTCTTTGTTTATTTCCATGTGGCTATCTTTTTTTGACACATCTCCTGGTGACTTCTTACATGACCCACGTTAAAAATGTCTACAAGAAATTTGAGTTCATAATTATATTGTCATGTTCTTTTTTATTGAAGCCTTTTATTGTATTCACTAATGAAAGGTTTGCCAAGCACTTGCCCTATTTAAAAATATAATTAAGAGTAAATAGAAAGATAATCCACATTTCTGCTCATTTAAAATCCTCACTATGCTTTCTTTTTTTAAAAAATATTTTATTTATTTATTCATGAGATACACAGAGAGGGAGAGAGAGGCAGAGACACAGGCAGAAGGAGAAGCAGGCTCCATGCCGGGAGCCTGACGTGGGACTCGATCCCGGGACTCCAGGATCCCGCCCTGGGCTGAAGGCAGGCGCTAAACCACTGAGCCACCCAGGGATCCCCTCACTATGCTTTCTTATGAGAAGAGAATATTTCTCTCTTGATGGATGTACAGGGATGAGGGTCAGCCTATGTGGATATAATCAAACATAAAGCCACCTTTTCTTTTCTGCAACCTTGAAGATTAGCCATGTCCTAAAATCATACAGTGTACCTTACCCCAACTAAATTGGTGTATTCTGAAAGATGAGTGACCAGTTAAAGTGATATGTCCTCTTGGGGTGCCTGGGTGGCTTAATCAGTTAAGCTTCCAATGCTTGCTTTTTACTCAGGCCGTGATCTCATGAGTGGTGAGATCCAGCCCCACACTGGGCTCCACACTTAACAGGAAGTCTGCTTGAAGATTCTTTCCCTCTGCCCCTCTCCCTATCTCTCTCTTTCTCAAACAAACAAATAAGTTTTAAAAAAATAAAGTGATAAGTCTTCTCTGATAAGCAGTCATCTCTGGAGTCAGATATTGGCTCATATAGGTAGTTTTCTTTTAAGGATACTTAGATGTATCTGAGTGCAGGTGATCTGTCAATGATAGACAATTACTACTTTTTGGCCAGTAGGATCTGGCTGCTAGAAAACAAAAGACAAAAAACAAAACCAGACACAACCCATGTTCCACACTTTCTATCAAATTATTAAACATTTCCACTGAATCTTTCTGGAAAGAGTTGTCAGCAATTAGGAAGGTACCATGAGACCTATTTTCTTATTCACTTTTCCATGGTAACCCATTACCCTGCCCTGTCTACTTCATCTACCCAAATACTATCATCTTTTAAGATAAAACTAAATTCCCATTTACTTAATGAAATATGACAAAATCCCATTTGGGCTCAGTGATAGCTTTCTCTTTTCAAAATCTATAGCACTTACAACCTATGCCAAGTAGCATTCATGTAATTCATTATAGGGTCAAATACTTCTTGAAGGCAAAGACAATGTTTTGGTTTGTCTTTGGATCTCCTATGGAATATTTTATCACTGTCTCCCTGCATATGTGTTGTTTTGAATGGAAATTTTCTTGGGTTTAATTCCCTGCTCTTAACTCTGGCTTATACTTTTCTATGCTTCACAGTGCTTGGAGTGATTACTAATGCAGGGCAAGTATTCACTAAAAGGTTTTTTTGACTAATTATTAATTAAAGCCCCACTTTCTCAATCACAGCCTAGGAAATAAGAAAATTTGGTGGATAAAAGATATCACAAAGTGACATTTGCAATAATTATGTATGGTGATTTTTAGGCATGCATTTTAATCCTCAGGCTCAGTTCCTAATATTTATTCCTCATATTCCATGGTGGAACAAAAGAGAAGGAACCAAATCAAACAAGCTGAGAACCTTTCTTCTAACGCTAAGGATCTCATCTTATAGCTTGTTCCCTTTGTTTTGCCCCATTAAGTACTATTTTTTTCATCTGTTCCCCAGAGGCATCATTGGTGACTTCCAGGGTGTTAAGGAGAGTCATGTTTTCATGGAAAATGACTGTAAAGGTCCTGCACAGGTATATTAATTTGTTTCCTTGTTCTTCCCTTTTCTAAGGGAGGAGTAATTATTTATTTGCAATTTTCACCAATATTTTTTGTCTCAATATGAGAGATTTAAAAACATTTTTGTGTTGGGGAACCAAGAAATCAGCATTTATTGAATACCTAATACATGCCAGTCACTCTCTTCTTATCTCATGGAATTCTTGTGATAATTTTGTAAGGTATGATTTAACATCCACTTTTTGAAATTAAGAAAATTGCTACTCAGGGAGGTTAAACTATGTGAAATTGGGTGTTTTCTTTCATTAATTAGCTTGGTTACATTACACACATCTTTTAATTAAGAAGATAATCAATTGCTTTGAGTATGTTTATGTCTAAATAAATGTGTGTACATGAAGACTTAGAAATAAATGTATTATACAGAATTTCCCTTTTATGAGTTTAACGTTCAATTTAAACAAACAAATATTTCTTCTTAAATCTCCTAGGACTAGTGAAAAATCAAAAACTATCTCCTAGCTTTTCTTTGAGAGCACTAGTTATCCCTTCTTCAGTGGTAACTAACTCAATTTAAACAGCTCCACACAGTTTGTTATCACACACATGAACACACAGATTAACACACCTTACAGAATCAGGCATTTCAATAAAATGACAGGTTATAAGTTTATTAACATACCAAACACAATTTCTCACCAAGTCTCTTTAACAGGTCACTAAAAAAAAATTTGGCATTAAGTGGGCCCCCACCAACTAACTCGAGATATACTGCATACACATACCAGATAGGGGGAAAAACATATTTTTACGGAGTTTTGGGTGATTATAGGAGAATAAAATGAGAAGTCCTTGGATTCTAATTCTTGAATTATTTCATTACTGGGTTTTGCTATTTCACTATTTTTTATTGTATACATTATTTCTCTCTTTTATCTTTTCTCCTTATGTCAAGTAAAGGCAAAGTCTATTTATTCATTTTTTTGCTTTGCATGCCGGGAAGTACAGGAGCTGTGGAACGAAACAACAATGAAGGAGAATCCATGCCCCTTTTCCTTTAGGAGGCATGATAACCATTATGGGGAAATCAAGCTTACTATGTAGAGGCTTTGTAAAGTGAAGAATTGAATAAAAATTCATTGCTAAAGAAATCCAGGAGTGGAAAAGTAGAACGTGAAGTAGATGGTGAGAAAGAGATTTAACAGAAGACCTTAGAAGTGAAATAGAGGGCAGGCTGGGTGGCTCAGTGGTTTAGCGCCGCCTTCAGCCCGGGGCGTGATCCTGGAGACCCGGAATCGAGTCCCATGTCAGGGTCCCTGCGTGGAGCCTGCTTCTCCCTCTGCCTGTGTCTCTGCCTCTCTCTCTTTCTGTGTCTCTCATGAATAAATAAATAAAATCTTAAAAAAGGTGAACTATAATGTACTAGTATGACCATGGACTCTTCAACCAGGAAGACCTATCCAATATTTGACTCATGAGTCTACTGTATATTAGTTGTGGTACTGTGGTTAGTTCCTCAGGTTAGGTAATGCTTACTCTCTTCATGAACAATGGGGATTCTAACAGTATTTAAGGTTGTTTAAGAGATGAAATAAGATAGTGCGTTAGAAATGCTTTATTTATGGCAGTATTTATTATGGTAGTAAGCTTTCCTTTAGGGTTATATATTATTGTGAATATTGAGGGAATAGTACTTGAAATAAATTTTGAAATTGTTGTTAGACTTACCCTGGATTACATCAGATTTGGTGGAAAGAAAAGGACAGGCAATCATGATCCCAAAATAGTTTAAGTCTGGTGTTGGTAGGGAACACCAAAGGTGAAAAGCAGTTTAACCAAATAACTTCTCTTGATATGTTTTTTTTTACAGTTTGCAAAATAATTTGATTGACATTTTGGTATTGCAATCTTTCATGAATTTTATGAGAGAAGAACTGTTATCTCCAGTTTAGGAATTGGGAAACTGTATCTCAGGGAAGCTACATTCTGTGTCCAGAGCAAGTGAGAATTCATACCAATGTCTGGCATTCTTTCAACTGAACTACAGTTTGCTTGGTGAATGGTCTGGAGTTTAGTGTTTGGAGATAAGCATGAATAAGTACATGATTGTTTGATGGTCAGGGGTGAAGTGTTTACATTTGCTTTTAAAAGCAATATAGAGGGATCCCTGGGTGGCGCAGCGGTTTGGCGCCTGCCTTTGGCCCAGGGCGCGATCCTGGAGACCGGGGATCGAATCCCACGTCGGGCTCCCGGTGCATGGAGCCTGCTTCTCCCTCTGCCTCCCCCCTCTCTGTGACTATCATAAATAAATAAAAATTAAAAAAAAATAAAAGCAATATAGAGAGGAATCCCTGGGTAGCTCAGCGGTTTAGTGCCACCTTCAGCCCAGGGCATGATCCTGGAGTCCTGGGATATAGTCCCTCATGCGTGGAGCCTGCTTCTCCCTCTGCCTGTGTCTCTGCCTCTCTCTCTCTCTCTCTCTGTCTCTCATGAATAAATAAATAAAATCTAAAAAGAAAGAAAGAAATTTCCTTAAAAAAGCAATAGAGAGTTAAACTAAGTGGAAAAGTGACACAAAGAAGCTGGATTAAAACTTTGGTCAAGGATGAAAACTGTAACAAACTATAGAAACAGGCTCTTCTGCATGTTCTTAGCTGTAGGATCTCTAGAACAGGAGCTCAGAAATGTTTGTTGAGTAAAAGGATGTTGGATGTCAGGGAAACAGGTAGTGGGTTATTACAGTAATGTGATAAGAAGTGGATAGGAGGGTACTATTGGGAAAAAGAACACATGAAATGCAGTTGAAAATTGAAATGAATAGGAGAAGGAAGAGACAGGGAGAATGCAGAGGTTATTGGATGATAAATAATAACTGAATACTTCTTAGAGTTATGTTTGCAATTTCCAAATAGTAAGTAGAGTGTCTCCTTTGTTGCTTTGAAGGGACTAGATCATTGAGTTGGGAAGTGGTATGTTCCAGAATGTGGTTTTCCTTGTCTCTGATTCTTTAGGGAATGGAAGTGGGTGGAGGAGGGGAATCTCAAGCTGAATATCCTTAGGTAAAGTGTGGGAATCTTCTCTTCCACACCACCATCAACTCAGTGGATGTTCAGGAATGCATTTGTCCCCACTTTCCCTCACCTTCCATTTATGGGCATGACCTATAAGGATAAGGTGGATGGGCAATGAGCCCAGAGTGAGGAACACAGATGAAGAGTCACAGGAAGGAAAAGAAATTCACAGAGTTCCCACTCAAGTAGAGACCAGGTGAGCCTGAAGGTTTACTGGCTTCACTGGTGGTCACTTATTCAACTCTCATGTGACTTTTAGATGCTAGTACAAATGGTACACATTTGACAGGAGGCCTAGTGGTTAGCTGACTCTGTCTCTTCCTTGGTCTGTCAGATCCAGCCTCTTCTGTAACGCCCACATAACCCTCCTTATCTTTCTCTTATCCTCCTCTTTCCTTCCAGCCTATTCCTACAAGGACACCTTGAAAAATTTCGCTAATCGGGAAGGAAATTCTGGCTCTCATTCATCATGATTTTTATTATTTTAGGTCATTTATAACAGTCTGAATGAAATGTATTCTCTAGGAGTTCTCATTTGAACATTTCTGAAAGGAAAATGCCTTTAAATAGGAAAAATGTCAGACTTATGATTATATAGGGAATATTATAATGTTTCCCACAAATGTTGGGAAAATATATAATCATAGGGGCTACCATACTTTATTATGAGAAATATAATTAAAATTATCTAGTGCAATCATTGTCCTTTTTTTGTGTGGAAAGGGGTTGCTGATTTGAAAATAAAATAGACATCAAGCATTTCCCCATGCTTGCTTTATATAACACTGAGGTTTTAAATAATACATCACTTTATTTAAAATCTATTTACATGGTAATTGCCACTGTATAATGTATGAAAGATCACTTCACTGAGTTTAAATCTGGTTTGCAATGTGGGCTTGACATATATTTTATTATTTTTAAAAAGCCTTTTAAATTACCCTTTGTGTATTTCTAAAATACAAGTAGCTATTTTTAGAAAAATAATCATGAACTCTAGCTGTTGCTAACCTGTTTTGTGATCCTTTGCTTTCTAGATTCAGTTGCCTCTTTGAAATGCCATTTTGCTTCTTTAAAAAGGTGGGCAGCAACAGAAGATTTAAATACCACCTAAGAGAATGTTATTTTTTAAATCCTATTTCGAATTTCTTACATGATAAAGCAGACTTTTAAAAGTCCTGTTTTGTTTTTACATATTTTTAAATTTAAATTCAATTAATTAACATGTAATGTATTATTGGTTTCAGAAGTAGAGGTCAGTGATTCATCAATTGCATATAACACCCAGGGCTTATCATATCCCATGCCCTCCTTAATGTCCATCCCCCAGGTACCCCATCCCCTCACCCCTTCCCCTCCAGCAGCCCTAGTCCTCAGTTTGTTTCCTATGATTAAAAGTCTCTTATGGAAAGTGATGTTTTATATATTTTATTCTAAATAAAGAAAAGTATTTGCTCTCAAGAATTTTTTGAACATCATTAATTAATTCCTCATTACTAGGCCCTGGGCACCCCCAGAAAGAGGGACAATTCATGGTTACTCAGCAGTTTAGTACATTTATCTGTCTCCCTATACTGTTTTCTGTCTCTCCTCTCCTCTAACCTTGTTCCTTTAGAAACATCAACACTCTTTAGTGTAGGGTTCTTTTTATTTATCTGCTGCTATCACTGGTGCTAGCTGTCAAATGTCCTATGATCTTCACAAAGACCTGGCACATAGTAAGGACCAAATTAGTATCTGTTCAGGATTTCACCACTATTGTTGGCACTCAGGGAGAGAAGATTTAGTCCTGATTACATTAAAAATAAATTTGACGGTCACCTGGGTGGCTCAGTTGGTGAAGTCTCTGACTTTGGCTCAGGTCATGATTTCAGTGTCCTGGGATCGAGCTCTGGCTCTGGGCACAGGGGGAGTCTGCTTCTCTCTCTCTCTCTCTCTCTCTCTCTCCCCCATGCACCTCCTACTCACCCACCCCCATGCTCACTCACCTTCTCTCAAATAAATAAATAAATAAATAAATAAATAAATAAATAAATTCTTGAAAAAAAAGTAAATTTGACGATTTTTCCATTATGGGGAGAACCTAGTGGTTAACTCAACAAATGATATCACTTTTTGTGTTTGGGTTTCCAGATTGCCTCATTTTACTCTGGAAGATGTAGTACATGGGCCTCTTTTAATTTTCCTCTACCCCCACATATTAAGTCATCTCATCTGTACTTGTGGCTTTAAATGCTATCTATTTACAGATGATTCCTAAATTTATGTATCTTCCCAGAGAACTTTCTAAACTTTGCTCTCCTCTGTCCAACAGTTTTTCTGGCAACTTCACTTAGATATCTAAAAGGCATCATGGTGAAATTCATGACACAGTAAAAAAGATGTGAATATGAAGGCCATAATCTTTTTTGAAATAGAAACATAGCTGACATACATTATATTAATTTCAAATGTATAATGTAATGAGTCAATGTTTGTATATATTGTGAAATGATCACCATAATAAATCTAGTTAACACTGGGCACCATATGTAGTTAGAAAATTTTTTTCTTGTGGTAAGAACTTTTAGGATTTACTTAGCAAGTTTCAAGTGTGCATGACAGTATTATTAACTATAATTGACATGCTGTACCTTACATCCCACCCCATGACTTATTTTATAAGTGGAAGTTTGTACCTTTTGACCACCTTTACCCATTTCACTCACCCTTGCTTCTGGCAACCATCATTCTGGATTTTTTTTTTTTTTGTATCTATGAGCTTGCAGTTTTTTGATTCCATATGTAAGTGAGATCAGACAATATTTATCTTTTTCTGTCTGACCTATTTCACTTAGCATAATACCCTCAAGGTCCATCCATATTGTTGCAGTGGCAGGATTTCATATTTCTTTATGAAAGAATATTCCAGTGTGTGTGTGTGTGTGTGTGTGCGTGCGCGTGCGCGTATGCATCACAATTTCTTTATCCATTCACCCATTCATAAACACAGGTCATTTCCATATTTTGGCTATTGTAAATACACAGCATTGAACATGGGGTTGCAGATATTTTTTTAAGTTAGTGTTTTAACTTTCTTTGGATAAATATCCAGAAGTAGAATTGTTTAATCACATGATAGTATTATTTTTTTTTATTTTTTAAGGAAAATCCACACCATTTTCCATAGTAGATGCACCAATTCACTTTCCCATAACAGTGGGACCCCCATAAGGGTTTCCTTTTCTCCACATCCTCACCAACACTTATTATTTCTTGTCTTTTTGGTAATAGCCATTCTGACAGGTGTGAGGTGAGATTGTATTGTGATTTTGATTTGCATTAAAATAAGTTTTATTGGCCTAAATAACTCGAAGTATAGAAGTTGAGTGGTTTTAGTACAGAAAACAGCAGAGCTCTAGATCCATCTCTCTCTCTCTCTGTGGCTTTAAGTTGTGCCTTTTAGTATATTTGAATTTGTGCGTAGCTTCCTTCATGATGGCAGAATGGCTGCCAGCAGTCACTAAGGTAAGACAGTTCTGTGTTCATACCTACTAGATGAGAGAGAGACAGAGGCAGAATTGACTGAGATATTTTCTTTCCAGGAACATCTGAGCAAGGCTTTTCTCAAATGTCATTGGCCCATACTTGGTTAGGTCAGCCCACAGCTGCATTTTGTTCAGGTTTCAGCCCCCTCCTAGAGAGCCAATGTCCTATTGACTAAGCTAACTCTAACTTCATCTCTTCCTCTTACATAACCCATATCACACTAGGTGAGCTAACTCCAATCCCATTTCTAGAGGGCTTATATTTGTCTGAGCCTATTGGGAAATAGCCATTCCTCCAATAGTAATTTGGTTCAGAAATCCAGGCTTAAGTCAGTTAGCATGTGACATCATCCTAGAAACTACGAACACAGTTCATCATTATAAGAGGAAGGACGTGTTCCCTACTTTCAATGAAGTACACAATGCCTGAAAGGGAATGCCTTGCAGTGAATAGGAAGGCATATTACTAGGTTAGCTGTTGGAAGCCATTTTGTAATTCAGAAACAAGCTACCCAAGGAGCAAAGCTGGCCCCATCAGGAATTCATTGCTAGGAGATTTGCTGGGAAATTTTATCAGAAGTAGGAATTGATCCAGGTTTTCTGGGGCCTAAAGATTAAACAATTTATGAGGGTGGGGTCTCATTATGAAAATTAATTTAAAAATCCATATACAAAATTAGTTGAAGGATTTTTTTTTTTTTTTAGTTGAAGGATTTTAAAAGGGGCCCACGCAAGTGATTGCCTCTAAAACTTAAGCTTTAACTTCTCAGTAAATCAGCTTTCATGGGTACACTACTGAAAGTGTTACCTTCTTCCTGACCAACTCTCGACTTCCAGTTAATTGAGTAAATAAATTATATATTGTTAATTACAGGTAAAATATCCTAACTGGTGCAGAGATATGCATGAGAAGACAGTGTTCAGAAATGATTCTTATATACATTTTTACTATTATTGGAGTATAGGAGTATATTATATTATTATTCTTAATTTCCTAAGAAATTCATAATGATGAATTTTAGTATCTTGGACATAATTGCCTTTTAGCAGTAATACCTTACATTATTAAAAAGCAGTTTAATTGACTACCAATCTAATAGTGTAGACAAGTGAAAGCTAGAGTCTACTTGAAGTTTTAGAATTCCTATGCTCTCTCCCTTTGATGTTTTAGAACAATTCTTTGTTACCCTAAATATTCTTTGAGCGCAAACTACAAACAACCAACTTTGTCCAATGCTTTCATTGTACAGATAAGGAACCAGAAGTCTAGAGATGCGAGTAGTTTTGTCTCATAACTGTTCAGTAGCAGATCTCTGATGAAATCAAACTTTATGACTCTAATTATCCTTCCACTATTCAGCATTGCCTCTTTAATGTAGTTATTTTCCTATGAATTTTTTTTCACACAGAGACCAGATATTGATTTCTTTCACAGAGAATTACTTGGAAGTGAGCTACCCAGGGCTGTCTGAGATGTTCTGTAATCCTTAGTATGTTGTATCCAAGTACACTCTGGTCATTGCCATCTTCCTGACAATGGGACTGGGAAGAATAAATCCAGAAGTGGTTTCACTTTTATTTCTTCCATTATTTATTCTTTCTTTTTTGTGTGAGCTCAAGGGTCAGAGTTTATTTCAGTAAGATGGAATTTAACAATTTGTTTTTTTCCATTTGTTTTTATTTAAGTTTGATTTTCCAACATATAGTATAACACTCAGTGTTCATTCCATGAAGTGCCCGCCTCAGTGCCCATCACCTAGTTACTCCAACCCCCCACCCACCTCCGTTTCCACAACTTTTTGTTTGTTTCCCAGAGTTAGGTGTCTCTCATGGTTTGTCTCCCTCTCAAATTTTTCCCCATTTCACAATTCTATGCAATAATTGCTTATAGCATTTTTTATTATCCTAAGAATACTTCACATGAGATCTAGATTCTTTATAAATTTTTAGGTATATAATACAGTATTGTTAACTGTAGGCACAATGTTGTACAGCAGATCTCTGGAACTTACTCATCTCATATAACTGAAACTTTATACCCATTGAACAGCAACTCCCCTTTATCTTCTTCCACAGCCCCTAGCTGCCAACATTCTACTCTCTTCCTCTGTGACTGACTTTTTAGATATCTCGTGTTAAGTGGAATCATACAGCATTTGTCTTTCTGGTTTATTTCACTTAGCACGATGTCTTCCTAGTTCATCCATGTTTTCTCATATGGCAGGATTTTCGTTTTTTTTAAGACTAATATTCCACTACATATATATTCAATTCTTTCAAACATATACCCAGAAGTAGGATTGCTGGATCATATGACATTTCTATTTTTAATTTTTTTGAAGTCAGGAAAGCCATTCACTGAGTTTATTATTGCAATCAATCTAACACAAAATTCTGTACATGACTTTCTTTTGCATTTTGTTTGAATCAGAATCCAAAAAAATGTGCACATTGTGATTAGTTGCTGTTTTTAGGTTATTCCCTCTTCTCTTTTTTCCCCCATGTATTTTATTTTCTACAAGAGAATTTGAAATTTCCTTTTTCCCTTTTCAGTTTCATAGAGATATAATTGGCATACAGAACTGTATATAAGTTTAAGATCTGCAGAATAATGACTTAACTTACATATATTGTGAAATGATTATGTATTTTTGATTTTTTAATGCATCTCCATATTGTTTTCCAGAGAGGCTGCACCACTTTAATTCCCACCAATAGCACACAGAGGTTCCATTTTCTCCACATCCTCCATCAACACCTTTTTTTTCAATAATCACAGTACTCACATATGTGAGGTGATGTCTCATTGTGGTTTTGATTTACTTTTCTTCTCCTAAATGAATGGTTCTTTTTATTACATTAAAAGTCTTTTTCCCCCATTTATAAAAGGCTTGAATTGAAAAAAAAAACTCAAGGTGACATGCACAAGAATGGTATTAATTACTGTTTGTAAAAACAGCAAAAACAAAACCATGACACTCATTAGTACTCAATATATAATAATTTTCCCCAGAGTAAGATGATGATAATGTGGGCTGTCTCTGTATCTATAATCTAGCTTCAACATAGGTTATATTAAATCTGAACTACAGCAAATAATACTTTTTAAAGGTTATGTCAATCATATCCAAGAACTAAAATGAAATATACAACTAAAGACTTTCAGAGTTAGCTTGCTCATTATGCTCCGTCTTTATTTTTATATTTGGGAGTCGGAGCTTGTATTTCTGAATTAATTCCTAAATTTGCTTCCTGGGTTGCTTTCCGGCACTCGGTGGATAAAGAAGAGGCGTGATGGAATGGTCTATAAGAATGCTGGAAGTATAGCTTTTTATAGATGAGTAATTTGAGGCAAAAAGAAGCAAAATGACTTACTTGCCTTGGATCAAACAATGACTCAGGTTCCTAGCAGGAATAGAACAGGAGCTCTGGATTTAAGGCTGCTCAATTTTACTCCAAGAAATTATTCTTTTCGCACTACTTTCTTTAGTAATGTGCAATATACGTTGATACTTGAGAGAATTTAGTTTTTGATTTTATTCCTCTTCTGTATATATTTCATCACCTAATTATGAAAAGATTGCTCTTCAAGATTCTACCAACCTTCACTTGTCTTACAGCTGCTAATTTCCTAAGTTTGCTTTGACATGTGAGAAGTTTTCTCTGCATTTTTGCTTCTGTAATCACTTTTCTTTGTCAATCTTATGATCCTATATATAAATGAACATAAATATGGGCCATAAATGCAGATTGAGGGCTCTATATTCCCCCTCTCCCATTTTGTCATTCATTCCTCTTTTTAAAAATAATTCTGTGAAGTTCTATTTACATTTGTGGGGTTATTGATCTTTTTTTCCAGTTGCTTTCCCATTTGGTTACAAATGACAATTATAGCTTTAGGAACACAAAATGATGTTTAACAGTCATATCCTTGTCATTTTCAAAGTATTTTAAAACTTCCATTTTAGAGGGCATGAATATACATTATTATGACTCATTGGAAACAATAGTGTTACATTAAGAAAAATGCCAACTAGGAAACAAAGACTCTAAAGTATCACTATTAGAATAACTGTTTCTAAAAAACCTATTCTTTTTTTGGTTGTTGTTCTTTTTTTTTGTTCTTTTTCTTTTAAAAATTCTATTTATTTATTTGACAGGGAGAGAGAGAGAGAAAGAGAGAGAGAGAGAAAGAAAGAGTGTACAAGCAGGGGAAGCAGCAGAAGGACAGGGAGAAGAGACTCCTCTTTGAACAGGGAGACAGATGTGGGGCTCGATCCCAGGACCTTGGGATCATGACCTGAGCCAAAGGCAGACACTTAATTGACTGAGTCACCCAGGCACCCCTAAAAAACCTGTTCTGAAAAATTATCCAAAATTAGGCCATTTTTATTTTGTGGGTAAAAGGGAGAATACATACCTTGGGCCAAAACCCTACAAAATCCCAAGTATAGGAAATGACAACAATGTCACTTAAGAGTAACTATTTCACAATGTTCATGTGATGATCAAAGGATGTAGAATTTATTTTTAAAAGACTTATGCATTTTAGAGAGAGAGAGGAAGAGGGAGGAAGGGGCAGAGGGAGAGGGAGAGAGAACCTCAAGCAGACTCCCCACTGAGTGCAGAGCCTATCTCGGGGCTTGATTCTAGGACCCTAAGACCATGACCTGAGCCCAAATCCAGAGTCAGATGCTTAACCAACTGGGTCACCAACTGGGCTACCCATCCAGATGCCCAGGATGTAAAATTTACAAGGATCTAATACATACAGAACACGTATCATAAGATAGCTACCCAATAGTGCTGGTTTTTCCATTTTGCTTTTTTTCTGCTCTTGTTCAGGAAGGTTGTAGAGAAATTTTCTTTTTCCGATTATAAAAGAAATCTATGTTCATTGTATAAACTTTGGAATACAGGAAAGCTTTAAAAAATTAAAATTCACACACTTGTACCACCTAGAGATAAAAACTTATAGTAATTTGTGCATCCTTTCCATCTTTTATGCGTAAGTATTTTGTCTTTCACAAAGCTAAGATCATTTTTTTTCAGTTCTAATTTGCACAATGTAAATTTTTAAAGGATCATGAATTAATGTCAAATTTCAAAAGAGAAATTATGGGTAAAAGGAGATAATAAAAGAGTTCAAGAAGAAACTTGAGCTTAGGATTTTATCTCTACTAAAATATCATATAAATATGACAATATGAAAAACTTTCTTGGAGATAAAATGTTTATAACACTTAATTACTCAGACACAGTATTTCAAAGCACTGTTGAAGGAAGCATTTCCGTGAAAAAAGAAATGACCAATATAATTAGAAGTGAATAACTAGTATGGCTTATTGCTGTCTGCAAAGAACAATTTTAAAACTGTATTTCTCAAACACCTGGAAACAAAAGTCTAACTCAGTAGTTGTCAAATATTTTGACCACAGGATTCATTTATGTTCTTATTTAAAGATTTTATTAATTTGGGATCCCTGGGTGGCGCAGCGGTTTGGCGCCTGCCTTTGGCCCAGGGCGTGATCCTGGAGACTCGGGATCGAATCCCACGTCGGGCTCCCGGTGCTTGGAGCCTGCTTCTCCCTCTGCCTGTGTCTCTGCCTCTCTCTCTCTCTCTCTCCGTGTGACTATCATGAATAAATAAATTTAAAAAAAAAAAGAAAAAAAAACTTAGAAATGTTTAAAAAAAAAAAAAAAAAAAAAAGATTTTATTAATTTATTCATGAGACACACACACACACACACAGAGGTAGAGACACAGCCAGAGGGAGAAGCAGGCCCCATGCAGGGAGCCTGATGTGGGACTGGATCCCTCGACTCCGGGATCACGCTCTGAGCCAAAGGCAGACACTCAACCGCTGAGCCACCCAGGCGTCCCTCATTTATGTTCTTAAAAATTGTTAAGAATGCCAAAAATCTTTTGGTTGTGTGGATTGTGTCCATCAGTACTTAACATATTAAAAATTGAAATAGAGGGGTGCTTGGGTGGCTCAGTTGGTTAAACGTCTGACTCTTGGTTTCAGCTCAGATCATGATCTGAGGGTCATGAGATCATGCCCTCCCTGGGGCTCCATACTCAGCAGGCAGTCTGCTTGAAGATTCTCTCCCTCTGCCCCTCCTCTTGCTCTCTCTCCTCAAAAATAAATAAATAAATCTTTAAAAAATTGGAACAAAATTTAAAACTATTAAATAATAATAAATTCATTGCACATTAACATAAATGACATCTTTTATGAAAAAAATTTACATCAAAACTAATTTGGGATTGGCATTGCTTTATGCTTTTGCCAATCTCTTTAACGTGTACAATTTTAGGAAACAGCTAGATTCTCATCTGTGCTTCTGCATTTAGTTTGTTGTGATACAATGTCATGTGGCTTCTGCAAAAATTCAGTGTATACTCATGAAAGAAGCAGACTGAAAAAGGTAAATGAATACTTAGTGTTATTGTGCAAATAATCTTAACTTTGCAGATGTTTTCAAAATGTATTAGGAACCCATAGAAGGACTACACTTTGAAAACTGCTGCTCTGAACAATGCTAATGTTGTGAGGAAGAGTGCTAAGGTAGGAGAAGAGCAGAGGGAGGAGAGACTGTGCTTAGCTTCTTAATTGTCCAGAGGAGGGAAACCCTCGAAATGAGTCAAATTTAGAAATGGGTTGGTAAAAAATCAATATAGATATTAATCTTAATAATTTAGAGTAATGATCTCATGAACAAAAATATATTGCAACCTCAATCCAGAAAATAATCACATGTATCCAATGAAAGGTTAAAAAAAGGAGGATGCTATATATTAAAAATGAGTTTTAAATTAAAAACATGAAATAAGGTGCGGAGGTGAATCCTAATATAATGACAAATTATGCAAATATAAATATGTGCAATTTGTGTCCAGATAGAGAGACTCTTGGATTAAAAAGTAAGCAAACCAGTACATGAGGTAAGATCTAGTACTTATTTATTGAAGTACAATGGAAGCAAAGAGATACAGCAGATTATCATAAAGAAAGGCAAGCTGGAAAGGCAATTTTAATTTCAGACAATAGAAACTTTAAGCTGAGCACTTTATATGTTTGTAAAAAAGAAACATAACTCAAAAAGATATAGCAGTCTTGATCATCTTTACATTGATAATAGTATCAAAATATACAGAGCTACAACTGACATAACTAAGCAAAGAAATGCAGAAGTAAGCCAGTCAGAGAAGGACAAACATTATATGTTCTCATTCATTTGGGGAATATAAATAATAGTGAAAGGGAATATAAGGGAAGGGGGAAGAAATGTGTGGGAAATATCAGAAAGGGAGACAGAACGTAAAGACTGCTAACTCTGGGAAACGAACTAGGGGTGGTGGAAGGGGAGGAGGGCGGGGGGTGGGAGTGAATGGGTGACGGGCACTGGGGGTTATTCTGTATGTTAGTAAATTGAACACCAATAAAAAATAAATTAAAAAAAAAAAGAAATGCAGAAGTCAACTATTGTAATTATAGATCTTACCACACGCTTTTCTATTAGACATTGATCGATTAAGCAGGTGATAAAAAATACTAAGCAAAAAGAGGCCAGTTGACTAATACCATTATGAAGCTTAAACTGAAATATACATAAATAGAATTTTTACAACCTAGAAATTTGTCATCTTTTAGAGAAACTCCATAACCCCTTTGGTAAAGGAATATATATATATATATATATATATATATATATATATATATTTAAAGATTTGTATCAGGAAACAAAATAATTTTAATGAATGAGCTAAGCATTTAACTGAAGAAGCTAGAAAATAAAAATAAAACATAGAAATAAATAGAAAATAATAAAGGCAGAAGTGAATGAATTTCAGAAACAAAAACCAGTGAAAATGAAAACAAAATTAAAAGACTGGCTCTCTGAAAAGACTAGTAAGATAATCTTAAATAATATTAATAAAATAAGAGAATAGGTAAATAAACAAATGTAGAACAAAAATGGAAAATATCTGCAGGTATAACAGACATTGAAATAATTTGAGGATGTTATAAACAATCATAAGCAAATATATTTGAAAATCTGGTGAAATGTAGAAAATATGCATGGAGCAAAATTCATTAAAAAAATGAAAGTATTTATCTACTTCTACCCTTACATTCACTCATAATCCTTCTTCCCCAAAGCCTCCAATCTAGATGAATTTAGTTGTGAGTTTTCTCAAACTTTCAAGAAATACATAATCTTATTTCACATTATATAAAGAAAGAAAAAACACTGCCCGATTTAAAGAAAAACAGTACAAAAAAAACCTTATTGGCTGATTTCAGTTATGAACACACTTGGAAAAGTCCTAAACAAAATATTGGCATTTGAATATAACACTGGTTAAAAAAAACATGTCTCATAATTAAGTGGAGACTATATTTCAATAAAAGGCAATTCAAAGTCAGAAAACCTTTCATAGATATTAAACTTAATCTTTTGAACTAAAGGGGAAAACGGGCATGCAATTTTCAATATGTGCAGGCAAAGCATTTGAAAAATCCAGTACATTTTTATGAAAAATAAAACGAAAAATTATAAGGCTATTGCTTAATTAGATAATAGCTAATGAGTAGTAACCAAAAAAAAAAAAAAATCAACAGCTGCTACTAGATTTAATGGATTAAGGTAAGATGCATCTGCCTATATGGTGGTCATTAAGACAAGGGTATCACTTATTGAGTAAGACTCTTTATAAAAAGATTTGAAAGAGATAAAGTTGTTACCTTTTTCAAAGAGTATGGATAAAGTATTCCTGTAAAATAGCAGCATCCAACTAGAAAATATAATCAAAACTAGGACACATTAGCAATAAGATTCAAAATGTAACTAGCAGTTAATCTAACCAAGAATTCATAGCACATTTATAGAGAAAATTTATAGACAAAATTTTAGACATCTCCTAAATACAATATAAAAGCAGGTATGTATAAATGGAAAAATATACTAGGTTAATGAGTGATAAAACAGCATTATAAAAGCTGAATTAATATTTACATTTTATGGAATGCCATTCAAAATCTGAGTAGAAAATTTGGGGGAATATGACAAATTGATTCTAATCCTTTGTGCAAATTTAAAGGTTCATGAAAAGTCAAAGTAATTTTGGAAAAAGAATAGCAGGGAAATGAGATTTACCTTTCCAGAAATTAAGTCATATTACAAAGCTAGAGAAAATTTTTAAAAATGACATAGAATTACTGGATTGCTGGTACAAAACCTACATGGTCATAATTTATTATTCTTTTTACATGTTCATTTATTTTAAATGCTACTATTTTCTTCAGAATTTCAGCATTTGTATTCATATTTTTGCACCATCTTGAAAATATATTGTATCAAAGTTATACAGCCATAATAAATCACATTTGAGATTTTTCCTAAATATCAGAATTTTTTTAAAAGTAATCTCTATGTCCATTGTGGAGCTCAAAGTCACACTCCTGAGGACAAAAGTCATATGCTCTACCGACTGAACCAGCTAGGTGTCCCAGATACCAGAATACTTAATTTTTTAATTTTAATTTTTTCTAATTTTATTTATTTTTAAGATTTTATTTATTTGAGAGAAAGAGCCAGAGAGAGCTCACAGCAGGGGGTGGGTGTGCAGGCAGAGGAGAGGAAGAAGCAGGCTCCCGCCGCTGAGCAGGGAGCCCAGTGCAGGACTTGATCCCAGAACCGTGGGATCATGACCTGAGCCCCAGGCAGATGCTTAACTGACTGAGCCACCCAGGCGCCCCTAAATATCACAATATTTTAGAAACACTGAAATGATGTATTCTTTGTAAATTCAGAATCCAGTTGTAAAATTACCTTGTCTGGATGTCTTTGTAAAGATTCTGCTTTTTTGAATTTCTTTATCCTTGTGTTTGGCTTTTAATTTAATTAATTTAAACTCTTTTTTTTTTTTTAAAGATTTTATTTATTTATTTATTTATTTATTTATTTATTTATTTATTTATTTTAGACAGAGAGAGAGAGAGGCAGAGACACAGGCAGAGGGAGAAACAGGCTCCATGCTGGGAGCCTGACGTGGGACTCGATCCCGGAGGGTCCAGGATGGGACCCTGGGCCAAAGGCAGGCGCCAAACCGCTGAGCCACCCAGAGATCCATTAATTAATTTAAACTCTTAACTGCATGTTATCTACATTAGTTTCTTTTTCTAGTTTCTTATGTTTCCTTTGATTTTAAATTTCTTTCCATGAGTATTAATAGTTCCTTCAAAAATTCTTTCTTTAATGATAATGAAAGCATTTAAGGATATAAACAGTTATGGTCTATATATCTGTATGTAGATCTAATCTCCTGTACAACTTTTGATGTCTCTTATTTATTTTCATATGAATTGTCTTCCTTTTCTTCGCCTTTCAGATAGCTGTTTAGTTTTAGTTTTTCCTTTCCTTTAAAAAATTCTAAGTAAATGTTTTAGTTAACTTCTGATTTATTTCTCATTTTATTAGATCATGTGATTATTTATACTATAAGGCATTCTCTATAAGTCTCATATTTTGATAGAATTTATTCATTGATATATTCAACAAATATGAAGAAATGAGCCTTAAAGGGAGATTTATTTGGGGTAGGATTGGGGAGAGGAGACCCCAGTGAATGCAGAGGACATTTCACTTAGAGGGATTAATATTACAAAGGCTGAAAAGTATGAAGGAACACCACATGTTCAGGACCCAGAGTTAGACAGGAATTTTTGGAGCTTAATGCAAGAGAGCAGAAGAATTAGGCAAGATGAAACTACCTAGGAGATAATGATTTTTTGAAAATAACTTCCCTAAATTTTCCAGTACATTGATTTCTCAGGGCTCCTGTAACAGACAGAGTACCACACACTGGCCTAGAATACCATAAATTTATTTTCTCACATTTCTGGAGACTTCAAGTCTGAAATCAAATTGTTTACAGGGTCATGTTGCCTCTGAACCTATAGAGGAGAATCCTTGCTCACCTCCTCCTACTTTCTGATGATTGCTTGCAGCCCTTGGCATCCCTTGGCTTGCAATACTCCAACCTCTGCCTTTATTGTCACTTGGGGTTCTCCCTGTGTATCTGTCTTCACACAGCTGTCTTTTTTTTAAACTTTGTGTTTCAGTAAAATTAACATACAGTGTTATATTAGTTTCAAGTGTACAATATAGTAATTCAACCATTGTGTATATTACTCAGTGCTTATCATAGTAAGTGTACTCAATCCCCTTAACCTATTTTACCCATCACTCTGATTACCTCCTCTCTGGCAACCAGCAGTTCTCTATATTTAATAGTCTGATTTTTTTTCTCTCTTTTTTTCTTCATTTGGCTTGTTTCTTAAATTCTACATATGAGTGAAATTATGATATTTCTTTCTCAGACTGACTTGTTTCACTTAGCATTATACCCTCTAGATGCATCTATGTTGTCACAAATGGCATGATCTCTTTCTTTTTTTATGACAGAGTAACTGTCATATATATATGTGATTATATATATCACATCTTTCTGTTCATCTTTCAATTGGACACTTGGGTTGCTTCTCCATGGCTATCTTCTTTAAAGGACATCAGCCATATTAGATTAGGGGCCTACCCTACTCTATTGTGACCTCATCTTAACTAATTACATCTTCAATGACCCTATTTTCAAATAAAGTCACATTCTAGGGAATTGTGAGTTAGGACTTCCACATACCTTCTTGTAGGAAGACACAATTCAACCCATGATAAAAGCACAATTCAAATTTTTAGCCATTGTAAGCAACTACTCTGATTTGCTTGTAGATATTATTCCATCTTTATGCCATTAACTCAATTTTAATAATTATCTATAATAACACCTAGCCCACTATGCATCCACAAGCACATCAACCTAAGCCTCTGTTTTTGCCAAATTCTTTCCTCGCTCCTAATAAAAAAATGGTCTAGTACTGTATGTTTGATATGTACCACTTTCATGCTTGGATTTTGAGAATAGAACTTCAGGGTTGGAAAAAGAGGTCATTTTTGTGAGCTCAGAATCCCATGTAGTGATTGACTGTCCAGCATAGACGTTGTTTCTGAACTTTTTGATTGTGCATACTTTTGTTCTTCATATCGAAGTTGTTCACGGCTCCCCAGTTGATACAGTGGTGATTTTAGGATTCAGTTATTAAAGAAATAATTCAAGGCCATCCAGGAGTTCATAGTCTAACTGTTGGAAATGACTATTTTATCAGAACCTTCAAAACTCTCTGAGTAGCTTTGTCTGTCTAAAAATTCTTCTCATTGGCAGGAGACACATGCACAACTGTTCAAAAGTAGCATGGTTGAAATTCACTGTCATGGCAATTCCTAATGACACAGCTCTTCTCTAGATTCTTTCATATTTTTAGTTTCTTTTTGTTCCTTTCCCCGATACAAGCTTTTCTCCCTGTATTGTTTGTTTCCTCCTTCCTACATTTACATTTTGTTTCTACTACATATCTGGTAACTGACTTCTCCACTTAGATCACAGGAGTGGCTCTTATAAACCTGTTCTATAGATACTAGCATGGCCTAGAATATTCCCTTCTGCTTTCTTTTCTGGATCTAAGCTCAATATTTGAACTGGGGACAAGTGGAACTTCTTACATGTCATCCATACAATGCATGGGAACTTCATTTTTGTATCACACCTTTTGCATTGGTTCCCTGGATTTTCAAATTAGCTTCTCTTGAGAAATGTACCTTTGTTAAAGTAGTGATAAATCATGTCTTGATTCCAAGAGGCAAAATGTGGATGTAAACCAAGTTCTTCTGGAGAAGGTGCTCAATTAATTGACTTGTAATTTGTGCTTCAGATGAGGTGAGATGGAAGATATCTTTGGGAGCAGGATGTGTCTTTTGGCATCTTTCCATCAAATCTATTAATATATAAAGCCTTCTATGAATTGACAATGTGATATTTTAATATTGACATTCAAGTATATATTTACTGAATAGCATGTGGACAAAATGGAGTTAGATGGGTGAGTAACTTGATAGTTAACTTATTGTGAATGATACATTTCCCTGTAAATATTTTTTATATAAATTATAGCATATTTAAGCTGTAAGTGCTTTTATTTTGTTAAAGTTTTTATTTGAATTCCAGTTAGTTGGGCAGCCCAGGTGGCTCAGTGGTTTAGCGCCTCCTTCAGCCCAGGGCATGATCCTGGAGACCCGGGATTGAGTCCCATGTCGGGCTCCCTGTGAGGAGCCTGCTTCTCCCTCTGCCTGTGTCTCTGCCTCTCTTTCTCTCTGTGTCTCTCATGAATAAATAAATAAAATTTAAAAATAAATAAATAAATAAATTCCAGTTAGTTAACACAGAGTGCAATATTAGTTTCAAGTGTACAATTCAGTGATTCAGCACTTCCATATATCACCCAGTGTCCATCAAAACAAGTGCACTCCTTAATCCATGTCACCTATTTCCCTCACTCCCCCACCCACTTCCCTTCTGGTAACTATCAGTTGTTCTCCATAGTTAAGTGTCTGTTTCTTGGTTTGCCTGTTTCTTTTTTCCCCTATGATCATTTGTTTTGTTTCTTAAATTCCACATATGAATGAAATCATATGGTATTTGTCTATCTCTGACTGACTGATTTTACTTAGCACAATACTCTCTAGCTCCATCCACGTCATTGCAAATGGCAAGATTTCATTCATTTTTATGGCTGAGTAATATTCCATTACACACACACACACACACACACACACACCACATCTTCTTTACCCATTCATTAGTCAATGGACATTTGGGCTCTTAATTATAAAATCTTTATTATTTTTAAGAAGCTATTTTTTCTCCTCAAAACAGTGTTTAAAAAGTAGCCCATTTATAAAGTTATTCTAGTAGATGAGTTCTTCTAAAATAACATTTAATTATTACCATCGGACAGTTAATACCCAAATCTGTGTGAACCAGTCTCTTCCCAGTTGTCATCAATGTAGTGCATTAAAGTCTGGGGCTTTAAAAGTTCTTAAAAACAATTTTGATGTTAAAGAGTCACTTCAGGGAAGCTTGGGTGGCTCAGATGGTTAAGTGTCTGCCTTGAGCTCAGGTCGTGATCCCAGAGTCCTAGGATCAAGACTTGCATCGGGCTTCCTGCTAAGCTGGGAGCCTGCTTCTCCCTCTCCCTCTGCCTGCCACTGCTCCCCCTGCTTGTGTCCTCTCTTTTATTTATTTATTTAAATAAAAATCTTAAAAAAACCCAGCCACTTCATATGTGTATAAGGATGGATGATTCACCTTTCATGGATCATTAAAAGTATAGAACTAATGTTAGGGTAGTTCTGCATGGTTTTTAGTGAGATAACAAGTCCTTAAAATGAAATTAAATCTGCAATATGATTCGAATTCTTTTTGGGCTTTCCTCTTGGCAGAAATTACCAGAGCTCTGGGACTCCAAGAAAACAATATGGAAACAGAAAATTCACCCATCACCCTACTTTTACTTAGGGTTTTCTTAGACAGCCATTGTGATTCAAATAAATGAGCACTTGAGACTACTGGGCCATTCAACATTATTATACCAAGAGTGCACTGAGGAGAGCAGAGATTCATGAGTCTCAGTCCTGAGATGTGGTGACAATTTATGAGCTTCGGTTTTGAAAGATTAGTGTCACAACAAAGAAATTTTATTCTGTTTCACTTCACTTTTTCAAGTTCAAGAAAAATATAGAATGATGATTTCGAAGGAAACTATACAGTTTTTTTGCAAGGTAATTAAAAGAGACATTTGTTCCTGAAATTCCCATCTGATTTTTCAGAATCTACTCGAACTAAATGATGATGATATGATGGAGAATATGGTGTCTTTTGAAAACTCATTTGTGAAAATGTGGGCATCCTTCAGTGTGACCGCTTCTCCATTCATTTGAGTCTTTGAATTTGCCTTATGCTGTTCATATCCTTTTCTAAGCTGATAAAATATGTTTTTTGTGGATGAAGTCATACTAATAAAGATAAATTTACATTATTTTAAATGAGTTATAAAATAACTTAAAGATTATATTTGTCTTGATATTGTAAAAAAAGAAAAGAAAAGCTATAGGGTATTGTCTTCCAATAAAGTAATTCTGGATTTGTTGACCATATAGTTAATTTTTATTCAAAATGAATTGATATGATAATTTTCAGATGAAAATATTACATTAAAATACTTAATTTAACAACCCGAAATTGAATTTATTTTGGTACAGTGCCTTTAAAAATGCAATTGGTTTTACTATGATTATGAAAAGTACGTAACAAATTTTTGAAAAACATTTTTTCCATGGAGATAATATGCCACATTTCCCTTCTCAGTTATGGAAAGTCTTATTTTAGAAGTAGGCATACAGTCAGGTTTACACCCAAGTGAATTTAGATGTCTGTACTCTCTGAAATATGCTCTATTTATGCCAATCGCCATTAATTTAGCAATTATTTACTAAATGCATACTTTGTGCCAGGTTCTTTTCTGTGTTCTGTGTAATCAGTACTTACTAAGATAAGATCCCTGCCTTCATGGAATTTAAATTCTAGCAGGGCCTGGGTTATAGTGGTGGGTATGGTTTGGGGGGACATAAAATAAAATTTAATAAATGTAAAATTTCTTAAATAATTAATCAAGAAAAAGATAAGTGTTTTGAAGGCAAAAACAGGGCAGTAGACTAGATACCCTACTTTATATAGTATAGAGAATTATAATGTTTACTAGACACAGTATGTATGAAGTCCTTTTCTTTTGACTGTTCACATAGATTAGGCTATTTCAGCAAATTTATGATGTTGATACTATGGTCAACTTAATTTTACATAGGCAGATACTGACACACAGATTGTTTACCTCAGTCTTTGGAGATCACACTATTAAGAAACACTGGATAAATTAGTGAATTGGACTTTTGCACAGTGAAGACAGGCTGTGACACTTTGGATGCCTTGGTGTACCTGAACATGCATCGAGGAGGACTCCAACACAGGACTTCAGTTTTCTGCTGAAATCTTGGGGTTAGAGAGCATTTCACTGGGTTGTTTTGTCCCTGTTCTTCCCCTTGCTCATTTGGTTGTGTCACCTTTCTTAATTCTCCTGCCACCACCATCTTTGATTCACCTGGATGTACAGTTTACAATAAAAGAAAAAGAGCAAACAGAAAGATCTTCTTCTTGATGGAACATGTAGAACCTGGTATATGTGTGTGTATATATATATATATATACACACATATATATAATACATATAAGTATATATAATACTGACTTAAAAAATTAAGTTCCCCTGACATAAGTTTTTTTAATCTGTGCCAAAAATGTGTTTTCAGAGAAATTCTTATTTTCTTTTAAAAAATTTTATTTAAAATCAAGTTAGTTACATACAGTGTATTATTAGTTTCAGGGGTAGAATTTAGTGATTCATCAGTTGCACATAACACCCAGTGCTCATTGCATCACATGCCCTCCTTAATGCCCATCAACCAGTTACCACATCCCCTCACCCTTCTCCCCTCTAGCAGCCCTCAGCTTGTTTCCTATAGTTAAGAATCTCTCATGGTTTGCCTCCCTCCCTGTTTTTATCTTTTTTTTTTTTACATTTTTCCTTCCCTTACCATATTTTCATCTGTTTTGTTTCTTAAATTCCACATATGAATGAAATCATGTGTTATTTGTCTTTTTCTGACTGACTTATTTCGCTTAGCATAATACCCTCCAGTTCCAACCATGTCATTGCAAATGGCAAGAGAAAATCTTATTTTCATGCTCAGACTTTGTATTGTTACTCATTTGTATAAGTGCGTTTCATTACAGCATGAGCCCTGCCCCCATGATACATAAAAAAGACTGTACAAAGACTGGCTTCTCCTCTTACTGTTACCTTGATCTCTTCCCCCACTTCCTAACATTTATTAAGTTATAAAGCTGGTTTCCTCAGCACAGTTTTGTTTTGTGTGCCCATTGGATTATAAACTTTATTTAAAAATATGAAACAAAGCAAAAGAAACAATGTAGATATGGTTTGAACCCATGTAGTTTGACACAGAGGCAGTGTTATTAGCCACTATACTATTTTTGAGGAAATTACATGTTGCCTCACAGACAGATGAGGTATAGGGTATGGGAAGGGGTAAATTACAGGCAGAAGGAACAGCAAGTGCAAAGGACTTAAGGCAAGAAGGATAATGATGTGTTTGCAGAACAGAAAGTAGTAAATTGGATTGAATTGGACATTAGAACAAAGGCAATAGATGATGTGATTGACATTATAACAAAGTCTGCTTACTGTATGGGGAATGGAGGGGAGTAGGATATGGAAGGAAGAACAGATGAAAGGCTACTGCAGTAGTCAATAAATGAAATCAAGGCAGCTTGAATTAAGGACTAGGTAGTGAAGAGAGAGAGAAAGGGATATATTCAAGATATATTTTGGAGGGGAAGTCAATAATACTTGACAGATTAGATTGGCTGTGTAGTATTGAAGGAAAGGAGGATATCAAATTCCATTTTGAATATATTCCTTTTGAGACATTTGACATCTGAATGGAGATATTATATAAGTAGGTAGAGCCTAAAGCTCAGAGGAAGACGTCTGAGCTGGTGATATCTATTTGGAATCAGCAGCATACAGTTCGTACTTAAAGCTATGGGCCTCAGTATTTTCTAGGGCAGTATTCCTCAATCCTGATTTTACCTTGGAATCATCTGGGAAACTTTATTATTTTAAAAAATATTTTATTTATTTATTCCTGAAGCACACACAGAGAGTGGCAGATATAGGCAGAGGAAGAAGCAGGCTCCCTCTGGGGAGCCTGATGTGGAACTTGATCCCAGGAAGCTGGGATCAGGCCCTGAGTCAGAGTCAGATGCTCAACCACTGAGCCACCCAGGCATCCCTCATCTGGGAAACTTAAAAAAAAAAAATACAGATACCATGCTCTGCCTCAGGCCAATTAAATTAGAATCTTTGAAGGGACATTTCCTGTACCATATTTTAAAAGAGCTTTGTAAGTAATTTGAGAGAGCAGCCAGGCTTGCAAACCACTCATCTAGGAAGAGAGCATAGATAGGTCTGTGATCTCTGGACCACTCCATTATTGTGAAAGAGGTGAAAACAGAAAAAGGCTGAGGAGTAAACAATGAGATATAGCTAGAGTGTGGAATCCAGAGAGGGAAATGTTTTGAGAAGAATAGACCTATTTCAAGAAGGTCAACAGAGTTCAGAATACAAACAAGTTGGATAAGATGAGAACCTTTAGATAAAGCAATATAGAAGCTGTTAGAAGCCTTGACAGATGTAGTTTTGATGAGCTGGTGAAATGGGTGGTGATCAAGTGGAGGCATCCAAAACCACAACGCATGTGAAAAGTTTGTATGTCCTGGGTGGCTCACTTGGTTAAGTGTAAGACTCTTGATTTCAGCTCAGGTCATGATCTTGGGGTTGTGAGATGGAGCCTCACATTGGGCTCAGCACTCAGCAAGGAGTCTGCTTGAGTTTCTGGGTCCCTCTCCCTCCCTTCTTCCCCCTCCCCTGCTTGCTCTCTCTCTCTCTCTCAAATAAAGAAATAAATCTTTAAAAAGAAGAAACGTTTTTATGTGAGGACGAACAGAAGAAAAGGGGCTGGAGAAGGATATAGAAAAGGGAATTCTTTCTTGTTATAAGTAAGGAATTACCTAAGTGTTTTTTATGTTGATGGGATTGCCCTTGGAGGGGTGGAACTGGAGAAGGCAGAAGAGATGCCACTCAGTGCTCAGATAGAAGTGATGGCTTTTGATGGGATCAGAGCTACCTTGTAAAGAGTGGAAACGCTGAGGTGTTGGTCAACTCAGAGAGTGAAAGAGATCATGTCTGATTGTTCCTCTTTTATTTATGAAGTAGGAGACAAACTGTCCAACTGGCAAGAGGATGGCACGTGAGCGTCGGGGATTTGAAGAGAGAAAAGGAGCTACAAACTGGCCATTTTGGAACGTGGGAAAATATAGGTCCTCTCAGTGCCCTTTTTTGGATTATTGTTACAAATTTGAAATGAGAATGGTCAGCAAAGCTGTGTGGATTTTATTTTTCCCAGAAATGTTAAACTGCTTGGGTGAAAATAGTTGAATGTTTGAGATTTGCCAAGGGAGAGTAATTAAGGGAGGGAGGAAGTGCAAGGGAGTGGGAATATTTTTTAAGGAAATGATTGTAATATGAACCATGGAAACTGCTGGGTAAAGAGCAATGTTTGGATGGGACTTGCCTAGTAATTTTGTAGTGAAGTGACAAGACAAAGAAAAATGACTTTGAGTTTCTAAGAGTGGCAAATTGTAGGAAGGCAAATATAGATGAGAAAACTCATGGTAGACACGGGCTAGTTTTAGCAAGGTTTGCTAAGACATTCCTCGGTGCTGTCTCTGGGCTGACAAAGGCCTAGAATTGTCTCTGATAATTAACTTCTGCCCTTAGTGGTAGAGAGAGGAGGAGGGGCACATTTGTGAATTTATGTCCTGCTTTTAGGCATATAGGAGGAAAGCAGAGAGATTTTCTTTCTTTCTTTCTTTCTTTCTTTCTTTCTTTCTTTCTTTCTTTCTTTCTTTCTTTCTTTCTTTCTTTCTTCTTTCTTTCTTTCTTTCTTTTTGAGATTTTCTTAAATGTGCTTCTTCTCATTGTCTTTAGCTCAAAACAGTCAATATGCCAAAGTGGCATATTTTGGGGTGGCACATATCTCACGGCCAAGACTCCATAAAATGCAGCCCCCTGCCAGTAGTAAGTTCAAGAGACCTATTGGTGCTCACTTTTAGGAAAGAAAAAAGGCCTCAAATAACCCAAGATATACTGAGATGGGAGCCTATTTATAGCCCTGGCATGAGTTTTGAGCATATTTATTATAGAGATTTTGGTAGTTCTGCTGAGAAAACAAATGAATTTTGATTTTAAAATTTGATAAATATCCATTTTATTCCAAATGATATCATGGCATCCTATATTAAATTCTAAAATTGTTACAGTGCTTCCATGTGTGTTTTTTGTTATAAATACTATGCAAATTTTTCATATAACTGTATCACAGGGGTGAGAATATGGTGAGGCCCCACTGTGACCTGTAACACTGCTCTTTGTTTCGCAACCAATGAGTCATTGAGCTCAATTCTCTCCTATTGTGTCTGGGAGCCGTTCTCCCCAGAACCAGTGCAAGTGTGATAATTGAATAAATGGATGAATATGAGAAGTCAGTCCTATCAGTGTTTATGGCCCTATAAGAGTTTTACTGCACAATGAACAAGTGAGAATTATGAGCCCAAACACTGGTGGTCTGTAATAGTGAAGTCTGATTTGGGTTTCATGGCAGCAGTACAGAACTCAAACAAATAAGAATTGATGTTTTCAGGGATAAAGGATAACCATGAAGCAGTTGTTTCTCAAATGGCCTGACTCTAGATGACTTCATAGTAGCAACTATATTTAGACCATTAAAATGCATTTCCTATTCTTCTCATTTGATCCTTGCAACTATTGTATAAGCAAGTTGAGCATGTACTGTTTTCTGTAACGATACTGAGGTCCAAAGATGTCAGGGGGATTGGGCAGAGTCAAACTATCCAGAGTGTATTAAATAAAAGGAAGAGGAAGACGAGTGACAGTGATGAAAATTCTGAGCACGATACTGACATTCCTGAGGTTGATCTGTTTCGGCTGCAGGTGAACACTCTATGACACCTTCAATGACACTTATAAATTCCAGACTGGCCTGGGCTTCCATGTGGCCCGATTAGCAGAAACTGTTGGCTGACACTTCTTGAACGTAACTGTGAGTGAAAAAGAGGCCCTTGCCTACTTAATCTACATTGTAAAGAGTAATAGGAGTAGAATGGACCAGAAATTGAAGAGCAGCAGGCAGCTTGAGTGAGGATAAAGCACATTTTAAGGGAATAAAGTATTAGGCTTAATGTACAGATGATATCTGCTACAGTTGATCCCATAAAAATGGTTCAAAATTTTACCAGTAGGTTGGAGAGCTCAGACTTCAGCCCAATGATTTGTTTGACGATCTGTATGCCTTCCACTGTGCTACTGACAGCGTTGAGCTTTCCCTGAGCCCTGCACTCCTAGAAAACAGTGACAGTTAAGCTATCCCTCACTCTTCTGTGTTCTGGGAAAGAGCTTACTACCAAGAACAACCCTTCTGCATAAGACTGAGAAAAAACTCCCAAATGCCCCCCTTGTTTACATCTGGCAAGATCAGACACAGACCCTCTGAATTTCCATTCTTCATATCATAAATGATTAGCCGAACTCTTTGTAACTGCGCACAGATGGACAAATGCCTGCTGACTGGACATAAGCAAACTTGTTAGCTTTCTCTCCTTTCCCAAGGCCACGGAACTTTGGCCCATCCTTAAGTTTAAGCAAGCATTGAATGCAGAGTCCACTCTCCTTAGCAGTCCCTCCCAGAGAACTGACAGATGTCAAAGAAAAAATATTTCCTGCTTAACTGCCCTATTATCCCACCTGCTTATCCCAAGTCCCTATGCCCAGTTCTTTCTAGACCTGTTTACTCCTCCCTGTAAAAGAAAAGCCATGTGCCTGACCTTTGAGATGCTTACCAGCCATAGGGGCAGTTTTCTCCCTATTGTAATAATTCCCCTCATCCTATTGCAATAGTCTTTTTCTTTGAGTAAAGTCTCTCTTTACCTAAATCTCTAGTTGTTTGCCATTTGACACCACATTGACTTTCTGTTCATAATTCAGTGACTTCTTATAAATATTATTTATGATCACACTTCTCCTTCCCCTACATCTACATTTCTGTGCTACTCTGTGAAGAGAGGAGTATAATAAAGGAAATGAACTGGGTAGACATGAAGAAGGATATTCTATGCATTAGTGGAGGATAAGAACCAGATATACAAAATATTTTTTTTCTTTTAGAAGAGTTAGTACACATTTTAGTACTATATTATGGCCAAGTTCATATCTCAATATTGGACACTATGGAGCTATCTTTGGCTCTGTCTCACTCAGACACTGACATCTTAGGTTAGTCTTTAATTTACTTTTAGCCTAAACTTTAGCCTAACCTAATCGTACTTAAGGAAACTTGAATCTCTTCATGCACGTTTATTGTTTTTTTTTAATTTTTTAAAAAAGATTTTATTTATTTATTTATTCATGAGAGACACATGCAGAGAGAGGTAGAGACATAGTCAGAGGGAGAAGCAGGCCCCATGCAGGGAGCCTGATGTAGGACTCGACACTGGAACCACAGGATCACGCCCTGAGCTGGAGGCAGATGCTCAACCACTGAGCCACCCAGGCGTCCCTCATGTATTGTTTTTAAAAATGTGTTCTTTGTTTCTTTCTTAATGTGACATGAAGAAACTTAAGATTTCACATGATTTGGTGAATTGAAGGATATGTGCCATCCTAAAGAAATATCACTCCTTAGCATGTTTCTATACAAGCAATATGATACATGCAGAGCTATATATAAATTGTATATACTTATAAGTATATACAACTCTGATAAGATTGGAGGCATGTGAAAAAGTTGCACAAGATTCTTCAGAGTCTAAGATCCTGTATAGCCATTTTTTAAGTTCTGAAAGTTGTGTTAATAGACTTTAATTTTAACACATCGTCACACATCTGTCCAGAACTCAGCCTGGATACTTTTATTTGGCAAAAATTCTGTGAAATAACTTGTATCGAAAACCCCTAGGACTTTAATAGAATATTTCTTTAGGCCACTCCAGAAAGTAAAGAACTGGTGTTATTATAAAGAATATATCTAAAGAAATTTTTCTTGAAATATTGAAAAGTATGGTTAATTATTTTCCCTTGCAAATTTAAAGTTATAATTTTTTTAATAAAAAAGTCACTATTTGGGTGCCTCATTACATAACGCTATATAATGTTGTGTACATTAAAATAATGTTTGCTTAAAATTTAAAGTTGGTAGTAGCATTTTTAATTGTGATAAAATGCACATAACATAAATTTTACCATCTTAACCATTTTTAAGTGTAAAGTTCAGTAGTGTTAAGTTTATTCCATATTATCATGCAACCAATCTCCAGAATTTTTTCATCTTGCAAAAGTGAACTACTATACTCATTAAGCAACAAGTTTTCATTTCCCCTTCTCCCTACCTCCTGACAACCATTATTCTACTTTTTGTTCCCATGAGTTTGACTACTCTAAATAGTTCATATAAATTGAATCATAGTATTTGTCTTTTTGTGATTGGCTTATTTCACTTCATATAATGTCCTCAAGGTTCATCCATGTAGTAGCCTATGTCTGAATTTCCTTCCTTTTTAAGGATGAATAATATTTCATTGTACTTATGTAACATGTTTTATTTATCCATTCGTCTGTCTACGGACATTTGCGTTGCTTCTACCTTTTGGCTATTGTGAGTAATGCTACTATGTAGATGGTAATATTTCAATCAGAAGTGGCACATCCCCCCAACCCCCCAGAGCAATTGGTAATGTGTAGGAAGTTTTTGGATGTCACAATGACTTGAGTGGTACTGGCATTTACTGCCCAACTGCCAAGGATGCTAAATATCATGCAATATTTAGAGCACAGATGATTCATATTACAGAATTGTCCTCAAAATGCCAATAGCACCCCCACTGAGAAATTCTAAATAACTCCAGTGGTTTTTAACATATTGGACTCAATTCTCCCCAGAATTCAGTGAATTTTAAAGCCAGTATATAGCTGGCTTTCACTTAATGTGCATGCTAGTACCCTTACCTATATACCTGGATCTAAGCTTCCACTCCTTGTGGCCAAGCTTCAGTGCATCTGTGTCTATATGATTTCTGCTATAATAGTAGCAGAAAATATGTAAGGAAAGGGGAAGCCAACACTTCTTGATTGGGTAAAAAAAAAACTCTGTTCTATCCCTACACATAAACACTGAAGCTTCAGACATGTGCAGGATCTGAAATAGTACAAAAACATTAAAAGAAACCATGGTACTTAGGTACAGGAATGAGGAGTTGTGTATCTATGCTTTTATATGCCACTCTATTTTGGAGCAGTATTTAAAAAAATAATTTATCAGCAGAAACATTTTGTCAAAAAAGAACATCTATGTGTAGATTTGATGATACTTCTATCCTTAATCTCCTTTATAATTAAATTTCATATATGCAAATTTATAAGCAAAATAGTTTAGTTCTACCTGGTTTTAGAATTATTAAAATAAAATAATGTTCAATGTATTCTTTTATGTCATACTTCTTTTGCTCAATATTATTTTCATAAGATTAATCGTTTTCTAAAAATTTGTCAAAGAATTTTCATAATCTTTAAAAGTAGCTCTTCTTTTTATGATAGTTTTAATAAGTAACATAAGGGATTAGGACCGAGTATTGAATATATAATTCTTCCTTTTCATTCTAACTCCAATAAGTGGAGCATGATATATAAATCCAGTAAGGAAATTATCAAAAGCAAATAGGATTAGGAAGTTGCTGTAGAAAAAAATTTATGTTTCCATGGAAAACTATACATCTAGGCTATCAGATTCTAGCCTTGTTCCTTACCTTTGAGATATTTTACCTTTTAAGCCGTAGATAACTGATACACATGTACATTTTGTCCTCTCTGATTAAGTTCTAATTAATATGCCCCCCCCACACACACACACTCACCATTCTACTGGAAAAACTTGCTTTGCGTCCTCTTGCAAATTCTATTACACCATACAGATTTGTGCTTTTTTGGCTTCTTTTGAGCTAGTTTTAACATCTGCCTGATTCTCTCATAAGTGAGGTAAATCTTTACATGTTCATTTTTATATCTGCATGAGAGTCATGATTCTACCTTTTCCTGAACATGAGCTTTTAACATTATCAAGCAAATAGAAAGCATTAACTTTAACATTATGAGGAAAGGATCATTTTATAAAGCACTCTTACCTTTGACAAGACTGAGAAAGTCCTCATCCTTGTCTAAGGACTACCACTCCAGGGAAGATCATACATTTCTAAGGAACAGAGACTTAGCAGGGGTTCCAATCTCATGTATCTTCCATTCAGATAGAATAAATGGAATGCTGTTAACAATCACATTTGTGAATTGTTGAATGCTAACAGAGTTTTCTTACCAAAGCTCCAACTCAACCAATTAATGTAGATAAAATACTGCTCTATAGCTTCCTTGTAAGGTCCTACTTCATCATCATAGGCCAGAACTGCCACACAATATTATTCAATAGGTTTAATGGCATATTAGGAAAAGTGTTCCATGACATGTTTTTATGATCTTTATGTAGAGACCAATGTAGATCCAATGACAGGAAAAAGCTACACATTTACGACTCCAACATTTCAATATGACAAAAAAAGAATGGGAATTCTTAGTCTGCTGACCTTAGAAAGACTCAGCATGTTGTCCTGAAGTCGCTTCAGTGAAGGAAGGCTTTACAAAGTTGTTAATTAATCTAGGGCTGGCACCCTTTGGGAAGAATACCAGAAAATTGGAACAAAAAAGAGGTGCAGCTTACCTCACAGCAGGAGAGAAGGGACCTTTTAATTGGATTAAATCACATCACCACAAAATTTATGGATCCTGGCCACTATGCCAAAGAGGTGAGAAAATTTTAAATTAACTCATTAGTCTGGTTGGGAGGGATAAAACTCATCATTCACTCAGAAATTTCAAAGACAAAGTATTAATGCAAAGGCATACGTAGGAGCCATGAAAAAGAAAAGTTCTGGAAGTTTTGTGACGTACGTTAAGTTGTTTACTATGTCTGAAACTATTTATTTATTTATTTATTTTAAAGATTTTATTTATTTATTCATGAGAGACACAGAGAGAGAGAGAGGCAGAGACACAGGCAGAGGGAGAAGCAGGCTCCATGCAGGGAGCCCCATGTGGGACTTGATCCCAGGACTCCAGGATCATGCCCTGGGCCAAAGGCAGGCAGTAAACTGCTGAGCCACCCAGGGATCTCCTGAAACCATACATTTATAGTGGCAAGAATCTCTGAGAACAGTTGTAGAGAAAAATTTCCCATAGAAGTACAAAAATAAAATACCAGTCTTTTGTACATCTTCTTTCTAAAAGAATAATTTTAATATGGGTACAAAATATGTATCATGCACACAAAAAAAGAAAATCCACACGAGTCTTACATTTCATTCACCATTGAAGATATTGAAGATTTTTGACAGAAAAACTATGGAGGTTTACTATGAATCTTTTTAATCATCTGAATCTTATAAAATGTATTTATATTAAAGATGATACATATTGTAAATTCCTAATTTATCTGTCCAGAGGACATCTAGGGAAGTTTTGGAAATAATAAATTGTCATTAAACTGATTTTTCTACAATCAAACAAATCACAAATTGAATGAATTAACTTATGTAGAGTCAGTTGAAAGAGTTGTAACTGAAAAAAAACAGATTTTCATAAATATAATTACTGTTTGAAGAGTTGGAAAATAATTTAAGAGTTATGATTTTGTATATACTTATTTCTTCAAAGACTGACAATTTATATTTTGGATTTCTTTGATCCTCTACTTCCTTACTTTTCATCATCTTACCTTTATCTCCCATATAAAGGAAATTTGTCAAATAAATAATTTTAGAATAAAAATTCAATTAATTTTAATGATTCCATTATAGGTAGAAAACATGTGGTCCCTCCAGCATTTTTCTTTTCCTAGACTGAATGGTGTCCCATAAGAGGAATCAGAATAAATTGCAAATTTTGAAGAGACTGAATCCTGGGGTCTTAGGGTAGAATTTCATTTTAGGTGGTATATAAAGTCCATGTTCTGGGCAAAAATACTCTTCTTCTTGGTTAGTAAACAAATTATAAAGTAATTTGGTCAAAAAAAATTTGTGAGAGGAAGACGGCAGCAGAGTAGGAGGACATTAGGCTAGTCTTGTCCCTTGGACACAACTAGATAACTATCAAATCATTCTGAATACCTCAGAAATCAACTTGAGGACTGACAGATCAATTCCACAACTAGAGAAGAGGCCACAGGGAGGAAGGTAAGAACTGTGAAGATGAGGTTTGGGGGTAGAAATAAGTCATGGGTGCTGCAAAAGGGAGGGACCCATGGTTGGAGAGAAGGGTGAGAGAGACAGGGTAAAAAGGTGAACAGAAAAGGAGAACATTTTCCCAAGGCCATTGGCTTGGAAAATGAGAGGAGCTGAATCTCTTGAGCTCTTGCAACCAGTGAGGCTTGAACACTAGAGTTTTAAAGGTCAGCAGGTTTGGCTGGGCTAGATCCCAGAAGGTACAGCTCTGCTCCTGGAGAGAAGGCAGGCAAACACCCTGGGGGGAAGACAGGTGTGGAAACAGAGATCTGAGGAACACCTGGAGCACAGAGCAGGAAGATTATTCCCTCTTCTTGCAGCACATCCTTGAGAGGTAGCATGGAGACACCTCTCTGAGGACAAAGGAGACAGCTAGTGCCATTTACCTCCCCCACCTCTAAGCATAAATGCAGAGCCACCTGCAGAGGGTAGCTAGGCCCTGACACTGGTTGCCTAGCTTGCTTGTATCAAGTCCCATGCCCCTCCACTCTGTTGGGACTACCGTTTCTGGTCTAGTGCCAGAGCTGTGGCCCCTTCCCTGAAGATCAGCAGAAACCCCTGCCCATACCACATCTCCCAACCAGAGAGTTCTTCTTCAGGGCCTCAGTTTTAGAAGAAGTAGTATCTGGTCTCATTACACAGGCAAACCAGAGCACACCTCGTTAAAACCCACCACTTTCTGGCCAAGGAACAAACTCCGCCCACTGAAGGCAAGGAGATCATCTGCAGCTGACTGGCCTGAAGGATAGAACAGCCAAAACATAACAGCAAAGTGCAAGCAGCACATACCAGAGACTCCCTGAAGTTCTAGGCTGTGAGCATTACATGACCTCTTCTTCATAAGGTCATTGCTTTCAGGAGCAGGAGACTTAACTGCCTCTCTAATACACAGAAGAAGGCAGAGACTTAGACAAATGAAACAATGGAGGGATTTATCCCACATGAAAGAACAAGATAAGGCCACAGCCAGAGTTCTAAGTGAAACAGATATAAGTAACATGTGGGATGGAGAATTTAAAGTAACAATAATAAGGATACTTACTAGGTTTGAGAAAAGAAAAGAAGACATCAGTGAGGCCCTTACCACAGAGATGAGAGAGTTAAAAAAGAATGGATCACAGATTAAGATGGAAATAAATGAGATTAAAAATACACCTGATGCAATGAATAGCAGTCTTGGAGAAATCAGAGGAATGAAATAATGACCTAAAAGACAAAGTAATGAAAAGCTGAACAAAAGAGAAAAAGAATTAAGCAGCACAAGACTTAGGGAACTCAGTGACCCCATCAAATGTAATAACGTTCATAGTATAGGAGTCCTAGTGAAGAATAGAAAGAATAGGGGCCAGAAAATTTATTTGAAGATATAATAGCTGAAAACTTCCCTAATCTGTGGAAGGAAGCAGACATCCAGATCCAGGAGACACAGAGAACTCCCATCAAGAACAAAAGAAGGCCAACACCAAGACATGTTAATTAAATTTGTAAAATTTAGCAATAAAGAACAAATGTTTAAAGCAGCAGGACAAAAGTAGTCCTTAACTTACAAGGAAAACCCCATAAGGCTGGCTAGAGAATTTTCAAAAGAAACTTAGCAATCCAGAAGAGAGTCGCATGATATATCAAAAGTGATGAATGCAAAAATCTGCCAAGCCTACCATTCAGAATAGAAGGAGGTATAAAGAGTTTCCCAGACAAACAAAAACTAAAGGAGTTTGTGACCACTAAGCCATACTGTAAGAAATAGTAAAGGAGAGTCTGAGTGGAAAGGAGAGAACAAAAGTCACAACAATAAGAAAGGGACAGAGAAATCTCCAGAAACAACCGCAAAACAAGTAATAAAATGACAATAAATACATATCTATCATTACTTCAAATGTAAATGGACTAAATGCTCCAAGTAAAAGGCATAGGGTGTTAGAATGGATCAAACAATAAGATTCAACTATATGCTACCTATAACAGACTCATTTTAGACCTAAAGATACTGGCAGCTTGAAAGTGAGGATATGGAGAAACATTTAAATGAAAATGGATGTCCAAAGAAAGCTGGATTAGCAATGCTTATATCAGACAAGCTACACTTTAAACCAAAGACTAACAAGAGACAAAGACAATATATAATAATAAAAGGGCCAATCCAACAAGAACATATAACAATTATAAATATTTATGCACCCAACATAGGCATGCCCAAATGTATAAAACAACTAATAACAAACATAAAGGAACTCATTGATAATAATACAATAATAGCAGGGGACTTTACCACCCCACTTACGTCAATGGACAGATCTTCTAAATAGAAGATAAAGAAGAATACAATGGCTTTCAATGACACATTGGGCCAGATGGACTATATATATATATATATATATATATATATATATATATATATACACACACATATATAGACATAAGATTTTATTTATTTATTCATTAGAGACACACAGGGAGAGGCAAAGACATAGGCAGAGGGAGAAGCAGCTCCCCAGGGGGAGCCTGATGTGAGACTTGATCCCAGGACCTAGGATCACACCCTGAGCTGAACGCAGAGCCACCCAGGCATCCAGACTTAACATATATTCAGAACATTCCATCCTAAAGCAGCAGAATACACATTCTTTTCAAGTGCAGATGGGACATTTGCCAGAAGAGATCACATATTAGGTCACAAAACAGGAGTCAACAAATACAAAAAGATGGAGAACATACCATGCACCTTTTCTGATCATGGCACTATGAAGATAGAAGTCAACCACAAGAAAAAATCTGAAAAGACCTCAAATATATAGAGGCTAAATAACATGCTTGTAAAAAATGAGTCAACCAGGAAATCAAACAAGAAATAAAAAATACATGGAAACAAATGAAAATGAAAACACAGTGGGAAAAAAAAGAAAAAAAAAGAAGAAAACACAGTGGTCCAAAAGCTTTGGAATGCAGCAAAAGCAGTCCTATGAGGGCAGTATATAGCAATACAGGCCTACTTCAAGAAGCAAGGGAAATCTCAAATAAGCCACCTAATCTTATACCTAAAGGAGATAGAAAATGAACAACAAATGAAGCCTAGGCCAGCAGAAGAAAGGAAACAAGAAAGATTAGAGTAGAAATAAATGATACAGAAACTAAAAAAAAAAAAAAAAAAAAAAAAAAGTACAGATCAATGAAACCAGGAGCTGTTTCTGTGAAAAAAATTAATAAAATTGATAAACCCCTAGCCAGACTTATAAAAAGAAAAGAGAAAGGATCCAAATAAATAAAATCACATATGAAAGAAGAGAAATAACAACTGACACCACAGAACTACAAACGATTATAAGAGAATATTATGAAAAATGATATGCCAACAGATTGGACAACCTAGAAGGAATGGATGAATTCCTACAAACATATAAACAACCAAAACTGAAACAGGAAGAAATAGCTTTAGACCAATGACCAGCAAAGAAATTGAATCAGTAATCAAAAATCTCCCAACAAACAAAAGTCCAGGGTCATACAGCTTCACAGGGGAATTCTACCAAACATTTAAAGGAGAGTTCATACCTATTCTTCTCAAACTATTCCAAAAAAATACAAATGGAAGGCAAATTCCAAATTCTTTCTATGAGGCCAACAGTAACCTGATACCAAAACCAGATAAAGACAGCACAAAAAAAAAAGAGAACCACCAGTCAATATTCCTGATGAACACAGATGCAAATATTCTCAATAAAATTCTAGCAAACCAAATCAACAATACATTAAAGAAATAAGTCACCATGATCAAATGGAAGTTATTCCTGGGTTGCCAGGGTGGTTCAATATTCCCAAATCAATCTACATGATATATTACAATAATAAAAGAAAGGGTAAGAACTGTATGATCTTTTCAATAGATGCAGAAAAAGTATTTGACAATGTACGACATCCATTCATAATAAAAAAAATCCTCAACAAAGCAGGTTTAGAAGGAGCATCCCTTAACATAATAAAGTCCATCTATGGAAAATCCACAGCTAATATCCTCAATGGGGAAAACCTGAGATTTTTTTCCTCTATGGTCACAAACAAGACATGGATGTCCACTCTCACCACTATTACTTAACAGAGTCCTGGAAGTGCTAGCCTCAGTAGTCAGACAACATAAAGAAATAAATGCATCCAAACCGGCAAGGAAGAAGTCACATTTTCACTGTTTGCAGATGACATAATACTGTATATAGAAAACCTGAAAGACTCCAGCAAAAACTGCTAGAATTGATAAAGGGATTCAGTAAAGTCCCAGGACACAAAATCCATGTACAGAAATCTGTTGAATTTCTATATACCAATAACATCAGCAAAAAGAGAAATTAAGGAAACAATCTCATTTACAATTTCAACAAATACCATTAAGATTCTTACCTAACCAAAGAGATGAAAGACCTGTACTCTGAAAACTATGAAACACAGATGAAAGAAATTGAAGAAATCACAAAGAGATGGAAAGACATTCCATGCTCATGGATTGGAAGACATATTATTAAAATGTACTACAAAAAACAGTCTATACATTTAATGCAATCCTTATCAAAATACCAATTGCATTTTTTCACAGAACTAGAACAAACAATCCTAAAATTTGTATGGAACCACGAAAGACCCTGAATAACCAAAGCAATCTTGAAAAAGCAAAGCAAAGCTGGAGGCATCACAATTCTGGATTTCAAGTTATATGGTGAAGCTGTAGTGATCAAGACAGTATGGTACTTGCACAAAAATAGACACATAGATCAATGGAGCAGAATAGAAATCCTAAAATGAACCCCCCACTATATCTTCAACAAAGCAGAAAAGAATATTGAATGGGAAAAAGTCTCTTCAACAAATGGTGTTGGGAAAAGTGGGAAGCAAAATGCAGAAGAAAGAAACTGGGCCACTCTTTTACATCAAACACAAAAATAAATTCAAAATGGATGAAAGATCTAAATGTGAGACTTAAAACCATAAAAATCCTAGAAGAGAACACAGTAACTTCTTTGACAAAGCAACTTCTTTCTAGATATGCCTCCTGAAGCAAGGGAAACAGAAGCAAATATGGACTATTGGGACAACATCAAAATAAAAAAAGAGCTTCTGCACAGCAAAGAGAATAATCAACAAAACTGAAAGGCAACCTTCAGAATGGTAGAAGATATTTGCAAATGACATATCTGATAAATGGATAATATCCAAAATATATAATGAACTTATAAAACTCAGTACCCACAAACCAAATAATCCAACTTAAAGAAGGACAGAAAACATGGCTGACATTCCTCCAAAGATGAGACATCCAGATGGCCAACAGACACATGAAAAGATACTCAAGATCACTGATCATTGGAGAAATGCAAATCAAAACTACAATGAGCTATCACCTCACAGCATTCAGAATGTCTAAAATCAACGACACAAGAAATAACAGATATTGGTGAGGATGTGGGTAAAGTGCAAGTGCACCCTCTTGCACTGTGGGTGCAGCCACTGTTGAAAACAGTGTAGAGGTTCATAAAAAATTAAAAATATAACTACCCTAACATCTAGCAATTGCACTACTAGGTATTTACCCCCAAAATACAAAAATACTAATTCAGAGGGATACGTGCACCCTGATGTTTATAGCAGCATGATCTACAGTAGCCAAATAATGGGAACAGCCCAAGTGTCTGCTGATTGATGAATGGATAAGAAAGATGGTGTGTGTGTGTGTGTGTGTGTGTGTGTGTGTGTGTGTGTATAATGGACTATTAGCCATAAAGAATTATGAAATCTTGCCATTTGCAATGACATGGATGGAGCTGGAGATTACTTATGGTAAGCAAAATAAATCATTCAGAGAAAGACAAACACTATATGACTACACTGATATGTGGAATTTAAGAAATAAAACAAATGAGGAAAGGAGAGAGAGAGAGAGAGAAAGAGAGAGAGAGAGAAACTAAGAAACAGACTCTTAACTCTAGAGAACAAACTGATGATTACCAGAGGGGAGGAGGTGTGAGGGATTGGGTGAAACAAGTGATGGGGACTAAGGAGGGTACTTGTGATGAGCACCAGGTGATGTATGGAAAAGTTGAATCTTTTTTTTTAATTTTATTTTATATTTATGATAGGCACACAGTGAGTGAGAGAGAGGCAGAGACATAGGCAGAGGGAGAAGCAGGCTCCATGCACCGGGAGCCGACGTGGGATTCGATCCCAGGTCTCCAGGATCACGCCCTGGGCCAAAGGCAGGCGCTAAACCGCTGCATCACCCAGGGATCCCGAATCTTTATATTGTACACCTGAAACTAATAGTATACTGTATGTTAACCAACTGGAATTTATTCTTTTTTCCAACTGGAATTTAAATAAAAATTTAAAAATATATATTTGCTAGTAGTTTAGTACAATATTAGTATTATTCAAGGAGGAAGGAAATACATATACATCTGACATGCCAACTTATCTTGTCAGTTCCTGTGGAATAACTCCCTATTAAGAGAAACTATCCTTGGTTTTTCTTTGCCATAAAATCAAAATAGGAGTTTTCTAGCATTATGTCTACATAGATGAATTTATGTACTGTTTTTTTATTAACAAGAAAATAACCAACTATCCAATTTATAGAATTGTCAATCTGAAAATTGGTCAAAGTAGATCAGAATTTGTGATTGGGAAAATGAGAAGAAATTAGAGCTTAGCCCATAGGTAAGCTAATAGGGTTTTTTAAATTTTACCATGTACGTGGCATGATATAAATTTAATAAATTTTTACCCTGTCAGACTGGGAGCACCTTTCCAGTCTGACAGGGTAACATTTAATGACAATTATAAATCAAATTTCAAGTCCAAGGTATTCTATACTTACATGACAATTTTAGTAGATTTTAGGAGATTTAGTGTAACAATGCTGGAATTCAAAAGCATGGATGGTTGAGAAATCTCACCATTTTGTTTTCTGAAAAACCTCCCACCTCAAAGGATCACTCTGTCTTGAATATCTGGGATAGGATCTACTTCCACCCTTTCTTAGTGACTCAGAAAAGACCCATTCCCCTCCTTCCTCAGGGCTTCTATAAGACTCTATTTACTTGCCTCCTCATAAACTCTAGGTTTCCTTCCTTTCCTTTGATATGCTGTCATTAACAAACGTGCTCCCTATTGCAATAGCCTGAATAAAATAGCCTTCTTAATCGTCCACTACATTTTGTCTCTCATAGTTTGGGACCATGACTCGGATAGAATTGGACCTTGCTTTCAGATCTCCATTTACTCCACCCAAATAAAAACGCCTCTTAGAGCCTTCTGTAGTCATTCCTGGCTACAGATCTGTGAACCCAGTGATGAGTCTGACTCCTAGTCTAGTGCTTCAGACTCTTATCCATTGTATTTGGTTTTGATTCTTTTTGAGTACTGGTTTGATTTATGGTGGTGCCAACTTCTTTTGGTTTCATGCTAGCCATTTGATATCTGTGTAATTACTAGTTTATAGAGATCTTTATTAGGAGAAAGATGACAGAAATCTGGTTATTCTTTCTGTTTGTCTATTTTAAGTCCAAGTCAGTGAAGAATTTCATGTTCTGCAAGAAGTAGTTACCTAGACTGGTAAGGCATATGATTCTGGGTTTACACTTGACCTATGAATGAAATTTCAGCATTGAAGCTATATGCTTCATCTCTGTCTGTGTTTGTGTCTCTCCATATGTTCATATGTCTATAATTCATATAATTCACCCTTCTTGTGTGCGTGATATACTCTTATCCCTAGATGATATGTATGTATGTATGTATGTATGTATGTATGTATGTATAAATCCTCTAAGGAGCTCTATTCTGATTGGCTTACAAAGATTAAAAAGAAACAACTTGGGCAGCCCGGGTGGCTCAGTGGTTTAGCCCGCCTTCAGCCCAGGGCCTGATCTTGGAGACCTGGGATCGAGTCCCACGTCGGGCTCCCTGCATGGAGCCTGCTTCTCCCTCTGCCTGTGTCTCTGCCTCTCTCTCTCTGTGTCTCTCATGAGTAAATAAATTTAAATCTTTTAAAAAAACTTATATAGATAGAATATTCTTAAAACTCTCCAAATATGAAGTGATTTAACTTTCATACCTTTCAGTGTGCTTGTTTTAAAAAGCATCCTTACAGAAGCCAATTCAGAAATATGTTAAGAAACCAAATTTACCTAATTTAGGTAAGTCTTTGGGAAATGACAGTAGCTTTATATTTTTGGTTTATAAAAATTTATATCTTCTCTGATTTATGAGTGTTAAGTATAATATAATCCTAGTCTATTATTCTACTTGGATAAATTCTTCCTAAATTATACAGGTTTACTGATTGAATGGGCTGTATTTCTTGTACTAAATGCTTAAGATTATGAAAAATGTAAATTTGTATTTAACCAAGTCATATCATTATTTTGACAAGCTTTATTTCAACATAAATTATGTTTTGTGTTATGTTAGCTTGAACATAATTTCCAAGATCTCTAAGTAATTTAAAACCTTGTTCTGATACAACAAGTCTTGTACTGATATTAAATTGGGTTACTTAATGGATGTTAATTGTACATCTAGTTCATTCCTAGGTAAAATGGAATACTGAAATATTGGTTAGTAAACATAACTTCAGTTTATGTACTTTTGCTTCTCATTTATATATACCACTGAAAGGTTATAGATATTTGTATCTGCCAATGAACATATTCATTGTTGTCATATTGAGAAGATGTAGTATAAGGAATATTTATGGATATAGACATCTGTAGGAGATTTTAAGAAAGGGAATTTTATATGTTGTATTCAAAGCTGGCCAAGATTTAGTGGGTTTTTAAGGTAATATATTCAAAAAGAGGTTTACTGTTAAATGTTATACTGGTGCAAAACTGGAGGTTGGTTTCTTTCTGTTAAAATGACAAAATTTTCTTAGATTATTGATTTGCTCTTAATCAGAGGCTGTAAAATGTTATTCTTTTGAAATATTTTTTATTAAATTGAGGTATAATTGATATACAACATTGTATTAGTTTCAGGTGTACAACATAATGATTTGATGTTTGTGTATATTGTGAAATGGTCGCCACAATAACCCTACTTACAGTTAACATCTTTCACCATACATAGCCAATATTTACTTCTTGTGATGAGGACTTCAGACTTACTTTCTTTTTTTTTTTTAATTAATTTATTTATTTATGATAGTCACACACAGAGAGAGAGAGAGGCAGAGACATAGGCAGAGGGAGAAGCAGGCTCCATGCACCGGGAGCCCGACGTGGGATTCGATCCCGGGTCTCCAGGATCGCTCCCTGGGCCAAAGGCAGGCGCCAAACCGCTGCGCCACCCAGGGATCCCCAGACTTACTTTCTTAGCAACTTTCAAATATGCAATATAGCATTATTAACTCTAGTCATCATGCTGCACATTATGTTCCCATGAACGTAATTATTTTATAACTGGAAGTTGATACATTTTGACCCCCTTCACCCATTTCTCTTACCCTCCACCCCCCAACCTCCCTCAATGACCTGTTTTCTGTATCTATGAGCTTGGTGTAAAATGTCATTCCTTATCTTCTATGTAATCTGTCCATATGGCAAATATTCTGTGTCATAACAGAGTAACAGTTTATGGTTTGTGTTGACTTTGTTAAATCCTTAATTATTTCTTACTTAGAAAAGAGCTAAGGTTCTTTGCCTCCTATGTTTACTTTTAAAAATATATTATTGTCAAGGCACCTGGGTGGCTTAGTCAGTTAAGCATCTGACTTTTGATTTCGGCTCAGGTCATAATCTCAGGGTGGTAGGATCAAGCCCCACTTTGGGCTCTAAGCTCAGTGTGGAGTCTGTTTGTCCCTCTCCCTCTGCTCCTCCCCCGACCCTCTTGCTCTCTCTCTCAAATAAATAAATAAATAAATAAATAAATAAATAAATAAATAATCATATATATATACACTTTGGCTGAAATAGGTATCCACATAATTTTTCTTACTAACCTTTGATCCTATTTTAATCAAGTGTTCAAATATCCTGACAACTTTTGATCTTTTGCCTTCCCACAATGAAATCCTAATTGATATCGTTTACATATATCATTGTCTTTCTATGGGCCCTTAGATAATCACAAAACGTTTGTTCTTTTACCTTGAAAAAAGGTGCTCAAAATAATTAGATTCATTTAATTTGTATGATTACTGATTTATTTGATTGATGAGTTTCATAGGAAGCTTTGTCAAATTAGAAGAGATACTTAGCTCTTTCTAGGTTAAAGATATATAGAGAAAACATTATTAATATATTTCAGACATTGTATTCAGTATGAGAAATTTCTAGAGAATTCTAGAGAATTGTCAGTGCCCCACTTGTCCATAATATGGTTTTATTTATCAGAGTCCCAGTACTGCTTTGATTGATGTTGTTGTTAGTTTTGTTAGAAAACAACAGGACATATATGGAAACATTGGTTATACAATCAAGGCCTTGCCTGGGCTGTCATATTTAAGAGTGATACTCATGTAATCAAATATTACCAGATGATTTGATGAACTGAGGTTCCCTTTATGGAACTGATATTTACAAAGTCCTTCTGGGAAAACCAGTTTGGTGCCGGGCTTATAAGGTTCTCAGGCTTATAGGTGATTAAGGATGCTCACTTCTAGGCAGGCCCAGGAAACTAAGGATATTTTAGAGGACCTTAAGAAGAGAGGAATTTGCTCAAATCTATGTCTGCAGATGGAGTCTTATGGTGAGTTTTGGCTTGGCTTTTCTGCCTCAAGGGCTTTTAAAAGTTTAATCCAAATTTCCTTATAAAAGTTTCTAGGAAAAGAAAAAACATAATAAGCCTATGTAGTAAATTTACAATCTTGCCTCACCTATGTAAATTACTAATGAGTCCATTCTTATTCTGTGATCAAGAATAGTCTTTCTTTGAGATTATTTTTGATGAAAAACGTAGAGATTACACAGAGGAATTTTGAGTTTCAATGGAAAACTATGTAGTATCTTTAGTATAGACTTCTGGGTTATCAGATGTTAACAATATTCAATGTCTTTGAGCTATTTTGCACCTTTTTGTAAGTTATAGGTAACTGATAAATAATTCTCTTGCCTGGTGGAGATTGTATTGACTTCTCCCAGTATGCAAAACTCAGTTTTGGTATCCAGCTGCAAATTGAAATGGACTCTGTTATCTTGACCAAAATGTCAAACCTTATGACATTTTAAAAAGATTTTATCTATTTATTCATGAGAGACACACAGAGAGAGGCAGAGACATGGGAGAAGCAGGCTCCCTTTGGGATCCTGATGTGGGACTCGATCCCAGGACCCCGGGATAACGGCCTGAGCCAAAGGCAGACGCTCAACCACTGAGCCACCCAGGTGTCCTAACCTTATCACAAATTTTAATTCTTCATGTTTTCTTCAATATCTGCTTACAATTCTCCAAACTAATATTTCTGACTTTTCTCCCCACAACCTGACTTGGAGTCACTAAGGACTAAAATCTCCCTAAAATGATTGGAACCCTAGGCTGCCTTGCAACAGACCTTTTCTCCCAAGATCTGAAGAATCCTTCCCAGCTGAAGTTCAGTGACTTGCTGTAAACTTTGAAGAACTCAGCACCACAGTACACTATGCATGGACTGGAATTCTCCATGGGAAAACCACTATATGGAAAACTAAGAAATTCTAGCAAGATGTCTGGTCATGCATGTTTTTTATGAAAGGTAACCAGGACTGTGGACAACCTCACTAAGAACATTGACATCCTAGTTGAGAATTTCAAGAAATTCAGTGAGTGGTGCTACCTAACTGAAAGATTTTCTTCCACCAGCCTCTTGGAATCCACTAGACTAGTTACTCTCAGAGTTCAATTTCTGCATCTTTACATAAATGGAACCATTTATAGGTTTCTCCTTTTTCATTTAGACAATCTTCTTTTAATATGCCTTTCCCCTAGAACCCTAAAACCACTGAACTCTGCTACTAACTCTCAAGAGAGCATTTAACTGGTGTTACAGGGACAATGCCAACAAGACTCCTTGGGAGACTATTGTCTTATACTCTGATTTGCCCCACTCAGGTTTATGAACACCTCTGAGTTGTTCAGCAGCAATGATACTCATTCATCATGAACAGAAAAGAGAACTAGCGATGTTGACATTTATCTGAGCCCTCAGCTCCTGGGAAGAAATGAAGATTGAAAAATCCCCCACACTTTTGTGTTCTGAGAATAGGCTAACCATAAAGGATGCCCCTGCTCTCCCACATTCTGAGATAAGACCACCTCCACCCTTTCTCATTGACACAGTTAAGAGACATCCCTCTTCATCCTTTCTATGACTCTCATAAAACTAATGACTCTCTTGTTTACTTGCCTCTATGAAATCCCAGGCCTCCTTTTTTTTCTTTTGAGACGTTTCCCATTAATGAACATGCTCCCTGGTATAATAGTCTGAATAAAATCACTTCTATAATTTTCCAGTGCATTCTGTCTTTCACAAATGTCAAGATGCAATAAAGTGACACATTCTATTTCATTGGCAAGAGCAAAGGCTCTTAAATAGAAAATAACCCCATTACTATCATGGTTCATGACATTTATCAGAAAAAAATTAATATGACTCTATAATAATCCAGTAAATCTTATACTATAAATATTGTGAAATAATTCACTAAAAAGGAGCTCAGTTATTTTAAAATTTTGGCTTAAAATACTTTACCTGTCATTTAACTGTCCCCATGGACAAAAAGAGAGTGATAATTTCCACGAGTAACTGCAAATTTGAAACTCACTATGGGGAAATAACCAATGTCCCTACAGGAGTATTTCCTGTGTTCTCTAACTAGTTTTTCCCTTTTATTTATTCCTAGAGCATTACTACAAGGCTCTTTTGAGTAAAATATATTGCTAAAGGTTTGGGGAAAATGGAGAGAAAGCAAAACAGAAAATAAAAGAGGAAATAAATTTAAAATATATATAAAATCATTACCCCAAAGTTTCTCTGTGACCCACACCCTGGGAAACCCCTCACTTGCTATGCTTCTCCTTCTGTCCAGTGCTCCTTGCCACTAGGATAATTCTGGTTCCTCCTTCTTCTGTTTCTAAATCTTGGGTTTTTCCAAACCTCTGTCACTCAATTTTTAAAAGTTGTGAAGTGTTACACAGAAAAAAGTGTTAAAAGATGATTTTCAGAAAAATTAAAATCATGACTCTCATATAGATATATAAGTGAACCCGTTAAATAATTTATGGCATTCATATGCTATGAGGGAACTAGACAGATGTTATAACCAGTTCAAAGCATAAGTTCATGGCATAGATTGTGTTGATGGTTTCATGGGTGTATACTTGTCTCCAAACTCATCATGTTTTATACATTAAATATGTATAGCTTTTTTAATATAGCTTTTTGTATGTCAATTATGCCTCAATAAAGTGGTTAAAAAAGGAAAAGTCAAAGAAGCACTCATCTATACAGAGTAAAGTAGAGATTGATTGTAAATGGAGACAAAACTGTGGCTTTTATTTTTGGCAATGGGAGAGAAAGTCAATTAAATCTCTACCAGTTTAATAGACTGCAGAAATTTAATGTGACAATATTGAACTTTATTTGTGCCCTGTACCTATTAGTTACCTGCAGATTATAAAGAGGTGCAAAAAAGCACAGTGAACAGAGCTAGAATCTGATAACTCAGAAGAGTTGAATGTACAGTTTTCCATTGAGATGCAATTTTTCCTACAGTAGAGATGCATATGACCTATAAAAAAGATAAGGGCATTTTACTTTATTATTTCAGTTCTCCTTTTTTAAAAAAATGAATTATAATACATCCAACTAGAGTCCCATACCCCTCTTTACTTGTCCTCTTTCTGCCCAAAAGTGACCCCTGCCCTGAAGTTATTATATATTCTATCCAAATATCTTTTTGATCCCGGAGAACTGGGATCGAGTCCCACATCAGGCTCCCTGCAGGGAGGGAGCCTGTCTCTTCTTCTGCCTATGTCTCTGCCTCTCTCTCTGTCTCTCATGAATAAATAAAATATTTTTTAAAACCTTTTGGTTTATTTTAAAATACAGCTGAATTGGATTTTCTTATTCTTATTATTATTTTGTCTATTTTCATAAGCAAGATTTGTCTGTATTTTTTTAAGGATTTCATTTTTAAGTAATCTCTACATTCATTGTGGGACTTGAATTTACAACCCTGAGATCAAGAGCTGCATGCCCAGCACCCCTATGTTTTTTCTTTCTCATAGTGCCATAGCTGATTTAGGTTTGAGGGTTATATTCAGTTGATAGGATGATTTAGGTGATTTGTCTATTTTCCATTCTTGGGAACCGTTTGTGTAAAATAAGAATGAACCAGTCCCTGAAAATTTGTTAGACTGTCATGTAAAAACTTCTGAGCTGGTTTAGGTTTTAAAAAAATTCTTATTGAACGGATTTTAGTGCATTGCATTTTTTTGTCTGGGAAATTCTCCACTTTATCACATTTTGACTTTATTGACATAAAGATATTTATGGTATACTCTTTTTTGATTATTATTTTTATTGTTGTAAATAAACACATAACAAAATATACCACTGTAATTGTTTTTAAGTGGACAGTTCAGTAGCATTACATATACTCATATTGTCATGCAGCCAATCCTAGAACTTTTTTTCATTTTGCAAAATAAAAACTCAATGCCATTAAAAAATAACTCTCCATTGCCTCTCCCCCCCAACCCCTGGCAACCACCATTGTAGTTTCTGTCTCTATGAAAGTGACCACTCAAGATAGCTCAACTAAGTGGGATCATACAATATTTGAGTCTTGTGACTGGCTTATTTCATTTAGAATAATGCCTTTAAGGTTCATTTATGTTGTTGTATGTATGGAATTTCCTTCATTTTAGGTCTGAATACCACTCCATTGTGTGTATATACCACATTTTGCTTATCCATTTACCTGCCAAGGGACACTTGGGTTGCTTCCACTTCTTGGTTACTTGAAAATGCTACTGTGAACTTGGGCATGCAACTATCATTTTAACTTCTCGCTTTCTAAACTTTTGGATTTATACCCAGAGGTGGAATTGCTAGATCATATAGTAATTCGATTTTTTTTTTTTTAAAGAATTGCCATCCAGTTTTCTGTAGAGGGTGCATCATTTGACATTCCTACCAGCAGCACACAAGGTTTTCAATTTGTCAACATCCTTACTAACACTTGGGCTTTGGATTTTTGTTTTCTGATTGTAGCCATTCCAAAGGATGTAAGATAATTTCTCATTATGATTTTGATTTGGATTTCCCTAATAGTTAGTGATGTTGAGCATTTTTTCATGAACTTGTTGGCCATTTGTATATCATCTTTGCAGAAATGTCTATTCAATTCTTTGCCCATTTTTGAACCGGGCTGTTTTTTGTTGTTGGGTTATAAAAGTATATTATTTGTATATTCTGCATATTAACTCCTTATCAGATATATGATTGGCAAATATTTTGACCTATTCCATAGGTTGCCTTTTCATTCTGTTAATTGTGTGTTTAATGGTACACTCTAATATGCTCAAAGTTATTGCCATAAATACAGTAGTAATGTGTTCTCTTGACTTTTAATATTGGGTATATACTGTTTCTCTCTTTCATTCTCTTCACACACACACGCACGTGCCCTTCTTCCAAATGGAGCAATCTTTTCAGAGCTTTTATTTTTTAGTCTATTTTTAAAAAGATTTTATTTATTTATTCATGAAAGAGAGAGAGAGAAAGAGAGAGAGAGAGAGAGGCAGAGACACAGGCAGAAGGAGAAGCAGGCTCCATGCAGGGAGCCCGATGTGGGACTCGATCGCGGGACTCCAGGATCACACCCTGGGCCAAATGCAGGCACTAAACTGCTGAGCCACCTAGGGATCCCCAAGTCTATTTTTATAGACAACATTTTTCATTGATTTTTCTATTGGTTTTCTCTTTCATCAATGATTTTTAAAATTTACTTTCTGTTTCTGTTTTTTTTTTTTTTGAACTCTTGACTTGGTTGCTCTGTTTATTTGACATTTCTTCTTTTCTTATATGTATGTTCAATTCTTAAAATGTCCTTCCAAGCGTTTTCTAGCTTCATCCTCAAAGTATTGATATACAGATTTTTCAGTGGTGGTCTACAATTCCATATCTTTCATTTAACTGTGAAGTGATTTTTGTTCTTTTATTCTGCTCAGGACTTATGCTTTTCTTTAAGTATCAGTATCTTCAGTCAATACTGAAGTGGAAGAGTCTCAGCCACTTCCCTTCTAATATTGCCTAATGTGCATTCTTTCTACTCTTTTTTCCCTTCAGGAACATATACTAAAAATATAATAGACTTACATTTTATCCCAAATTGCTCTTAAATGTTCTTTTCTATTTTTCATCGCTATTTCTCTGTATGGTATTTGGAGCAATTATTTCTTACACCTATTATTCAGATCACCACTTTTCAGCTGGGTCTAATTTTCTTTGGAACACAAACATGTGCCTTTCATTGATTATATTTTTTACATTAAAGTTTTAAATTTAAGTTTTGTTTTTATTTTTCCAAATCTGCACTGACCCAAGGAACAGATTTTGAATTTTTAGATGAGGTATTTTTGTAACCCCCAGTAGACAGCCAAAGTTTCCTTGCTGGTTAGTGATTTTTTTCTAATAGTCACTTTAACCAAGGATGCAGATTTTTGGGTGTCCTTAATATTTCCTGGGGCCTTGCTTCCAACTTCCTCTCTTGCACAGGTCCTGCATGTCATCTCCTATGTGATGTGAGAAAGACCTTGGTTTTTGTATCCAATTGCCCTTTTTCAGAGTGGCAGTAGCAATAATAGCTGAACCAATTAGCACTTTCATTTCTCTATTTCTGACAACTGAATGGAGGATTACTCTTTTCTTTAGTTTAAAGTTAGTTAACATATACTGTGTTAATAGTTTCCAAGGTAGAGTTTAGTGATTCATCAGTAGCATAAAACACCCAGTGCTCACTCCATCAAGTGCCCTCCTGAATGCCCATCACCCAGTTACCCCCTTCCTCACCCCCACCTCCCCTCCAGCAACCCTCAGTTTGTTTCCTAGAGTTAAGAATCTCATGATTTGAGATTCTTTAATTTTTTATAATTTATTTTATGATAGTCACAGAGAGAGAGAGAGAGAGAGAGAGAGGCAGAGACATAGGCAGAGGGAGAAGCAGGCTCCATGCACCGGGAGCCCGACGTGGGATTTGATCCGGGGTCTCCAGAATCACGCGCTGGGCCAAAGGCAGGCGCTAAACCGCTGCGCCATCCAGGGATCCCATGATTTGAGATTCTTAAGGAGCCTCGGTGTCCATCAAAAGATGAGTGGATAAAGAAGATGTGGTTTATGTATACAATGGAATATTACTCAGCTATTAGAAATGACAAATACCCACCTTTTGCTTCAACGTGGATGGAACTGGAGGGTATTATGCTGAGTGAAGTAAGTCAGTCGGAGAAGGACAGTGTATGTTCTCATTCATTTGGGGAATATAAATACTAGTGAAAGGGAATATAAGGGAAGGGAGAAGAAATGTGTGGGAAATATCAGAAAGGGAGACAGAACGTAAAGACTCCTAACTCTGGGAAACGAACTAGGGGTGGTGGAAGGGGAGGAGGGCAGGGGGTGGGAGTGAATGGGTGACAGGCACTGGGGGGTTATTCTGTATGTTGGTAAATTGAACACCAATAAAAAATAAATTAAAAAAAAGAATCTCATGATTTGCCTCCTTCTGTTTTTATCTTATTTAATTTTTCCTTCTCTTCCCCAATGTTCATCAGTTTTGTATCTTAAGTTCCACATATGAGTTACTCTTTTTTATGAGATCAGCTACGCCTTAACTTTTTTGTTGTGACAGCCAGGATTCCCAGGTGATTTTAGAGTTTTGTTTTTGCTATTGTGTTTGCTTAATTTTAGTTGTTATATTTACACAATGGACTTTATGATCTCCCTCTCTAACTGCCAAAGGACTAGCTCTAAATTTCTGTTCCTTGGTTATGCAGAGCAATTTATTTCCTATCTTCCGAAAGAATCATCTCTAATAGCTTTATGAAGGTAATCTTCCAAAGCAAAGACCGGAACATCTAACTGCAATTTTCCTACTTTAAGAGCTTCCAGCTTAAATCGTAATCATTCTTGGAGTTGATTTTTCTTTTCTGTAATATATATTAGATTAAGCCAAGAATATGATCTAGTGTATACAATAGCTATTTAGCTATTTCAATTTTGGTGTGCACTGATGAAGAGTAAACAATCGATGGTAGTGACAGTCCCACTGTATGCTGCATTGGAGAGATGCTCCCGGAACATTATCAAATGGAACATTGTATGGGAGAGGAAGTGAAGATGCTTAACTCCAGAAGAGAAACCTTATAGGCACATGCCCATTGTTTCAAATGTGTTATGAGCTGCTGTATGGAATGTGAATGAACTTACTCTAATTTGTTACAGAGTGCAGAAGTTCTAATAGGTACATTTATAAAGATGTAGATTTTTGCTAAGTAGACTAAGAACTGTCATAAGTAAAATGGCTTGTCTTTGGCAGGAATCAGTTTTGGAAGAATTTAGCGGAGGTATACTTGACTCTGTCACAGGTGCTCTAAGGTGATTCTGGCAAGTGGAAGAAATTTGAACTAGATAACTTCTCATGTTTCTTTCAAATCAAGGATTCTTTTCTTCTATGAAGCTCCCATATCTTGAAGCTTTCCTGTTATTGCATTTAGTACTGCGAGTTGGTGGGAGATTTGTTAATAATTAAAATAGACAGGTAGCTATAGAGTTTTGAGGAAATAGAAGTGGAAGGCTAAAGAGTAGAAATAGATGAGCCAATCATTCTAATATGACTTTATGCCTGCTACTGTGCTGTTCCTTATTAGCAATTCTCATTTTCATTTAGATGGATATACTATCTAGCATGCATGAAATCTTGAACCATAAAATTTATAAATTTACATCCCCATTATGTAATGAAAATATTTTGGAATTTCAGTGTCAAACTTCTTTTGGTTCCTTCTGTGCCCAAATTAAAACCTTTCGTTTTTGAAATGTCCCTTCCCTTTGCAACAGCAGCAGGGTTTTTCTCCTCATTATGGTAGATCTTTGCTTATTCCTAGTTGCTCTTTTAAAGCTACACTCAAGCTTCAACTCTGAAACTTATTTATTACCAAGTATTAGGGGTTGGATTTTATCGCCCCCTCTGCACAAATTCATATGTTGAAGTCCCAGTACTTCAAAATGTGACCTTATGTGGATATAGGAGAGTTGCAGATGTGATTAGTTGAGACAAGCTTGTATTGGAGTAGGGTGGGTTCCTAATCCGATATGACTGGTATCATTATAAGAAGGGGGAAATTTGGACACATGTGCACACAGAGAATGTGTTACATGAACATAAAGCAGACATTGAGGTGATTTGTCAAGGAATGCCAAGGATTGCCAGCAGACCATCGGAAGCTAGCCAAGAGGCAGAGGACTGATTCACTCTCATAGATCTCAGAAGGAATCACCCCTGCCACCACCTTGATCTTAGACTTTTAGCTTCCAGAACTGTGAGACAATAAAGTTTTGTTGTTTCAGCACCTAAGTTTGTGGCCCTTTGTTATGGTAGGCCCTACCAAACTAATACACTGAGAGATGTGAAGAAACTTTACCCTACCACAAAATAAATCAGTGGACTTTCTTTTCCTATGTAACAGAGGATACCTTTTCCCTTTATAAATTCCAAAATAGCTTAAAGTCTTTAAAAATACACTGAAGTCAGGTATTTGGTAACAATTGTGCATGAATATTTTATTAACAAATATTTCAAATAAGAATACATTTAGTATGCACATATTTAAATTGTTTTCATTTAACCATGCATTTGCACTTTGTGTTCCTTGCCACTGACACATACCCAGTCAGGAAAGCTTTTAACTTTTCAGTTACAAATGAAATGTTTTTCAGCAAAGCAGCAGTTTTTCCTCATTAACAGAAAGACGCTTCATATTTACTTTTCAAAGAATTTCAGAGAAATTGTAAAGTAACCCAAACTTTAGAAGTTTGTTTCCTGAACAAAAATTAGGCCGAAGTGAAAATAAATTAAGCCAAGTGTAATTTTATAATAATACTAAATATGATTCATAGGATAATTAAAACAATTTATGCCATGGGTCAAAATCTGAAAGTTTGTTTAAAAATATCAGAAGAAGAGGGGTGCCTGGGGGTCTCAGTGGGTAAAGCCTCTGACTCAGGTCAGGATTTCAGGGTCCTAAGATGGGGTTCCACGCTCAGCCAGGGAGTGGAAGAGTCAAGAGTCCCTCTTGTTCCCCCCTGCCCTTCTCCCAGCTTGCACAGGTGCGGTCTCTCTCGCAAATAAATAAAATCTTTTTAAAATATCAGAAGACCTTTTAGTTACTGATAGTCTGTTAGACTAAAATCCAGTAACATTAAAAAATGACTGAAGTTACATTTGACTTCTAGTTATATTAAACTATGGTAGAACCCTCACTACCCTGGAATTAGAGAATGTTCCTCGTTCTTGCCTTGAGAGATTTCTATTGTATAAATTTTGACTGTAGATGATTAGATTTGCAAGTTGAGGGACCAGTATCAAGGAGTAAGAGAGATTTTAATTAAACAACGTGGGTAATATACTTTGGAGGCAGAAAGATCTGGGATCACATCCCAGCTGAGCCACTTAGAAGCTGCAGACAAGTTCTGTTTAAATTTCCAAACTTGGCCTCAGGTAGGCAAGGAAGAAGTACTTTGAAAGACTTTAACGATTATGGAAATTCTATGTAAAATGCCCAGCACAGTTTCCAATTCACAGTAGGAGGTCAGTAAGTGGTAGTTATTGTTATTATTAAGTTGACTTTTCTTCCAGTAAATCTGAGGTTATGATTCTTCCTTTCCTTCACCTTGCTATAACTGAACATGGTATTCATTCTCTTCCCATATGTGAACTTTCTACTGCTAATTTAATAGTGGAAAAGGGGCTGTAGTAGATTTAAGGAAAAGGTAATGTGAAACCTGAATAATGGTCTTTGAATATGTCTATGTCCTAATCTCCAGAGTCTGAATATGTTGCTTTATATGGCAAAAGGGACTTGGCATATCTGTTTACATTAAGCACTTTGAGCTGGAGATGATCTCAGAATATCCAGATGGGCCTGATGTACTCGTATGAGTACTTACCAGAAGGACACAGGAGAGGTCAGATTCAGAGGATGAGATGGTGTGATGACAGAAGCAGAGTTTGGAGTGATGTGCTTTGAAGACAGAGGAAGGAGCCACAAGCCAATGACTATAGGCAGCCACCAGAAGCTGGAAAGACAAAGAAATAGATACTCCCTTAGAGGCTCCGAAAGGGACTACTCCTGCCAACACCTTGACTTTAACTCATTGAAACTGATTTTAGACTTCTGACCTACAGAACTATAAGAGAATAAATTTGAATTTCTTTTTAAAAAAAGATTTATTAATTTGAGAGGGTGGGGGAAGGGCAGAGGGTGAGAGAATCTTAAGTGAACTCTACTGAGCATCGAGCCCCACGTGGGGCTCAATCTTATGTCCCCGAGATCAGGACCGAAACCAGGAGTGGCTTGCTTAGCCTGCTGTGCCATCCAGGCACCCCTAAATTTGTATTTCTCGAAACAACTGAGTTTGTGGTAGTTTTTTACAGTGGCAACAGGAAACTAATGCAGGTAGAGATGAAGTCATTTGAGGTCTGTATCTGTTAGCTAGCTTATGTAATAAACCATTCTAAATCACAGCGACTTAAAATAACAAGCATTTATTTAGCTCAGAAGTGTTCAGATTGCAAGCTGTAGGGTTCTGCTGATCTGGTCTGGGATTGGCTGATCTCAGATAGGCTTGCTCATGCATCTCAGGTCACATTGCCAGATATGCTTTGTGCTGCCTGGTCTAGGGAGGCCTTAGCTGATGAGGGGAGATTCATCTCTGTTTCACATGCTCTCCAGAAGAGCTAGTTTAAGCTTCAAATGGTGGGTTGGCAGATATCCAAGAGAGCGAACAGGAAGGCTGCTTGACCTCTTGAGGCTTCAGCTCAGAATTGACACAGTGTCATGTACACCACAGTCTATTGGCTAAGGCAGATCACAAGGCTAGCTCAGGTTTTCATGGTTAATGAAACAGATTTCACTTGGTAGTGGAGAAGCTGCTGTCATATTGTAAAGGCTGTGGATATAGAGAGGTGAAGAATTTGAGTTATTTTTGTAATCAATGTACCACACACTCTTGGAAAAACATCTCTCTTGAGATTCACCTGATTTCTCAGCTCCTGCATTTGGCCATCTCCTAAACCATCTCATAATTTCCTTTGTTGTTTAATACCTATATGCTGACCAGTTTCTGACAACCCAGTATTAGCTATTCGTTTTTGAAAAGATCTGATTAAAAAAGAAAAGATCTGATTAATGAATTCACTCGAATTCATAGTTATTTATCTGGTGAAATTTGACCCCTCCCACCCTCACCTATATTGACTTTTTAATGGCAAAGTGTCTAACAATTTTTGCCAAATTGCTTTTTCGATATGTGATTCCAGGTTTAACAAGCCTCACCCATGTGGAATTACTAATAGGGTGTTATCTCAAGTCTTTTCTGAACTCTTTCTAACACAGCTTAGCTGAGGACAAAAAGACCATATGCTGCATGCTGCTTTTTCTACATAAGATTTTTCCTTTCTGTTTCTTTATCCAGGTGTTACTTGATTTTAAAGCAATGATTGCATAGGCACATATGCGGATGCCTATTAGAGTCAAAGAAGTTATTGGGCCTGTATCATGCAAGTTCCAGAGTCCAGATGGGTTGGTGTGGCAGCTGTGACTCGATCAACTGTGAAGGTGTTTTTCCCAGGAAGCCTTGACAACAGAAACACCAACTCCCCAAGAGCCTTCTGCGTTAGTTTTTATTTATTTTTATTGTTGTTCTTAAGATCTCATCAAACCCAGAAAATAAATGATGAATAAATGGATGAAGCTCACTATTGTCCCTGCAGTTGGTGGAATCCACATCCATGAAATTTCTCTGATCTAGTAAAATTGAATCTGTTGAATCAACCTTGGAGTTATTTAAAATCTTTCTAGCAAAGGAAAAAAAAAAGAGAAGCAAACCAAGAAACAGGCTGTTAACTGTAGCAAACAAACTGATCGTGCCCAGAGGGGAGGTGAGATGGGCATAGGTGATGGGATTAAGGAGTGTGCACTTGTCGTGATGAGCACACAGTGATGTACAGAAGTGTTGAATCGCTACATTGTACACCTGAAACTAATACTACAGTGTATGTTACCTAATTGGAATTTAAATAAAAATTTAGAAAGAAAGAAAGAAAGAAAGAAAGAAAGAAAGAAAGAAAGAAAGAAAGAAAGAAAGAAAGAGGGGATCCCTGGGTGGCGCAGCGGTTTAGCGCCTGCCTTTGGCCCAGGGCGCGATCCTGGAGACCCGGGATCGAATCCCACATCGGGCTCCCGGTGCATGGAGCCTGCTTCTCCCTCTGCCTGTGTCTCTGCCTCTCTCTCTCTCTCTGTGTGACTATCATAAATAAATAAAAACTTAAAAAAAAAAAAGAAAGAAAGAAAGAAAGAAAGAAAACCTACTTTAGTCTTAATTGCCACTTAGTTCAGTTCATTATCAATTTTTAAAAATTTATTTTTAAATTAGCATACAGTGAAATTAACATTATGGTATATAGTTCTACAAATTTTAACCCATGTACAGATTTGTGTGCCCACCACGGTAATCAGAAAACAAAACAGTTCTATCTGTGTGTGAAAGTTTAAAGTAGCTCTATTCATAATCTCCAAAAACTGGAAGCAACCCAAATGCCATTAGATAGGTAAATGGATAAACAAATTGTGGCATGTCCATGTAATGAAATGCTACTCTGTAATGCAAAGGGGAACTCCTGATACAATCAACAACTTGGATGAATCTTATAATCATTATGCTGAGTAAAAGAGCCTGTTTTCAAAAAGTTGCAGGTTGTATGATGCCATCTGTATAACATTATCATGCTTTGTTTGGACTTTTCAATCCTTTCCTATTTGGTTCAAGTCCAGTGTTGCTCCAATTTCCAATATAGCTTCCAGCCCATTTGAAGCAAATGGTCTTTTAAAAATAAAAATAAAATCATACCAGAAACTTGCTTGAGCCACTTCAATGATTCTATAAGTTCTTGTGTATGACTTAATTTTTTGTTTTAAGTTTTTATTTAAATTCAGTTAGTTGGGACGCCTGGGTGGCTCAGCAGTTGAGTGTCTGCCTTTGGCTCAGGGCGTGATCCCTGGGTCTGGGATCCAGGCCCACATCCGGCTCCTGAGGAGAGCCTGCTTCTCCCTCTGCCTGTGTCTCTGCCTCTTTCTCTCTCTGTTTCTCATGAATAAATAAATAAAATCTTTAAAAAAACGAAAAAATAATAAATTCCATTTAGTTAACATATAATGTAATAGCAGTTTCAGGTGTAAACTTTAGTGATTCATCACTTACATATAATGCCCAGTTCTCATCCCAACAAGTGCCCTCCTTAATGCCCATCACCCATTTAGCCCAACCCCACCCACTATCCCTCCAGTACCCCTCAGTTTGTTCTCTATAGTTAATAGCATCTTCTGGTTTGCTTCCCTCTCTTTTTCTTTTATTCGTTCCCCTATGTACATCTGTTTCTTAAATTCCACTTATCAGTGAAATCATATGGCTTTTGCCTTTCTCTGACTGACTTATTTTGCTTAGTTGACTTATTTTGTCTAGCTCCATCTACATCATTGCAAATGGGAAGATTCCATTCTTTCTGATATATTCCATTTTATATAATAATAATACTTATTATTGTTAATTTTATTATATATTATATATAAATATATAATTACATATAACTATAATATTCCATTATATATGTATATGTATATAGTATATATATTTATATATATGTACTACTTCTTTATTCATCAGTCGATGGACATTTATTTGGGCTCTTTTCCTCACTGGGGTGCGTGTATCGCTTTGAATCAGTATTTTTGTACCCTTTGGGTAAATAAATACCTAGTAGTGTAATTCCTGGGTTGTAGGGTAGTTATATTTTTAACCTTTTGAGGAACCTCCATACTGGTTTCCAGAGTGGTGGGAAGTTTGCATTCCCACCAGTAGTGCAAGAGGGTTTCCCTTTCTCCATATCCTTGCCAACATTTATTGTTTCTTGTGTTGTTCATTTTAGCCATTCTGACAGGTGAGATGTGGTATCTTATCCTGGTTTTGATTTCTAATTCCCTGATGATGAGTAGTGTTGGGCATCTTTTCTTGTGTCTGTCAGCTATCTGGATGTCTTCTTTGGAAAAGTGTCTGTTCATATCTTCTGCTCATTTCTTAACTGGATTTTTTGTTTTTTGGGGTGTTAAGTTTGATAAGTTCTTTATAGATTTTGCATACTAACCTTTTGTCAGATATTTCATTTGCAAATAACTTCTCCCATTCCATAGGTTGCCTTTTAGTCTTGTTGATTGTTTCCTTCACTGTCCAGAAGCTTTTTATCTTGATGAAATCCTGATAGTTCCTTTTTCACTTTTGTTTCCCTTGCCTCAGGAGATGTTTCTAGTAACAAGTTGCTGTGGCCAAGGTCAAAGAGGTTGCTGTCTATATTCTCCTTTAGGATTTTGATGGTTTCCTGTCTCACATTTAAGTCTTTCATTGATTTTGAGTTTATTTTTGTGTATAGTGTAAGAAAGTGGTCTAGTTTCATTCTTCTGTATATGGCTGTCCAGTTTTCCCAACACCATTTGTTGAAGAGGCTGTCTTTTTTCCATTGGGTATTCTTTCCTGCTTTGTCTAAGATTAGTTCACCATCTGCTTATGGATCCATTTTTGGTTTTCTATTCTGTTCCATTGATCTATGTGTCAATCATACTGTCTTCATGACTACAGCTTTGTAATATAGCTTGAAGTCCAGAATCGTGATGCCTCCAGCTTTGCCTTTCTTTTTCAGGATTGCTTTGGCTATTTGGAATCTTTTGTAGTTCTGTATAAATTTTAGGATTGTTTGTTTTAGCTCTGTGAAAAGTGCTTTTGGTATTTTGATAGAGATTGCATTGAATGTGTAGATTGCTTTGGGTAGTATAGGCATTTTAGCAATATTTGTTCACCAGTCCATGAGCGTGGAATGTTATTCCATTTCTTTGTGTCCTCTTCAATTTTTTTTCATAAGCATTCTATGGTTTTCAGAGTATAGATCTTTTGCCTCTTTGGTTAGGTTTATTCCTAGATATCTTTTTATTTTTGGTACAATTGTAAATGGGATCAATTCCTTGATTTTTTTTCTGCCTCTTCATTATTAGTATATAGAAATGCAACAGATTTTTGTACATTGATTTTATATCCTGCAAATTTGCTGAATTCAGGTATTAGTTCTGGCAATTTTTTGGTCCAATCGTTCTGGCTTGTGAGAGTATCATACTGTCTTCATGATTACAGCTTCGTAATACAGCTTAAAGTCTGGAATTGTGATGCCTCAAACTTTTCTTTTTCTTTTTCAGGATTATTTAAGCTATTCAGGGTCTCTTGTGGTCAAATTTTAGGATTATTTGTCATAGCTCTGTGAAAAATGTTGGTGGCATTTCTTGCATATGATTTAGAAAGTTCTTTATGATATGCGTCTTGCCTACTTCTCCAGACTAATCCTCTGCCTCACCCGTCTGATGACCAATGTTCTAATAGTCATCACATATAGTTCCTTAAATGCATCATCCTCTTCAATTCTTCTGTCTTTTCCCTTATGTGAAAGCCTCCCCTTCTCACCACCTATGTCATTTTCTTTCTTAGGGCTTAAAGTTCTATGTCAAGCATTCAAGGAACAACTCTGAAACAAATTCACTGATGTCTTTCATGGAGATCATGGGGAGCCTCAAATTTCTCAGTGTGCACCTATGATTATCGAGGTGGTTAAAAATGGAGCCTGCTTATGAATCCATTAACATGATTTGGAAAGGGTAGGATTGGCAGGTGCAAAGCCTCTTTAAGGCAAAGTGAATTTCAGCTTCTTCATTTAAAGCTTCTAGAGATCACAGTTTAGGTCTCTGCCCACATTTACAAATGGAATACACTGAGGAGGCATAAACACTTACTGAAACCCTTGTAGGAGCACATTTTGCCTGCCAGCAACTCTTTGCCAAGCAAACATTTTGAAAACACTTGGACGATCCTGGCTGCCCCAGTGTTTTCATAAATATTTCCATCCGGCAGTCACAGAAGCCTTGCAGAAGAGAGTGGTCAACAGGAAAACTTGAAATGGAAGAGGTTCAGTGAGCAGCTGCTGAGTTGTGAAAATGTATGCAAAAGCATATGGCTGTCTTTGGGGCCTTAAGGCAACATTTTAATTTTTTAAATTTTTTTACCCTGAAAAGATCAAAACATATGATTCCATTTCAGTAGGTTTTCTTGTAAACAAACTCTTCACTTTCAAAAGGAGTGCATAAATGTTTAACATGTCATAAATATTTGTTTATCTAAAAATATGCCTTATGGAGAAACCACAATTTTGAGATAATGTAACCTATTGGTCATCATGGTTTTCTGATTATCTCTTTGGCATTCTTGGCTTCTCATGTGTCCACCTTAATTTGGGAATATGTAATTTTCTACCATTTAAGCTGAACTGCAGAAGGATATCTAGGTGAAAAGTGTTCAGAATTTGATGCTGGTGCAGAATGCTGCAATTTGCTTACTTGAGTATAGATGCTGAGCTTTCAACACTTCTATATAGTCAGCTATGTTTTGTGTTTAATTCAAGTATTGAATATATCTAAAAGTATCTCCACTGTTAAGGTCCCAGATCTGCAGGTCATCCTTCTTATGTATTGGAATGGTGTTGGCTTATCCACTAAGGATAAATCCTCTGCAGTGTGTCCCTTTATGTAAACAAGAAATTCCCCATGGTGATCCTTTTCTCCATGCTGAGAAAGGTCAGTTTTTCTGACATGGGCAAGAAATCTTCTCCAGGCACAAAAAAGATTTAAATTCTGATATCTTTTTCCTCATTGTTTTTAGGTGCCCCACTTGAGAAACATTGTACATATAAGGGCCAGCTTCCACTTCCACTTCCCTTAGAATACCAGTCCCTTGAGATATTTTACCCCAAAAGTATTCCACTGGCCAAATGAATGTGGAGAATTTTGCAACTGTATCATACTTCTGGTCTTGCAGATGCTCAGCTCTCATTAACATGTTAAAGCTCTATTTACCAGTGCATAGCTCTTTTTCTCTTGTTTAACCCAGTATTTCCTGACTTATTTGACAGTGGAATCAATATTTTAAGCATAGCACTTACTACAGTGTTATGAAAAACTTCTTGGGAAATGTAGCTTTAAAACTTTGATGGGATTTTTAATTAGCTGAAATCATCATCTACAAGTTCCTTTCCATAATGCTAACTTAGGGGCAGTTGCTAGTTGTCAAAAATAAAAAATAAATAAACAAGCAACCAAAGAAAATTACTAGTGCTCCTTCTTTACATATAATATGACTAAATGATATTTAAGTCTTCAAAGCTATTGGAAACAATTTTACAGCAGGCTGTGATGGAAAATGTCTTCTAAGCTAGTCTACCTTCTTCAGGCACAGATGGGAAAACCGTAAACATGATAAGGTCAGAGAGTCGGTGAGCGACAAAGGTGGAACAGGAATTGAGATGCCCGCATTTCCAGTTCATCATCCTTTTGGTTCATAAGATAAAGGCCAAACTTAAATGTTTAGAAATCACAGTCATTCTTATTAACTGAGCTCCATTCCTCTGATTTCCTCAGCACGATCTGTAACTTTATCTTAAACCTCTGAATGAGGGATCAAGTCCTGCATCAGGCTCCCTGCAGAGAGCCTGCTTCTCCTTCTGCCTGTGTTTCTGCCTCTTTCTCTGTGTCTTTCATGAATAAATACATAAAATCTTTCTAAAGAAAAAAAATAACTTCTGAATGAGGCTATACTAATATATTCTGTTTCTGTTCTATTATAGTTCAAGAAATGTTTATTAATTACCTACTTAGTACAAAAATATGTATTTTGTCCTCTGTAGAGATGTCTTGAACTCCATGAAACTTACGCATGTGTGTATGTTTCTAACATATTTCTAAGTAAAAATGATTAGACAATCCACGATAACTTCTGGTAGAAATTGGATTTTTGTACATTCAAATATATGGTTTGATAAATGATTTTTTAAATAAAGAAGATATCCTTAACGACATCAGGAAGTTCACTTGGAAGGGCTTTTCCCAGGGTAACACATCCCACCTTTTGCCCCAGACACATTTCTCCCCACTGGTTGGAGATCACACTTTTACTTTCTTTGTGTTAAAAAGTGATTGAAGCAATCCATTAGATGCCAGTGAGCACTGTGCATAATGTCTTCTTTCCTTCCCTCACATAAAGCTGTGTTTCTTGGTGTGTTAGCTCTGAAATTTTTCTGAAACCTATAGTCCAAAAGTCTGAATTGGAAAGGAGCGAGTTAGAAGCAAGGCCAGGGAGACTTAACAAGACCATTTGGCCCTAACACTTTAGCCTCAATGGCCAAAGACTTTGTAGAGCAGTGCAGTGTTGCCACAATCTAAGGCTTGAATGTATACAGCCAAAATCTTTCAGAGCTAAAAAGTTCTTTCTTTTTTTCTTTTTTCAAGTAGGCTCCATGGAGCCCAACTCAGGGCTTGAACTCATGATGCTGAGATCCAGACCTGAGCTGAGAGCAGGCACCTTAATTCATTGAGCCACCCAGGCACCCCTAAAATGTTCCTTAAATGTCTTCTGGTCTAAGGACCATTTTGCCAAATCATATCATCAGAAGCTAAACACACTTTGAGACCAGTGTTGCCCCAACTCTATTGTGAATTTGGACCAACTGGGAATTTTGTTAAAACGCAGTTTCTGGTTTGGAGATCAGAGGTTGGGCCATTTCTAAACAGCACCCAGGTGATGCTAATGCTGCCAAACAACATTTTGAGCAGCAAGGGCCTAGAGAAGAGCTGAAGGGAATAACTGGTCTCAAAGAGAAGACTGAAAGAACTTAATGATTGGCTCTCGAATCTTCTAAGCTCTTCTTAAGATCTTAAGGTAAAGTTACTCTTCACTTACTCTGGTGAGCCTTCCAGCTCTGGTTGTCACAGGTAAGTAGAATATCTTGCCTGTAAGATGTAAGAATGCATACTGTCTTATACTGTACACCTGAAACTAGTATTATACTCTATGCTAACCAACTGGAATTTAAGTAGAAGCTTAAACAAAGAGGAAAAAAAAGAAGAAAAAGAATGCATCCTGTCTGAGCGAAGGAGGCTTTCTCTTTTCTGTAGATTGAGGGGTTGGAAACAAAACCAAAAGCAAGTCTTCTGGGGCTCGACTGGGGCTACCTGGCTCCCAGACCAGGGAGTTAGTCTACACGGTTGACCATCCTTTGGGCAGCTAAGTTGCCATTTATGATGTTGCTTTTTCTACTCTCCAATAAAGTAGATCTTTCCATTCATTTAAAAAGATTTTATTTGCACACAGGGAGACTAGCGACTGGGTGAACTGCTTCTTTGAAATCCCCGAAGGTTTTGCACGTAAAGCCCCGTACATCTCAGGACAAGGTTTTGAAATTCTGGAAGTGCAGGGATGGAAAAAAGGTAAGAAGGAAACAATAATTGTGAAGAAATTTTTAAGGAGCAAAAGGTGCATAGTAGGCTGACAATTAAAACTAAAAGAAAGGTTTTAGGTCGCATTTAAGTTTTCAGTGGAAAATGGTCTGTTTGGTTAGTCTTGATGGCAGGGAATCAGGAATATTCTTGGCGATGATTCTGATACTATGAATTGCACATAAACTCCTTAAACAATTTTCTGCCTATTTTATTCTCTATCAGAAGTAGTATGCAAATGGATGAAATTTTAATTTCCTTTAATGCTCTGGGATATTTGGATAAAAAGGCATCATCAAGTATTTTTATGATTATAAGTTTACATTCATTGCTCTGTGGTAGAATATCATTAGAATAGAAAACTCTCAATAACTCACCTCCAAAATAGTTTTTTTTTTCTTGGAAAATGCTTATTTTCAGTTTGGAACTGAAAATATCAAAAATTTAAAAAGGCTCTTCAGCATTCAAATGAAGTAGAATGTGGTTGTTTGCCTTCCTTTAGGCAGCCAGTGTTGTTAGAGACTAAATGACAGAGAAAACATTCTGTGGCATTATGTAAGGCCCGACTCCAGTGTCTCCCCGCCCCATTTGGTTTCAAGCTCACCCTAAGTGGTAGAAGGGTGAAGGCAAGGGTGAGAGTAACTTACAAATAAGACCCCTCTTTGTGTGCCCTTACATACATCCTTTTATTTTTTAGCATCCTTCATGTTTTGAAGATGCATTTTCCAAAGTGTGTTTACCGACTGAAAGCCAGAATTGTGTTTAACAATATCAATTTAATATAACTTAGAGCAGCAGTGTTTTGTCCCCTTCCATTTATGTTGTGCAGAAAAACAGACTTCTGTGTGGTGAAAGTGTGTTCAGATGAAAGCTTTAAATTGGTGGCTAGTAGCCCAGTTAAGAAAAACTTGGCTGCCTGCTGCTCCTTGGTAATGTGTTCTACAGGCTGTTGTTTTCTCCTGATCGCCTATTTACAGTGATTTACTCCAAATATGGGGGCGTCTTAAGTAGATGGGTGTTGTCCAAAAAAATCAGTTTATTCTAAAGGATGAAATGAGAGGCAGTATACAATGGCTTCTGTTGATCCCCTACTAATTCTCAAATTGAAAGAAGACCTGCTGTAGAGGTTTAGAGGCCAGCAGAGGTACCAGCTAAGTGGGTGGAAACCAGTCATAAGAATGTGGTCCCATAAAAAGGGCCCACTGCACACCCACTGTGGGCATAGCTCTGAAGTTAGTGGAATGGGCAGAGGGAAAGGGGTTGGTAAAGCCAGAACTTCTCAGAAATGTATAAATCCAGTTGATGAGGTAGAGTACCGCCTGAACAAAACGATGAGTTCGATCGTGAAGCCAAATAAAAATCCTACTGTACCAATTTATATGTTATGACACAGTGGAACAAGACAAGGCAGCACTACTTTCTACGATAAAAAAAAAAAATTACTCAGAATGAAAAAGCCTGGGGCGATTCTAATTGAGAACGATCTTCAGTTTGTATAGATCCATTAATCAGTGCATTTGTGGTTAATATTACTCAGTCAATTAAGCTTATCTAGCTATGTCATATTACAATATCAAAAATTCAATTTTATTGAACACACCTACAGTATGACTAGTATTGTAGTCATTCTTAAGATTCTATGGAGAAATACATTTATTGACATTTCGACCTCCAATGCAGCGGGATGAAGGGCAGACATGTTAAAATGTAACTGTGAACCAATATGATGATAATTATCATATAAGAATGAACAAAATGACCTAGGAGCATTGGAAGATAGTTACCAAGTGCACTTGAGTGATCAGGATGGGATTCTCAGAGGAGGTTGCTCAAGCGCTTTTTGTTAATTGTTTGCTGAGATGGCAAGTACACTATGAGTGTGGGATCGAACTGATCTTCTACTATAAAGGCTCTGTCAAGAAACAATAAATGTTAGTGTGCCATGACATTCATTTAGTAATTTATTGCCAGCTTCGCATGATCACTTTTGCTCCATTTTAAAAGGATCACCTCTTGTTGATTTACTTGTCGTGCTGGAATTTGGCTATGGCTTGAAATTATAGCTTAATGCCAATAATATGAAAACTTAACATTTTTCCAGTTCTCATCTTTTTAAAGCTTTATGTGTATCTTTCTAGGCTCATTGCAATGAATTGACAATTATATGTATTTTAAGCAGAAAGATATTTAATACAGAGATTTAGGTGTTTAAAAATGGAGGGGCAATGGTCAGCAGCCTGCCACTGGACTCTCTATAGCTGAGATCCAAAGATGAGGAAGATGCTGTGTCACATCTGCCTCTCATACCTATAAGTTATTGACTTGTCCCTGAGACTCTGTGTCAGGCCACAGACAGACATATATTTATGAATGCTTTGCAAATATCGACAGTGGCCATAATAAAAAGATGGCTTTTGTGCCATATGATCCTCAGAGTGGAGCTTGCTGGTGGAATTTTGTTACCATTCTGAGACCAAATTTGAAAAGAGTATGAAAATGTAGTTTTAGCTTTCTGCATTGTGGTATATTAAGGCATACAGAAGGGAATGGGAATAAATGGCAGCTATCAGTCAAGCGTATTGACCTCACTTTTATTCCTAAAATGTTACTAACACCTTTCTAGAGTTCTGTCAGCTTTGACAATATATTATTTTGCTATACTTAACCTAAATAATAAACAGCTTTTACTAGCAATAGCTTCCCTTACTTATCAGACCTATTTACTGAAAACTAACTCTGTGCCAGGCAAGTTCCAGCTATTGGGGATGCAGCTATGTATTGAGTAGATGGTAGGTAGTCCCTGTCTTCAAGAGAAAATAGGCTATAAGAAATGATCATCCCAAAATGTATACTTAAACTTACTGTAGTTAAAATGTGGAGGTAAGCTAAAGCATCAAAACTTGGGAGTATAATTTTGATTTGGATAGTGAAGAAAAGGTTTTTGTTTTTTTTCTCCAAAATAGTAACATGATATGAAAGCTTTGAAGATAGCCCAGAAGAAGAAGGGAAGGAGGGGGGGGGGGGGGAAAGAAGGTTGTAGGCCAAGAGAACAAGAGCAAAGGCTGGAGATGAGAAAGATCCTGGAACCTTCATGGGATTATAAACGGGTATGTGGCTGAGGGAGTGCAGAAAGGCATTCCAGGGCATGATGAGCTCTGTTTGTTTGTGATAAAGTACAACACAACAGGAAATTTACCATCTTAATCATTTATATATATGCATGTTTTTATTTTTAGTTGTAAAACATGCATAAAACTTACAATCTTAACCACTCTTAAGTGTACAGTTTAGTAGTGTTAAATACATTCATGTACAACCAGTCTCCAGAAGTTTTCATCTTCCATCTTCCCCAAATTAAAATTTATACCCATCTAAAAACAACTCCTTGTTTCCCTCTCCCTAACAACTACCATTTTACTTTCTTTTGCTTTGTCTTTTGTTTTGTTATTAGCTGGAAAGATGTTTCAACATGCAAGTGTACTTCTTCCAAGATTTGCCCCAAATGTGATCTCAAGAGTCCATGTTAACTTCTTTTCTGGAAGCTTCCTTTTCTTAATTTTGTATTCTTGAAGAGCCTGGGCTATGAAGAGTTTGCCTAAGTTTTGGGCAGTGAGCTCCTTGATGTTCTGGCAGTGTGTCTCTATGAATTTGATTATACTACATACCTCACTTAAGTGGCATCATGCAGTATTTGTCCTTTGGTAACTGGCTTATTTTACTTAGCATGATGTTCTTAAGGTTCATCTTTGTTATAAGATGTGTTAAATCTCCGTTCTTTTTAAGGCTGAGGAATATTTGGCTGTATGCATATACTACATTTTTGCTTACTCATTTACCAGTGAATGGACAATTGAGTTGCTTTCACCTCTTGGCTGTTGTGAATAATGCTGCTATGAACATGGATGTAGAAATACCTCTTTGAGAACCTGCTATCTGTTATTTTGGGTATATATCCAGAAGTGGAATTGCTAGACCATATGGTAATTCTGTTTTTAATTTTTTGAGGAAACCTCCTACTGTTTTCCATAAAACCTGTATGATTTTATGCTCCCACCTGCAGTGCATAAGGGTTCCAATGTCTCCACATCCTTGGCCCACATGTTATTTTTTTCTCTCTTTTTTTTTTTTTTGATACTAGCCATTTTAATGGATGTGAGATGGTTTTCATTGTGGTTTGATTTGCATTTCCTTAATGATTACTAATGTTGAGCTTCATTTCATGTGCTTATTGGCCATTCATATGTCTTTAAAGAATTCAAGTTGTTTGTCCTTTTTTGTTGTTGTTGTTGTCTTCAGTTTTGAGATGTAGGAGTTCTTTATATATTCTGGATATTCCTTATCAGATAAGTGATTTAAAGGTTTTTTTTTTTTTTTTTTTTTAGTCCTCTGGTTGACTGTGTCCTTTGAAAGACAAAAGTTTTAAATTGTAATATTTGTCTATTTAAAAAAAATTATCTGTCCTTTGGTGTCATATTCAAATCATTACTAAACTCACTGTCAAGAAGCTTTTCTCCTGTTTTCTCTCAAGAGTTTTATAGTTTTAGCCCCTACATTTAAGTCTTTGGTCCATTTTGAGTTAATTTTTGTATATAATGTAAGATCTAACTTCATTCTTTTGGATATGGTTAGCCATTTCTCCCAATAACATATGTTTAGAAGACCTTCCTTTCCCCATAATTGTTTTTGTTATTGTTACTGTTTCATCTAGCAACAAATGTAAAGGTTCTTGAAAGGGCCTTTGCTTTCTTTCCTTTTTTGATATTTGGTTTATGTAAACATTTGAATTAAATTTTGCTTAAAGTTGTTGTTGTTGACAGTACTTTTTTGATAGTACTTCTTTATTTTTATTTTTGAAGATTTTAATTTATTTGAGAGAGACGGAGAGAGAGAGGGAGAAAGGGGGAGAGAAAGAGAGAGAGAGCGCGAGAGCGAACACAGCGGGAAAGGGAGAAGCTGACTCCCCATTGAGCAGAGAGCCTGAGATCTCTGGGATCATGACCTGAGCTGAAGGCAGATCTTAACTGACTGAGCCACCCAGGTGCCCTTGACAGTCTTTTTTTTTTTTTTTAAATCTCAGTTCATACTTTGAGTTGTCCAACCTTGATTTTAGAGGTGCTGGTCACCCTGCTATTAATCATTTTTATTCTTTCAACCGTCTCATGCCATTTATCTATTTCCTTCTACAATTTCTTGTCTCCTTTCACTACCAAAATGCTCAGTTGCTTGGGTAATAATCCTTCCAACATTCTCTTTGCAACATGGCATTTGTCTATCTGCATTCTACTGAATGGACATTCCTGAAGTTTCTTAATGGTTTCTTTTAAGAGTTTCCCTTACTTAGTCTTCATTCTGCTACATTTGACCATGACTCATTCTTTCCTGAACAAATTTCTAAATCCCCTCCCCATACTGGCACCCTGATATTATGTTGTTCTGAATCAGTAGATTTCAAATTGAAATGATTTATTCAATACTGATCTCATTATGTACATGAAATACTAAGGAGAAAAATATAGTACTCCTTATCGGCGACTTCTGTACTTCTCACATTTTCCCTATGCTGCTTCTCTAGTACAGTCCTTAGCTCTCTGTTCTCTTCTTTATCCCCTTTACCCGTATTATAACTGGATGGATTCCTTCCCTCTACTAATAAGCAGAGGACCTATATGACTCAGAATTTCTAGCACAAAGTTTTGTGTAGAGTGATATTAGCATACATGATTTAAATTATGGAAAGTCTCTAAAGAACAGGATCAAATTGATGATAGAATAAAAAGGCCAAGTTAAAAAAAATACTACTCACTGTGTGTTAGAGAAGGAAGAAAATGAACCATGGCAGCAGGTTTAAGAAATGAAAATAGATATACTAGGTTAACATTAAATGAGAAATAATACAGTACTGATATGATAATTTTTAGAGAATAATTTCTGAAGCTAGGAAGGAATCAAGTTGGAAAAACCAAGGTTTTGAGAATGAAGAAATTGTTAAGATAGAAAGGCACCACCAAATTTTGAAATATGCTCTTGGCTCATATGGCCTCAAAACTGAATTCTACAAGATTCTGCATAAAATGTAAGTAATCACTTAATTGCAATATCCACATACTCTTTTAGAGAAAGAGGAAATGAAACATAAAATGGATAATGGGAGTGTTTCGATATTTAGAAGTCACTGACCTTCTAAGCATTATTATTTTTTTTAATTTTTATTTATTTATGATAGTTACAGAGAGAGAGAGAGGCAGAGACACAGGCAGAGAGAGGGAGAAGCAGGCTCCACGCACCAGGAGCCCGACGTGGGACTCGATCCAGGGTCTCCGGGAACACGCCCTGGGCCAAAGGCAGGCGCCAAACCGCTGCGCCACCCAGGGATCCCCGTAAGCATTATTAACAAGGTACTTATAGGAATCAGGATTGAAACAGGAACAAGAATAGCTGATGGAATGATACATGGAATAGAATGGATGTTTTGAAGAAGGCTATGTTTACAAATAATTGCTGTTAAAGTTATAATAGCCTTTAGGCAGGACACTGAATCAAGTGATTTAAAATATAAAACAAAACATTTTTTTTCTTCAAGGCAGATGATGGAAATGTTTAATATAAAAAAGTGAACCATTAATAACAAAATAAAATTATCTTTGTTATAGATTCTGTTATGGAGTCTGTAATTTCATCACAGAAAGTTAACCCTAAGTGTCCTCCAGGACTACATTCCCTTTTGAAGTCACCACGGTTTGTGTCATGTGACTCTACTGTCCTAGACAAAACTGACTGGATCATAAATCAATTGTGAAGCAAAGGTAACCAACTCAGGACTGGACCAGGAGCTCAATGGGTAGCCTACCATAACAATACCATCTTTTTTCGTGGCAGCATAGTAATCCTTTTTGTGAGTATACTGTAAATTATTCAAATCATCCCTTTTTCTTAGATATGTAGGTTATTTCTGATTGTGGATACTAAATAATGCTGCAATGAATATCTTGTGGCTATAGGTATTTCCTTAGGGTAAATTCCTAGAAGCTTTCTATGTCAAAAGATAATACCATTTAAAGACACATTTCTCTCTAGAAAGTTGCCCAAAATTATGTACTTACTGGAATTATATAAAACTACCATTACTTTTTATTCATATGCCCATCAATACTGGGTAGTAACAGTGCATTAAAAAATGAACCATATGGAAGCTAAATGATGTGATTGCTTCAATTGTAACTTCTTTAATAACTGGTAAACCTAACACTATCTTTGTATTTGGTGTTTTTTTAAATTACCTATTCCTATCCCCTTACAATATTTCTACAAATATAATTTCCCAATTTGGTTTATGAGAACACTTATGTATTAAACTGGCAATGCCTTCTCCTAATGTTTAATTTTTTTCTTTTAGATTGTAATTTACCTTTCATTTTATTTTATTTTATTTTATTTTTTTTTTTTTTTACCTTTCATTTTAAAATAATGTTCATGGTATACAGACTTTTTAGAAATTAACATTGAAGCATGTCCCTTTATATTTTGAGATTATTTCTTGACTATAAGATTTTATCATGTGAACTAAATCTTGAGGGGAGGGAAAATATTTTTTCATATTTGGTAATAAATGCCATCTAAAGATAAAAATCAGCTTCAGACAGTTCCACATAATACTACATCTTTCAGAGTTTAATTAGGTAATTGACATAAAATAGTAGCTAAATATAAGAACGAATCCTTTTCAAATTTTAGAACAAATAATTCTCCAGAATCACAAATACATTACTAAACTCTCAAGAGGCATGCATTGTGATATTTTCAAAGTGATATTAATGCTGTATTCTCTTGTAATGTGTGTAATTTTATGCATAAAAGTATATATTCAGAAGGCAAATTACTTAAAGTAAGTGATAGGGAGTAAGAAAATTACTAAACTAAATAACATGGAATCAGGCTATCAAGGAAATCTGCATATGCCCTTGATGTCAGAAAAGCCTCTTACAGTAGATCTGATAAAAGTTATTTTTCACTTGGTTTTCCTTTCACCCATTATTTTCTCTGGGAATAGCTTAGATGATGCAAGAGCATTACTGCAGACAGGATGGCTCTGCTTACTATAATGCTGAATTCATCTGAAGTTTTAAAAAACATAGCTTCAAAAAATTCTCAGATAAGCGCTTGTTGTGGGAAATTCAGCGGAAGAATTAATCACTACATTTTTGAGAATTATTTAAAATATGTTTCTATATGTTTTCTTTAGATTTCTATATCATTCTGATCAATTTATATCTGTAACCCTGGTAAATAAGAATGGTCTAGACTGTGCATATTGCATCTTCCATGCTACAAAATTAGCTGGAAAAATCTTTTGGAGAGGAAAGAAAAGAGTGGAAACACACACATACACACACACACACACACACAGTGATGGCTATGCTATCTTCAGCTTCATATTATCAGTTGCAAGTACTACCTTTTCACTACCTAAATTGTAAAGAAAAGTGTATAGTATTTTCTGTGCCATCATTTTCCTAGTTGATGATAAGCTATATCATTCTATTTTCTCCTCACTTTAAAATTCCAGTCCTGTGTTTTCCAACTAAACTACAAATTCTTATGCTAGTTTATGTGGATTATATATTGAAACATATTTCCAAAAGTAGATGTATCAGGTGCCATACAGTTTCCTTGCTGGAACAACCCAATTATGCAAGTGTAGCTCATGACAGATATAATACACATTTTACTATTAGATTTCTTTCTCTAAATTCACCGGCAACTAGACTTTGAAACATATTAGAAGAGTCTATTTGGGGAGCCAAGTTTACTTGTATTCCGTTCATTGAAGAATGTATATTCTTTATGTGAGACGATTCTTCCTTTCTATTTACTGTGTAGGTGATAACCTATAAGACCAGCCACACTAATATTATTGGTCAGTGGGGTGACAAAAGTGGAGGTGGATTTTCCTTGCATCAGTATCTGATAAAGTCCTAATGATAAACTTGATGGTTTGGTCTTTTCACAGTTCTAAGAAGGAACTAGGATTCAAAGAGGTTAATTTGCCCAAGTACATACCACTAGGAAGGTGGAGTGCTATTTCAAAGTTAAGATAAGCCCTGAGAACTGACCATTGGATTTGATAACAGGGTGGTGACAAGTGATTTGTTAGAACCATTTTTTAAAAGATTTTATTTATTTCTTCAGAGAGACATAGGGAGAAAGAGGCAGAGACACAGGCAGAGGGAGAAACAGGCTCAATGCAGGGAGCCCAATGTGGGACTTGATCCAGGACTCTGGGATCACAACCTGAGCCAAAGGCAGATGCTCAACCACTGAACCACCCAGGAATCCCATAGCAAGATCATTCTGACTCTGAATCCCATGCATGTTGTTTCCACAAACCATGTTAGTAGGTCACTGATGCTTGAAAGGATGAGCCAAACTCTACAGAGAGGAGGAAACTCTTCACAGTTCAAGCCCACATCAAACTGGGGTTTTCTGGCTAAAGATTCCTGGCCCCGAGTGTCAGTGAGGAAGGGCCACTTCTGGTGAAAAATATAGCATCTATGTGGCATATTCAAAGATCTACACAACAATTCATTCTCTTGGTGAAATACACATATTTAGTTTATCTAAAGTAGGGTTCCTGAACCTCTGCACTGTTGACCTTTCAGACTGGATGATTATTTGTTGTGGTGCTTCATCTTGTCCTGTACATGGGAGGATGTTTCATAAGATCCATGGCCTTGATCCACTATATGCTAGGAGCACTACCACAAGAGTGCCAAAAGTTGATGGATATTCATTTTTTTTGATATTCATTTATGATAGGAATGCAACTTGGTTTTTGGTCTTTGACAGCATGTAGGTGTTTAGTAACTTTAATAAGAGCTGTTTTAATGGAGTGGAAAAGACAGAATCTAGTTTGCTTTGGGCTACTCAGAAGCCCAGAGAATCTAAAGCATGAAGGGAGTGAAGCAATTCAACCTTTGAGCTCACAATAACATATTACTATGGGAAACTCAAGCTGTTCCTGGTATTTTGGATGTGAGATATAAATGGACCCCAACAACGGGCATGACATATTAGGGTCCAGAGGTAATTCATCCACTGTTAATAGGACCCATGTAAGAACATTTTGTTCATGTTTGTTTAGATCACTTTCAAAAGGACTTGTAGCCACTTGTTAAAAATGATCAAAGGTGCAAAATATAACTCCTATGGAGGAAGGCTAAGTTTTGAAGGTATTTTTAGCCTAGAAATGGAAAACCTGTACTGTGACTTAATTACCATTTTCAAAAATATGAATGTTTGTATGAACAAGGTGTGTGTCAGATGTTTCCATGCTCACATAAGAGCAATGGGCTTAAATAAGAAAGATGTTCTGGATGGGCGTCTGGGTGGCTCAGTCAGTTAAGCATCCAACTCTTGATTTCGGCTCAGGTCATTATCTCAGGGTCATGAGATTGAGCCCCACATGGGGCTCTGTGCTGGGCATGGAGCCTGCCTAAGATTCTCTCTCTCCCTTTGCCTCTCCTTGCCCATGCTCACGTATTCTCTCTCTCTCTCTCTCTCAAAAAAAAAAAAAAAAAAAAAAAAGATGTTCTGGAAATGGCTATAAAAGGAGATTTTGAGATGCATATTTTTCAGAAGATAGTGCCCATTATGTAATGTAGGAACTATTCTATTAAAAGAGAAATTTACCAAGTAAAATGCATTTCCTTGATTTATTAATATTAACTTTCAGAATTCTGATTTACATGCATTAACTTCCAAGAATCAGGTGCAGTGCTTTGATTTATATATCATGCATATAAAAGTTCTTATTAATGAATCCTAAATTTTAAAGTTGTGATTTAGTATGTTAGTTTATAAATCTTAACTTTAAACTTCCAATTTAGTGCTGTGATTTATGGGTGCCAAGTTTCATGATATTTATGAATCATAATGTTAAAGTTCTGATTTAATATGATAGTTACAGTAAGAAGCATTAGTACAATAAAATGTGCAATTCTTGAGACCAATATAAAACTGATCAATATTCCATATGCCCAACACTGTACATAGGCTCAGTTACAGAGCCATCCTTGGGTGGTGTATTTTGAGAAAATGCTAAGATAAGGCTAGGAGAGACTACAACAGAGTTTTAATACACCATTTTGAAGAACCATCCTCCCATTTCATTAGCAGTTTCAAGGTGTTATAGCTCTTAAAATTTATTAAGTAGACAACAAAAGATATTCTCAATTCTTATAGCTGATTAATGTTAATATGGTCAAGTTATCTAGTACACATACCTACATCTTTGGATAATGTGGCTTATTACAGCCCTGAAGATGATTCTCTGATCTCATTCATCTTGCAAACAAAGCATTAGGTCACACAATTTACATGAACATCACTGGACAGTGTCATAATCTTCCCCTCCCAATGCTTCCTCATCTTCCCCATCCTCACACCTTCCCAGTTCATTATGTAGCTGTTAACTATATATGGTTAATGAGTACTTTGCAATGTGACTGGCTGGTCAGAATTGAGATATACTCTAAGTAGAAAATATGTATCAGATTTTGGAGAGAGAAAATGCAAAATATCTCAACAACTTTTATGAGTTAGATGAGTTACAACATTTTAGATAAATCAGATTGAATAAAATAAAATAAACTTCAACTGTATTTACTTCATTAACATGGCTACTAAAACATTTAAAATATAGTGTGAGCCTATGTGGCTCACATAGTAGTTCTGTCGAACAGCATGGCTCTAGTCCTTTCTCTTTCTCAGAACAGAAGCACCTAAGAGGTACAATTCCTCCCAAATAGTTGACTCATGTTGTCATGAACATCATATTTGAAAGGAGAAGGAGGATCATCAACAAAGAGGATAATTTGCTGGTGTCCTTTAACCTGACCAATTTGATCCTCATTAAGCGAAATCTATAACTAGAGACAAACATTTTTGTTACTTTAGTGTGTTTTGTTTTTCCTTTCTGGATGACTTATAGTTTCACTGAACAATCTTTCTAGATTATTATGTATTGACTGCTTACTTTGACTTGAATGCTTTGTGAAATGCTTTCTCTATATATCCCTTCATCAAATCCTCATCATAGCTCTATCATGTGGGTACTATGTAGACATTGCTTCTATTAACATGAGTTCTGAGGCACAGATAAGTAATATGACAGAGATCACACATTGGCAGAGTTAAGAGTCAAACTTAGAATCCGTTTTCTGTACCCCATACATTAAACAGCCATTTTATACAGACATTTGGATTCTGCAGCTGTGAGCCATGCCCTAACTTGTTTGCTAAAAAGGGATATGTAGAGTGGAAATGTCAGGATCTCAGCCCAAACCCCTTTCTTTATACTTTACAGTCTTGCCTTTCTCTGACTAAAAATACGTTAGGAAAATCATCCTAGGCAGTCTGAGCAAGGGGTAGGTTTGTCAGGCAAGCTATCTGGCCATGCCAAGCTTTAAAATTGTGGGGTACTAAATAAATTTAGTTGAACACAAAGGCCATAGTCTGAAGATAGGACAGAGCTTTTCTGTTCCTGTTTGCCTAACACAAGTGGCCATTTGTGGCCATGTGGGGCTTCTGCCTTAATTAGAAGAATCCACTCAGGTGATGGTAGCTTATCTAATCCTGTTGCACATGTTTCTGAAAGGAGAACAGGAGGTTGGCAACTTCATACTTTTAATTTGGTGGCAATCCATGTATCTTTAAAAACCATAGTTACTCTGCTTTGCTTTAATACAAATCCAAGAGCAAACTCTAACTTTGCTTTGCATGTTTTGTTCTCAAGAGACAATATATAAAGTTCTGAGAAATTGACTGAAATATTTAATAAGAACATAGTTGGAACTGGAAGATAGATGGAGTTTTGAATTTAAATCTGAGCCAGGAAGTATCTTTCAAGCTTGCCAACATAAAAAGTGGCACCCTAGCATGGAGTGGCTGTACTGACATCAAACGAAAACCTTGAAAAACCTCCACAAAACACAACAAAAAACCCTCCTCCCAAACCCAACCAAAACAATAAATGAAAACTTCAGTTACTGAAAACTAAATGCTGTATGATGACAAAAAGTTAAATTAAACAAGAAGATGTTGTTAAAGTAAAAAAAAAAAAACAAAACTTAAAATTCCAACAAAATAGAAATCATGCACAGTGTTGTTTCTTTTCCACAGATGTAAAAATTATAATGAAGCAAAAGATGTAGTAGTCTGAATTAAAAAAACAAAAGATAAATTATCAGAAAACTAGGGCTCTACAGATATTCTAGTATCTTATGAGTTAAATTCCTTGAGGCAATTATCAAATAAAAATTTAGTTGTCTTGTGCAATGTAATAGCTATTCTTCTTGTGCTAAGCTAGTTCAAAAGCACTATATAACAATAAGTGTTTTTTTTAAGACATTGTCAAGGATCATTCCAGGACCAATAATTTCACCATCAATGAAAGCTTTAATTAAAGCAGGAAAAAAAATAAAAAAGGCAATAAACAGCATACTGAACTTCAGCTCTGTATGCATGTCCTATCAACTGACACTTCGGAGCAAGATGCCTGCGATGAGAAGAAACATGAGAAAGTGCTGAGTATGTGCCATTTTTATTTACAATTCAGGTTTAAAGATATATTTGGGTTATTCCCCATGATTTATTAGATACTATTGATATATTGAGTGGTGATAAGAGATCAAAATACCAAAAGGGGACTAGCTTTTAGTGATTTTCACATATGCTGATCGTTTCGATTTTTAACATTTGTGTAATCTCACCAAAGCTAATGAAGCTTCTCAAACCTTCTCATTTTAATTTGTTGAAAAGTATCCTTTCAAATCTGCCAGTGGTCTGTGGTTCTCAGTCCTTGCCTAAAAACTTGGCAGCATATTCAGTTTCTGGAGAATCTTGGGCAGAAAATGTGTAACATATGACAGTATTTTTGAGAAAATCTTCATTCCTCTCCTTCATCTCATCATAAGAGGAGTATACTTCCCCACTCCATTGATGATGTGCATACAATGTCACTTACTTGGACTAATGGACTGTGGGGGAGAGTGGCAATGTGCCAGTTTTAAATTGGAGCAGTCTCGAAAGGAAACTTTAAGAGGTACCATGAGTTTCTGTAAGCCCTGTAAATTCCCACCTCTCCACAACAATACTCCATTATAAATAGGAGATGTTCCTTCACCCTGGGTCCCAGAATGAGAAGTGACTTGAACTTCTACCAGAGACTGGGTCATTGCAGCTGACCTCTGGATCCACGGTCAGGAAATGCTTTTAGTGAACTGCTGAGATTTTGGAGTTGAATATTATATAGCACTATAATAGAAGCTTCTACAGAATATAAGGAAAGTAAGGGGTGTCAGTCTAAGGACAATCCTGTAATTCTTACAGTTGAACCAGTAACTGCATAATATGGTTAGAGTTAGAACTTGGACATCACATAAGTGATATTTCTTCATAAGCTGAGAAAAGTAAAAGTAGTTCTGTGTAGTAAAAGTTAGGACAGGGACTTTGTTATGTCCTGTTCTTGTGGTTTTGTTCAAGTATTTGAAACCTAGATCTCTTGATAAACCTATCATTTATCTAGTTTTGAAGCTCATAAAACCAAATCACAGAGGAAACAAAATTGTTAGAGAGCTCTGTGGTAACTTTCCCAATGTAATGGTGGATGTAGTAGATGGAATCTGGAATAGCTTTCTGGATGTGAAAATAACTCCATGCTGGAGACACAACAGTGCCTGTGATTCTTACACAACTGTATCTGCTCTTGACTCACAGGTTTCATGTTCTTCACAGAGCAACGTGTGCATTGGGTCATGTTAAAATGCATTTGGACAAGTAACTCTCATGATATTACATGCCCTTGAATTTTAACCGAGGGTATTTGTCAAGTTTTAAGGAAGCTGTTATAATTTAGATTCAATTTCACAGGCCTAGAAGTTGCATTCTGGGGAGTTCTCTTGGTTCAGCAACAATCTTGATTAAAAACCCGAGTTAAGGACACTTGTCTGTGCTTGAGTTTCCTTGTATGAAATTACTTATTTGAGAGTATATTAACCCGCATGGCAAGGATTATCTTCTAAGTTTTGGTTAAGGGGTTTGAACATATGAAGTAATGTAAAAAATTTATTCTGATATCCTAATATTACAAAGTAAATGGTGTTTTCTTCTAAAAATCCAATGATAAATTATTTGAAATGAATTTTGATTGGCTCTGCAGAAATAATTGATTACTTTTATAAGTAGATGTGTCAACCCCCAAAGAGAACCTAGGCAAAATGTTTGATATTCTTGGAAATGCTTGCAATTTAGTGACATGTGCTAGAGTTTATACATTTCCTTGAACCAAACCGCACTGTTTGGTATCTTTGTCACTGTATAATTTGAAATTACACAGTCCAGTTTTGCCACCAAATATTCTTAGCATCAATGATACAGAGTGAATTGAATTCTGACTCTCTCAGTTGAAAGTGACTCTGGCTAGCAATACCAGTAAGAAATATTTCATCAGCACGATGCAGGAAGAGCTTAGAGCAAAACCAAGGAGGCCAGAAGACCTCTACAGAAATAGAGTTCAAGGAACTAATCAATACGAGCAGCTCAATTAGCATAACTCAACTAACTCTTAGCTGCTTTCTTTCTTGAAACTACCAGTATCTGATTGGCCTTGTTTTGGTCCTGATTCCACCCCGAGTTCATTCAGATATAACTAAAGATCTGAGGTCACGAAATACAGGTGAGCTTCCCAGTACCAGACCGTTTTTAGAGAATGGGGAGTCATTGGAAGCTGGATCTGGCAACTACCCCACGAGATACCTATTTCAAATTCTTCAACGCAAGCTCTATTCTGATAGGAGGCTGTTTCTTGTTTGAAAGTGAATAAAAAATATAATTGGTCAGTAATGTCAGAAACTCATTTTAAATATAACTAATCATTTGGATTAGTAAAATATTATTTTTAATGTGAAAAGGGGCATAACTGTTTTCTCCCTCCTTTGTTCCTTTCCTTTCTGACCCTCCTCATAATCTTGTCATTGTCCTTTTCTTTTTAAAATTTAAACAAAGGACCTAGTGACTGATATAGTAGATATCTAGACACACAATAGTTTTCTAAGCTCTTTTGTGCTTGCCCCTTGATAACATCGACACAATTTCAGCTCTTAATAATGAGCCAGTATTTGCACACAGGTCATTTTCCTTAGTCCCACTGTTTTATTTAGCCTGAAACCTGCTCTTTCCCAAATAGTCACATTGCTGTAATCTCAGTGTGCATTGTTTATTACAAATACCTCTATTGCTATACTGTTTTAAAATTTAGAAAGCTTTGGAGAGAGGATTTACTTGGCATGTATCTTCTTTTTAAGCTGTCATAGAAAGTTTGGACTAACGCCCTATGCTCTCAATAAATATATTTCTAGTAAGCTGATTCATCCAAATCCATTCCATTGACCTTAGTGGTCCATCCATGATGGTTGGGGCAATATATGCTGCTTGCTGTTCATGATGATGGTTTAGCATTTCTCTGTCTGAACAGCATTAAAAATAAGAGCCAATACAACTTTTATTCCTTCTTACAGCTTTGGTCAAGGATACAGTTGCTTAGGAAGAATATGAAATGGGTTGCAGAAGGAAACAAATTAGTGTGGATCACTTTTTATTCTGTTGACATTGTTGTGGAGAGGTGATACATTGTATAGAACTATCCAAGTCCTTCTCACCTTCTTGGAAATTGGTAAAAATAATGATCGACCCCTAGCCTAATTCTTTTACATACAAGTTTTTATTGAATTATAACTGACATACAATATCATAATTTCAGATTACAAGTCATTGGGTGTTTTTATACTCTATTAATGTTCATTTTATAGGTCTAGTTACCATCTGTTGCTATACAAAATTATTACAATATTATTGACAAGTTCCCTGTGTTGTACATCACATCCCTTGACTTCCATATTTTATAACTGGAAATTTGTACTTCTGAGTCCCTTCCACCTATTTAGCCTGCTCCCTGCCCCCCCTTTCTCCTATCTGGCAACTACCAATTTGTTCTAACTCTGTTCCTGCTTCTGTATATTTGTTCGTTTGTTGTTTAGATTCCACATGTAAGTGAAATCGTATAGATTTGTCCTTCTCTCACTTATTTCACTTAGCATAAAATCCTCTAGATCTACCCATGGTCATAAATGGCGACATTTCATTCTTTTTTGTAACTGAGTAATATCAGCAACTGAGTAGGTATACACACCAAATCTTCTTTATCACCTGTTGATGGACACTTGTGATGTTTCCATGTCTTGACTGTTATAAATAATGTTGCAGTGACATATGGGTACATATATCTTTTTGAATTAGTGTTTTGAGGGGTTTTCTTTTGATAAATACCCAGAAGTGATAAATACTCATGTAATTCTAGTTTTCATTTTTTGAGGAACCTCCATATTGTTTTCTGTAGAAAACACACCAAACAGGGTAGAAGGGCTCCCATTTTTTAGCATCCTCTCCAATGCTTGTTATTTCTTGTCTTTTTGATTTTAGCTAGTCTGACATATGTGAAGTCATATCTCATTGTGGTTTTGATGTATATTTTCCTAATGATGAGTGATGTTACACATCTTTTCATGTACCTGTTGGCCATCTGTATGTCTTCTTTGAAAAAATATCTATTCAGGGGGAGCCCGGGTGGCTCAGCGGTTTAGCTCTGCCTTCAGCCCAGGGTGTGATCCTGGAGACCCGGGATCGAATCCCATGTCAGGCTCCCTGCATGGAGCCTGCTTCTCCCTCTGCCTGTGTCTCTGCCTCTGTGTGTGTGTGTGTGTGTCTCATTCATTCATTCATTCATGAATAAATAAATAAATAAATAAGTAAACAATATCTATTCAGGTCCTCTGCCCATTTTTTAATTGGGTTGTTTTTGTTGTTGTTGTTGTTGTATATACTGAATTATAGGAGTTCTTCATATATTTTGGATTTCAACCCCTTAAAGCATCTGTCCTTTGCAAGTAGCTTCTCCTATTCAGTAGGTTTCTATTTCATTTTATTGATTGCTTCTTTTTCTATGCAAAAGCTTTTTATTTTTTTAAATTTTTTTATAAATTTATTTTTTATTGGTGTTCAATTTTCCAACATATAGAATAACACCCAGTGCTCATCCCATCAAGTGCCCCCCTCAGTGCCCATCACCCAGTCATCCCCCCCCCACCTCCCCTTCTACCACCCCTAGTTCCTTTCCCAGAGTTAGGAGTCTCTCATGGTCTGTCTCCCTTTCTGATATTTCCCACTCATTTTTTTCTCCTTTCCCTTTTATTCCCTTTCACTATTTTTTATATTCCCCAGCAAAAGCTTTTTAGTTTGATATAGCCCTATTTGTTTATTTTTGCTTTCGTCATGCTTCCCTGAGGAGTTAGATCCAAAAAATGTACTGCTGGGAAAATGTCACACAGCATTACTGCCTATGTAGTGGTTTTACATTTTCAGGTCTTACATTTATGTTTTTAGTTCATTTGAGTTTTTTATATATAGTATAATAAATTGGTCCAGTTTCATTCTTTAACATGTGTTATGCAGTTCTCTCCACACTGTTTATTAAAAAGACTGTCTTATCCCCAGTGTGTGCATTTGCCTTGCCTCTTTTATGGTAGATAACTGACCATATAAGGGTGGATTTATTTCTGGGTTTTCTGTTCTATTCCATTGACCTATGTGTCTGTTTTTATGCCAGTGTCATACTGTTTGATTATTATGACTTTATTATAGTTGGAAGTCGGAAACCGTGATACTTCTAGCTTTGTTCTTTCTCAAGATTGCTTCGGGTATTTTGGGTCTTTTGTGGTTCTGTACATATTTTAGGATCAATTGTTGAAGTTCTGTGAAAAATACCACTGGTATTTTGATAGGGATTACATTGAATCTGTATGCTGCTTTGCATAGTATGGATATTTTAATTATATTAATTCTTCTAAACCATGAGCACTGTATATCTTTCTATTTATTTCTTTTGTCTTCAATTTCTTATATCAGTGTTTTATATTTTTCAGAGTATAGATTTTTTACCCCATGGTTAAATTTATCCTTAGATACTTTATTCAATACTTTATGCAATTGTAAATGGGATGGTTTTAATTTCTCTTTCTGCTGCATTGTTATTAGCGTATATAATTGCAACAGATTTGTCTATAGTAATTTTGTATCCTGCCAAATTACTGAATTTATTTATTACTTCTAATAGGTTTTTGATGAAGTCTTTAGGGTTTTCTGTGTATCATGTCATCTGCAAATAGTGACAGATACTTATCAATTTGGATGTCTTTTAGTTCTTACTCGATTACAATGGCTAGGACTTCTAATACTCTGTTGAGGAAACGTGGGGAGAATGGGTACCTTTGTGTTGTTTCTGATCTCTCAGGTTTTCACCATTGAGTATGATGTTAGCTGTATGTTTATCATATATGGCCTTTATTATGATGAGGTATATTCTCTCTGTACCCCTTTTGTTGAAAGTTTTTAACATGGGTAGACGTTGAATTTGGTCACATGGTTTTTCTGTACCTATTGAGATGATCATATGATTTTTGTTCTATGTTTTGTTAACATGGTGTATCTTGTTGATTGATTTGTGGCTGTTAGCCATCCTTGCATCCCTGAAATGAATCACACTTGGTTGTAGAGTATGATCCTTTTAATGTATTGTTGAATTTGGTTTGCTTATATTTTGTTGAACATTTTCACATCTATGTTTATCAAGGTTATTGGTTTAGTGTGTATCTGTGTGTGTGTAGTGTAGTGTTTTTGTCTGGTTATAGTATCAGGGTAATGCTGGTGTCATAGAATGACTTTGGAAGCATTTATTCCTCTTGTATTTTTCTTTGAACAGGAGAAAGACAGGTTTTAACTCTTCTTTAAATGTTTGGTAGAATTCACCTTTGAAACCATCTGGTCCTGGACTTTTGTTTGTGAGTTTTTGGTTACCAATTCTATTTCATTACTAGCAATCAGTCTATTCAGATTTTCTATTTATTCATGACTTAGTCTTGGGAGATTGTTATGTCTCTAGGACTTTATTCTAGATTGTCTAATTTGTTGGCATATACTTATAGTATTAACTTATGAACATTTATATTTTTGTGGTATTGGTTGGACTTTTTCCTCTTTGATGTCTGATTTTACTTATTGGGTCACTTCCTCTGTTTTTCTTGGTGAGCCTGGTTAAAGGTTTGTCTGTTTTATTTATCTTTTCAAAGAAACAGCGAATCAATTCTTAGTTTCATTGATCTTTTAAAATTTCTTTTTAGTCTCTATTTCATTTATTTCTGCTCTGATCTTTATATTTCATCCCTTCTACTAACATTGGACTTTGTTCTTTATTTTCTAGTTCTTTTAGATATAGGTTGTCTTGATAGTTTTCTTGTTTCTTCTGTGCTGCTATGAACTTTCCTCTTAGAACTACTTTTGCTTTGTCCCAAAAATGTTCTACCATTATGTTTCCATTTTCACTTGTCTCAGGTACTTTTGGATTTCCTCATTCATTTCGTCATTGACGACCAGTTGGTTGTCAAGTAGCATGTTCCTTAGTTTCCACATGCTTTTGTTTTTTCCAGTTTTCTTGTAATTGATTTCTAGTTTCATACCATTGTGGTCAGAAAAGACTTTTGATATGATTTTAGTTTTCTTGAACTTATTGAGACTTGTGGTCTAACATGTGATCTATCCTGGAGAATGTTCCGTTTGCATTTGAATAGAATGTGTATTCCACTGTTTTGGGATGGATTATTCTGTATCTATCTGTTAAGTCCATGTGGTCTAATGTGTCATTCATAGATAGTGGTCACCTCACTCAGAGAAGCACTGGTAATAACCCAGACAATGTCAGTGTCAGGCTTCTACAAGAAATGTAACTCTCACTCCACTTCATGCTCAACCATTCACTCAACCAGACATGGATACATAGGAGGAAGTTAAAGATACTGCCCCAGTGTGGTAGTTACCTCTACATTTCTAAAGGTCATTACTGCTCTGGCTAAATATAGGTCTCCCAAGCTCAGAATTAATACAGCAAGAGGCAAAGTTTTGTTTGAAAGAGTTGGCAAGAAGGAGATCTTGATCCTAAGAAGGTTTAGGGAATTTCACCCAATGGTTTCTACATATGAAGTGATGAAAATTAACTGTACAACAAAGTAATAATCCATGTTAGATTACTTTTGAAATGATACTTTAGCAAAATGAAAACAAAATATGAACTTTATTCTTTCTCCTTTGTCTAATACTACAGCATTTGAATATACACACAAGATTTCTTGTAAAATCTATCTTTAATTTGAAGGATGAAGATGGATAAAAAGAAGAATGGAGCAAAGAGAAAAGAAAAAGTATAAATATTCTACAATGTTGATGATTCCAAGTAAATATTCTCCCATAAAAAAGCAAAAATGAACCATGTTATTTTAACTATGGAAAGGAATCAATCAGAAATCTAAAATTATTATTTTCAAAGTAATCGACAAAGCTGCAGTCACAGTGAGATTTTAACGTATCTCTTTTAGCCTTTAGAGATCAGTAGACATGCTGATCAAATTTAAAAATGCAACAGACAGTAAACAACAAACTCCATACTGCAAAAGTTCATATAATTAATTTAAAAGACTGACCTGAGACATTTTCTCAGAAGTCAGAGGAAAAAGTTAATGAAATCAAGGTGATGAGCAAAAAGATAAGAGAGCTGGAGGACAGATCCAGGAAATTCAATATATATAATAAGAATTTTATAAAGAGAACAAAGAGAACCAAAGATAAGCAAAAAAGTGGCAAAAAGTTCCACAAACATAAGAAAGAATTGAGGTTCAAGTGGAACAGGTCTGAGAATAGGAAAAAATAAAATAGCAGCAGTTTATTTAGTTCTTACTTAGGATAATGGAACTGTATTGTTTTAAGCCACTGAATTTGTGGTGATTTGTTAGAGCAGCAATGGGAAACTAATACAGAAATAGAAGGTAAAATGAAGAAAACCACAGTCATGGCAGAATATTTAAAACATAGCAATAAATTTTGAAAGAACAAGTAATATAGAAATGCAGGAAATAGCTTGATAAATAGTTTATGTAACAGGATATTAAGTTGAACTATTTAAGCTCTGTGCCAATTTTGCTCAGGGTAAGTCACAAAATGACCATACAGGGTTTAGAAAGAAGGAACTTAAAAATGATGAGTTATATTACTTATAATTTCTGATGCACATGTACAAAGCAAAAAATATATTGAGTACTCGAGAAGACTTTTTTTAAAAGAGGTTACTGTTCTGCTTTTTACCAATGTGCAAATGTGCATTATCAGAGGAACCAATATGGGCAACATAAGGGAAAGAGAATTTCTGGATTTACTTTACAGAGCCTTATGGACAAGCAAGAAAAGCTCAGCAGAAATATGGTGTGGGGCAATGGGAAGGATATTGAATCAGCAATTGTGAAGAAGCCCTCACCAACTTCAGGGGAATTGTTAGTGAGTAATTTTCTTATAACTACAAAAAAATACCTTCCAGATGGACTCAGACTTCAGTACTTGGCACAGCCATAGGAAGCCAGTGACACATGGATAGCAGTCAAGTAAAGCCTTTCTGGACCCCTGATTCCTTTTGCTCCCTCCTGCCTTGTTACTAGAGAAGCCAGATACAGCCTAGAAATCGGGAAGGATGACACAAATGCCAGAAGGAATTTGGTATAAAATAAAAGAAGTGAAAATAATGTTTTGATAACTGGGTGGTTATAGAGGAAGAAAAAACTCTGTGTCATACCACATGCCAATCTCCAGAGGAAAAAAAAAGACTTAAATATACAAAAGAGAACAAGAAACTAAATTGACAAACACTTGGGAGAATTCTTGTCCAATCAGATTATCTTACTTTGGCAAAAACTTTAGAAGCCACATGTGAAAGACTGATAATTCAAGTATTTGTTATTTAAAAATCTGCCTAGCAAAAAATACCATAAGCAATGTCAAAAGACAGCAGACTATGAAAAAATATTTGCAATTCATATCACAAGTAAAAGAATAAATACTCTCCCTAATATAATACTCCCCCTCAATACAAACCACCTCCCAAAAGTGGTTAATGGACATAGATGATTTACAGAAGAGGAAATACAAATGAATCTTAAATGTATAGAGGCATTCTTTTTTACTGCTAAATGGAGATGCAAATTAGAACACCGAGATATGTTTCACCTATTGGTTTAAATATTTTTTTAATTGCCAATAAACACAGTGCTGGCAAGGCTATAGGGAAATATGTACTTATTTGGTTCTGGTTGGAATTCTAATTTCTACAACTACCTGGAGTGAATTTGGCAATATCAATCAGAATTATACCCTCTGGTCTAGCAATTTCACTTTCTGGAATTTATTACATAGGTATATTCACTATATGAAAAGACCTTATTTATCCATTGCTTATAAAAAATGCTAAAACCAAAAATAAAAACCATGAATATCCATCAATAAAATACCGGTTAAATTTATCTAGGAGGGAATGGGTGACGGGCACTGGGGGTTATTCTGTATGTTAGTAAATTGAACACCAATAAAAAATAAATTAAAAAAAAATTTATCTAGGTAAACCGTAAGTAAAATAAAGCTGTAAAAGAATACAGAAGCTTTTTATAAATTGTTAGAGAAAGATGTCCAAGAAATATTAGGTAAAAGTGAACCAAAAAACAGTATATTGAAGTTATTCTATTTGAATAGAGAGAAGTTAATGTATCTTCATATTTGCTAGCAGTTGCTTTTAAATCTTTGGAAGGATACACAAGAATTATTAATAGTCACTACTCAGGGAGGAGGAAGTGGGTTGTTACCCAGATGGGAAGGAAGGAGATTTTTCACTGTACAACTTGTTCTATATATAAATTTTAATTTTTAACCCATGTAAAAAATATTAATTCCAAAAATGTTAAAAATAGAATAAAATATACATTACTAAGAATAGTAAAAATTTTATAAAGAGCAGAAGATGAAATGATACAGTTAAAATAAATTAGAAAACAGTACATTAATAGAACTTAGAACTTGAAAAGAACAACGAATTACATAAAACTCAGCCAGTGCTGACCTAGAATAAAGAACTAAAGATGAAGCATGTAAGATTATGAGTGAGAAAAAAACATAACTACATATACAGAGGAGTCTGTAAATATAAAAAGCCATTGTAGGGCAAACAGTCTCTATGCTTTTTCCTGCCAATAATTTTATCAGTTGTATTCCCACATTGAGTAAACATCCATACATTTTCATACCATTGTAGCTCCCTTTACAAACATTATATTTATGACAGCATCTTTGCTAGAAACTTGTATTTATAGAAGATAACTGCCCTAGGAAATAGATTACAAGAGGAATGCCAAGAAACACAGGCTTTCTTCATACATTGCCTCCTTTAAAATGAGTTTTTTTTTTTCCTGAGCACACAGATTAACAGTGACATTATATTCTCCTTGTCTCCATAAAAGCCTTGAGTTTCATTTGGAAACTAGGTTTTTATGTTTTAATTACAGAGTGGAATAGTTGAGACATATATACTTTTAATTAATCCAAATGAACAAAGTGCAAAACAAAGTTTACTTATATAATGCTTGAAAACTATTAGTATATCTATTATCCTCCAGGTTTACCTAAAAACATTTCTAATTTATAAGTTATAACTGTAAAAACATAAATATCATTTCATTCAATTAAAAATGTAATAGGGAAAATAATATGGTTTTTTTTATACTAAGGATGGACAAAGAAGAAATAAATATAATCTTATGATACTTTATGTGCAGAAGTACTTAAAATCGAACTTATACAAATTAAGATGTATATATTACAAAGGTGTGATTTCTGACAAATTATTTTTTAATGATGAATAAACATAGAATACATGAAAGAAATAATACAATTCTGTCAGTAATTAGTTGGAGCTTTGCTTTTTTTAAATTTTTTTTTAAATTTATGATAGTCACAGAGAGAGAGAGAGAGAGAGAGAGAGAGAGAGGCAGAGACATAGGCAGAGGGAGAAGCAGGCTCCATGCACCAGGAGCTGGACGTGGGATTCGATCCCGGGTCTCCAGGATCACGCCCTGGGTCAAAGGCAGGCACCAAACCGCTGCGCCACCCAGGGATCCCTGGAGCTTTGCTTTTTGGCATTATCTAATTTGTAATATGGAGTAAGATTGTAGATTCTTTTTGGTAAGCTGAAAGATAAAGATTTTCATACATTATGGTTTCAAGAAGTAATCAATGTAATTGGTCACCAATATTTTGCAGTTTTAAAAATCCAGAAAAACAGCAATAAACAAGTGGAATCACAATACCCATTTATATTACCACCCAAAAAAGTGAAATATTAAGATATAAATATTAACATAATATGCGCAAGATCTATATGAAGAAACTACAAAACTGATGAAAAAATCAAAGAACCAGAGAGTATGCTCTATGTTCATGGATAGGAAGGCTCATTATTTTCAAGACTCAGTACTTCCCAATTTGATCTATAGATTCCAATCAAAATGCTAATCCAATTGCAATCCCAGTCAAAACTCCAAAAAGTTATCTTATGCATACCAATCATCTGTTTCTAAAGTTTATGTGGAGAGGTGAAAGACTGAGAATAGTTACAACAATATTGAAAGAGAAGAATCAAGTGGGAGAACTGACACTATTTAACTTAATGTTTTACTATAAAGTTACTGTAATCATGACAGTGTGGTATTGGTAAGAGAATAGAAAAATATGTCAGTGGAACAGAATAGATAGCTCAGAAATAGATCCACATAAATATAGTCAACTGGGCTGAACCATGTTTTCCCAAAATTTATATCATGAAGGCCTAACACCCAATGTGACTAAATTTGAAAATAGGGTCTTTAGAATTATAATTAAGGTTAAAAGTGGTCATAAGGGTGGGATCCTGATCTGATGGAACAAGTGATCTTACAAGATGAGGAACAGATATGAGAGATCTCTCACTTCAAATGCACATGGAGAAGTAGTCATGTAAGCACATGACAAGATGCCAGCTGCCTACAAGCTAAGAGAAGAGGCCTCACAAGTGAAACCTATCTTGGTAGCTTGATTTGGACTGCCCAGTCATCAGAACTCTGAGAAATAAGTTTATGTTAAGTTATGGCAGCCCTACCAGACTAATACAACTGAGAACTTGCTAGAAATTCAGATTCTTGGGCTCCATCCCAAACCAGAAATTCTGGAGTTGAAACTAAGGAATCTGTGTTGTAACAAGACCTCTAGGGGATTCTGATGCAACCAGAAGGTTGAGAACTACTGACCTAACATTAGTATATTAGTGTGTATTGAGGAATGTATTTGATATTTTGACTAGAAATACATGTATTTCCCATATAGGTTTGAATTTTTCAAGGATTTGATATTATACATTCCTAAGCCAATTTTACAAGGCAAGAGGCTTACATTTTAACAACTATACCCTAGATACCTAGTTTTGAACACTCTTGAATTTTGCCATTAAATCCTCATTCAGATGTCTAAAACGATCTCCTTCAAACTGGGCTTCAGTTTTGTCACTGCTCATTTGTCCCTCCCGTTGTTATTCTTCATTTCTCTTCTATATTTTTATAGTGTAAAAATGGCTGCAAGAGATTAGGATAATTCATTTCCCAAATAAATAGCTTCTGGCTTTAGTCTTCACATCCAATATTTAAAAAGCTTGAAGACTTTTTAGTGAGTCCATGTAAGTATGAAGAAAAGGTTTCAATGGAAATCAAAATGAGTTAGTGAGAAAATCTGCACCCTATTGATAGTGGCACTTTTGTTCTGAGGGCTTGGTAATATGAGAAATTGAAGAATGCCATTAGAGTTACTGACTTGAAACATATCCAGCATTACTTTGTTAAAGTGTTCTGTACTGCAGAAAGAATATATTTTTAATAGACACTTTGCCATCTTCACTGCATAAATATGATTTTAAATGTTGGAAAAGACCACATGTAAACATGTACCATTATGTACACTTGAAAGAATTTGCCATTTGGCCTTCTTTAGCAATATCTTCTCTTAATTATAGAATACGAAAGTTGTATTTCAAAATTTGTCATTGTGTGAAAGGAACTCAAGTAAAATTCAGTCCTCCCAAACATTTAAAGATTTATAATTAAAGAGCTGTCTGCTGAACAATTGAGTTTATTCATGATGCAAGTCATTCACCTTCAAATGCCTTTTACCATGATATATTGGGGGGAAAGTAGGAATCAAGTATTTTTCTGCAATTCAGATTACAAAATATACTTTTTTTTTTATTTTTTATTTTTTTATTGGTGTTCAATTTACTAACATACAGAATAACACCCAGTGCCCGTCACCCATTCACTCCCACCCCCCGCCCTCCTCCCCTTCTACCACCCCTAGTTCGTTTCCCAGAGTTAGCAGTCTTTACGTTCTGTCTCCCTTTCTGATATTTCCCACACATTTCTTCCCCCTTCCCTTCTTTTCCCTTTCACTATTATTTATATTCCCCAAATAAATGAGAACATATAATGTTTGTCCTTCTCCGACTGACTTACTTCACTCAGCATAATACCCTCCGGTTCCATCCACGTTGAAGCAAATGGTGGGTATTTGTCATTTCTAATAGCTGAGTAATATTCCATTGTATACATAAACCACATCTTCTTTATCCATTCATCTTTCGTTGGACACCGAGGCTCCTTCCACAGTTTGGCTATCGTGGCCATTGCTGCTAGAAACATCAGGGTGCAGGTGTCCCGGCGTTTCATTGCATTTGTATCTTTGGGGTAAATCCCCAACAGTGCAATTGCTGGGTCGTAGGGCAGGTATATTTTTAACTGTTTGAGGAACCTCCACACAGTTTTCCAGAGTGGCTGCACCAGTTCACATTCCCACCAACAGTGTAAGAGGGTTCCCTTTTCTCCGCATCCTCTCCAACATTTGTTGTTTCCTGCCTTGTTAATTTTCCCCATTCTCACTGGTGTGAGGTGGTATCTCATTGTAGTTTTGATTTGTATTTCCCTGATGGCAAGTGATGCAGAGCATTTTCTCATATGCATGTTGGCCATGTCTATGTCTTCCTCTGTGAGATTTCTGTTCATGTCTTTTGCCCATTTCATGATTGGATTGTTTGTTTCTTTGGTGTTGAGTTTAATAAGTTCTTTATAGATCTTGGAAACTAGCCCTTTATCTGATATGTCATTTGCAAATATCTTCTCCCATTCTGTACGTTGTCTTTGAGTTTTGTTGACTGTATCCTTTGCTGTGCAAAAGCTTCTTATCTTGATGAAGTCCCAATAGTTCATTTTTGCTTTTGTTTCTTTTGCCTTCGTGGATGTATCTTGCAAGAAGTTACTATGGCCGAGTTCAAAAAGGGTGTTGCCTGTGTTCTTCTCTAGGATTTTGATGGCATCTTGTCTCACATTTAGATCTTTCATCCATTTTGAGTTTATCTTTGTGTATGGTGAAAGAGAGTGGTCTAGTTTCATTCTTCTGCATGTGGATGTCCAATTTTCCCAGCACCATTTATTGAAGAGACTGTCTTTCTTCCAATGGATAGTCTTTCCTCCTTTATCGAATATTAGTTGCCCATAAAGTTCAGGGTCCACTTCTGGATTCTCTATTCTGTTCCACTGATCTATGTGTCTGTTTTTGTGCCAGTACCACACTGTCTTGATGACCACAGCTTTGTAATACAACCTGAAATCTGGCATTGTGATGCCCCCAGATATGGTTTTCTTTTTTAAAATTCCCCTGGCTATTCGGGGTCTTTTCTGATTCCACACAAATCTTAAAATAATTTGTTCTAACTCTCTGAAGAAAGTCCATGGTATTTTGATAGGGATTGCATTAAACGTGTATATTGCCCTGGGTAACATTGACATTTTCACAATATTAATTCTGCCAATCCATGAGCATGGAATATTTTTCCATCTCTTTGTGTCTTCCTCAATTTCTTTCAGAAGTGTTGTGTAGTTTTGAGGGTATAGATCCTTTACATCTTTGGTTAGGTTTATTCCTAGGTATCTTATGCTTTTGGGTGCAATTGTAAATGGGATTGACTCCTTAATTTCTCTTTCTTCAGTCTCATTGTTAGTGTATAGAAATGCCACTGACTTCTGGGCATTGATTTTGTATCCTGCCACGCTACCGAATTGCTGTATGAGTTCTAGCAATTGTGGGGTGGAGACTTTTGGGTTTTCTATGTAGAGTATCATGTCATCGGCGAAGAGGGAGAGTTTGACTTCTTCTTTGCCAATTTGAATGCCTTTAATGTCTTTTTGTTGTCTGATTGCTGAGGCTAGGACTTCCAGTACTATGTTGAATAGCAGTGGTGAGAGTGGACATCCCTGTCTTGTTCCTGATCTTAGGGGAAAGGCTCCCAGTGCTTCCCCATTGAGAATGATATTTGCTGTGGGCTTTTCATAGATGGCTTTTAAGATGTCGAGGAATGTTCCCTCTATCCCTACACTCTGAAGAGTTTTGATCAGGAATGGATGCTGTATTTTGTCAAATGCTTTCTCTGCATCCAATGAGAGGATCATATGGTTCTTGGTTTTTCTCTTGCTGATATGATGAATCACATTGATTGTTTTACGGGTGTTGAACCAGCCTTGTGTCCCAGGGATAAATCCTACTTGGTCATGGTGAATAATTTTCTTAATGTACTGTTGGATCCTATTGGCCAGTATCTTGTTGAGAATTTTTGCATCCATGTTCATCAGGGATATTGGTCTGTAATTCTCCTTTTTGGCGGGGTCTTTGTCTGGCTTTGGAATTAAGGTGATGCTGGCTTCATAGAACGAATTTGGAAGTACTCCATCTCTTTCTATCTTTCCAAACAGCTTTAGGAGAATAGGTATGATTTCTTCTTTAAACGTTTGATAAAATTCTCCTGGGAAGCCATCTGGCCCTGGACTCTTGTGTCTTGGGAGGTTTTTGATGACTGCTTCAATTTCCTCCCTGGTTATTGGCCTGTTCAGGTTTTCTATTTCTTCCTGTTCCAGTTTTGGTAGTTTGTGGCTTTCCAGGAATGCGTCCATTTCTTCTAGATTGCCTAATTTATTGGCGTATAGCTGTTCATAATATGTTTTTAAAATCGTTTGTATTTCCTTGGTGTTGGTAGTGATCTCTCCTTTCTCATTCATGATTTTATTAATTTGAGTCTTCTCTCTCTTCTTTTTAATAAGGCTGGCTAATGGTTTATCTATCTTATTAATTCTTTCAAAGAACCAACTCCTGGTTCTGTTGATCTGTTCCACAGTTCTTCTGGTCTCGATTTCGTTGAGTTCTGCTCGAATCTTTATTAACTCCCTTCTTCTCTTGGGTGTAGGATCTATTTGCTGTTTTTTCTCTAGCTCCTTTATGTGTAAGGTTAGCTTTTGTATTTGAGTTCTTTCCAGTTTTTGAATGGATGCTTGTATTGCGATGTATTTCCCCCTTAGGACTGCTTTTGCTGCATCCCAAAGATTTTGAACGGTTGTATCTTCATTCTCATTAGTTTCCATGAATCTTTTTAATTCTTCCTTAATTTCTTGGTTGACCCTTTTATCTTTTAGCAGGATGGTCCTTAACCTCCATGTGTTTGAGGTTCTTCCAAACTTCTTGTTGTGATTTAGTTCTAATTTCAAGGCATTATGGTCCGAGAATATGCAGGGGACAATCCCAATCTTTTGGTATCGGTTCAGACCCGATTTGTGACCCAATATGTGGTCTATTCTGGAGAAAGTTCCATGTGCGCTTGAGAAGAATGTGTATTCAGTTGAGTTTGGATGTAAAGTTCTGTAGATATCTGTGAAATCCATCTGGTCCAGTGTATCATTTAAAGCTCTCGTTTCTTTGGAGATGTTTTGCTTAGAAGACCTATCGAGTATAGAAAGAGCTAGATTGAAGTCACCAAGTATAAGTGTATTATTATCTAAGTATTTCTTCACTTTGGTTAATAATTGATTTATATATTTGGCAGCTCCCACATTCGGAGCATATATATTGAGGATTGTTAAGTCCTCTTGTTGAATAGATCCTTTAAGTATGATATAGTGTCCCTCTTCATCTCTCACTACAGTCTTTGGGGTAAATTTTAGTTTATCTGATATAAGGATGGCTACCCCTGCTTTCTTTTGAGGACCATTCGAATGGTAAATGGTTCTCCAACCTTTTATTTTCAGGCTGTAGGTGTCCTTCTGTCTAAAATGAGTCTCTTATAGACAGCAAATAGATGGGTCCTGCTTTTTTATCCAGTCTGAAACCCTGTGCCTTTTGATGGGGTCATTAAGCCCGTTCACATTCAGAGTTACTATTGAGAGATATGAGTTTAGTGTCATCATGGTATCTATTCAGTCTTTGTATTTGTGGACTGTTCCACTGAACTTCTTCTTAAAGGGGAATTTTAAGAGGCCCCCTTAAAATTTCTTGCAGAGCTGGTTTGGAGGTCACATATTCTTTTAGTTGCTGCCTGTCTTGGAAGCTCTTTATCTCTCCTTCCATTTTGAATGAGAGCCTTGCTGGATAAAGTATTCTTGGTTGCATGTTCTTCTCATTTAGGACCCTGAATATATCCTGCCAGCCCTTTCTGGCCTGCCAGGTCTCTGTGGAGAGGTCTGCTGTTACCCTAATACTCCTCCCCATAAAAGTCAGGGATTTCTTGTCTCTTGCTGCTTTAAGGATCTTCTCTTTATCTTTGGAATTTGCAAGCTTCACAATTAAATGTCGAGGTGTTGAACGGTTTTTATTGATTTTAGGGGGGGATCTCTCTATTTCCTGGATCTGAATGCCTGTTTCCCTTCCCAGATTAGGAAAGTTTTCAGCTAGAATTTGTTCAAATACATATTCTGGCCCTCTGTCCCTTTCGGCGCCCTCGGGAACCCCAATTAAACGTAGGTTTTTCTTCCTCAGGCTGTCGTTTATTTCCCTTAATCTATCTTCATGGTCTTTTAATTGTTTGTCTCTTTTTTCCTCAGTTTCCCTCTTTGCTATCAACTTGTCTTCTATGTCACTCACTCGTTCTTCCACCTCGTTAACCCTCGTCGTTAGGACTTCTAGTTTGGATTGCATCTCATTCAATTGATTTTTAATTTCTGCCTGATTAGCTCTAAATTCTGCAGTCATGAAGTCTCTTGAGTCCTTTATACTTTTTTCTAGAGCCACCAGTAGCTGTATAATAGTGCTTCTGAATTGGCTTTCTGACATTGAATTGTAATCCAGATTTTGTAACTCTGTGGGAGAGAGGACTGTTTCTGATTCTTTCTTTTGAGGTGAGGTTTTCCTTCTAGTCATTTTGCTCAGTGCAGAGTGGCCAAAAGCAAGTTGTATTGGGAAAAAGAGAAAAAGAGAGGAGAGAAAGAAGGAAAGAAAAGAGAAAGAGAAAAAAAAGGGAAGAAAAAGAAAAAAAAAAACGAAAAAAAAAAGGGAAGAAAAAGAGAAAGAAAAAGAAAGGAGAAAAAAAGGGGGTGGGGGAAGGATACAAATCAAAAAGCAAAATAAAACAAAACAAAAACAAAAACAAACAAACAAAAAAAGAACCACGGGGGAGTATCTTCTGATTCTGTGTACTTTAAGTCCCTTGGCTTCTCCTGGAAGTTGTCCGTCCAGCTGGTCTTCTGGGGGAGGGGCCTGTTGTGCTGATTCTCAGGTGTTAGCAGTTGGGGGAGCTGCTGTGCCCCTGCCTGGTGCAGGGCTCGGTGGGGGTTGTTTACCCCGTGAGGCCGCAGGAGGAACAGCCCCAGTGGCGGGGCAGCTCTGGAGCCCTGGATTCAGCTCCGGCAGGAACTCCGTCTGCAGGGCCTGGAGGCTCCGGGGCGGGGCCGCTGATGTGCTCAGCTGGGGCAGGAGCGTCCTCGCTGTCCTGGGCCCTCCCGGCCTCTGCCTGTCCCGGGGGAGGCCGGATCCTGGGCTGTGTCCCGGCGCCCTGTGCTTCGGAGCCTGCGCTGTTGGATTCGCGCTCCCGGGCCGCGCAGCCCCCTCCGCGGAGCCGCCGCCCGAGCCCCTCCGAGCTGCTCCTGGAACCGCGCAGCCCCCTCCGCACGGAGCCTCTTCCTCTGCCCGAGCCCCTCCGAGCTGCTCCCGGGGCCGCGCAGCCCCCTCCGCGGAGCCGCCGCCCGAGCCCCTCCTGGCTGCTCCGGTCCCGCCGGGTCCCGCCGTGCGCGCTGCAGCCCTTAGGGAGCTCGGCGCACTCTCCTGGGCGCGCAGTTGCTGTTACTGTCCCGGGGAGCCCGAGGGCATCCCCGCCCTCCTGGTTCCTGCTCCCACTCCCCACGAGCCCCTTTCCGCCGGGAAGGTCGGTGCAGCTCCTGCTCCTCCGGGACGGGGCTCTCCTGTCCTGGGGACACTCGCCCCGGCCTCAGCCCGGCTCCTCGCGGGGCCCCTCCCCCTTGGAGGCCTTTGTTCCTTTATTTCTTTTTCCCCGTCTTCCTACCTTGATAGAAGCGCGAATTCTTCTCACTGTAGCATTCCAGCTGGTCTCTCTTTAAATCTCAGGCCGAATTCATAGATTTTCAGGATAATTTGAAGGTTTTCTAGGTAGTTTGGTGGAGACAGGTGATTTGGGGACCCTACTCTTCCGCCATCTTGCTCCTCCGATTACAAAATATACTAAATAGTTGCACTAACTCACACTTTGAAAGCCTGTGAATATCTTGCTTAAAAGCCAAATTGTGACACGATGTTCATGAAATCCAAAAGATTTCCAAGAGCGAAAGTTTCCTTTTATGCTTTAAAACCCGCTTGAACCATTTTCTAGTGCAGTGTCACCTCAATTCCAATTAAGATGAATTCACTAGATTTCAGTGGATCATGACTCCTTGTTGGCAGCACCCATACCTTCTTTTTCTTTGTATCCCTCAATAGATAGCATGAGGCTTGAAAGATAGCCGTTTCTAAATATTATTGAATGTATTTGAGTTAACAGAGATACAAAGAAAGTTGAGTATAGAATCCCTATAAATTGATTGAGAAAAGCTTGTTTCCTGACTTATATAAACTAGTGCATTTACTGAAGAACTACACATAATTAAACTGAAAGAATGAAAAAAAAAACTGAAAGAATGAATTGTAGAGGGGTTTCGTTATCACAAATCATGACATGGTTCATTGAATTTTCAAAGCAGTCAATCATATATTATACTCACTACTGCTATCAATGATGGATCAAAATTTCAAAGCTACCTACTAGTGTGTGTGTGCCTGTGCATGCATGTGTGTATATGCATATACCTTAAGTAGGCCATTGTGTTTAATTTAGAACAGGTGACTCAGACTATTCATCACTAATAATTATTTTGTCTTATAAGTTGAAAGGTAGGAGTCAATTTGAATGATTCTGCTCATGATTTTCCTGTGGATTACAATGCATTTGAAGCTATTTTCTGTATTTGGCTTTTTTCTGACTGATAAATTTTTAAAAATGTGTTTGAGGGAACACTGCCTTTTCTGACTTTGGATATGAACTTTTTCTCTTGTCTGTAAAGGTTTTCATTTGAATCTTTTAAGTCTGCATTTATTTTTTTTTAATTTTTATTTATTTATGATAGTCACAGAGAGAGAGAGAGAGAGAGGCAGAGACACAGGCAGAGGGAGAAGCAGGCTCCATGCACCCGGAGCCTGATGTGGGATTCGATCCCGGGTCTCCAGGATCGCGCCCTGGGCCAAAGGCAGGCGCCAAACCGCTGCGCCACCCAGGGATCCCAAGTCTGCATTTATCTATTGTAAACTCATGTTGGCAATACCATATTTTTTCTCTCATGACTACTTTGAAGCTTTGGGTTGTTTTGTAATAATTTAAAAATGTAAACTTTCTTGTAAACAACTTTATTTTAAAATATTTTAAATGTTTAAATGTAAAAAATTATGACACATTATTAAGACTTGACAGTAATTTCTTCCTCCATGAAACTAATTGGGTAAAAGGAGTCCCAAGGCTGAGTGTGTAAATTCAGAGAGGTAGTAGGAATACAGAAACACCTTCAGATATTCTCTATTATTCAAGTGTATTTTTCCAAAGAGGTAAAGATTGTGCAAAATTACAATGGAAAATTGAGGGTGGGACAGAGAGAGATGCACTAGGGTTACAATACGTGGTTGGAAGACTGAGAGAAACATGACCATCAAATTAGTTGCAATCCACTAGTCTAATTTGGTGCTGGACTTAAAAAAAAATCTCCCTTATTTATCTTTGCCAACCATTAAGACTTTCAGTGCAAAGAGTCATAAAGCCACAGCCCCCTGCCTAAGCAACTTTTATAGTCAGTATTTTTCTCTCCCCCCGCCCCTTGTCTACCATTCTGTTACATCCCAAGATAAAATAATATTTGGATAAACAATTTCTTACTGGAAAAGTTTGCAAATTCTTTATCTGAAGTAAAGTAGCACAATTATACTGGGAAAGATGTTGTTATTAAGGAAGGTCTCCAGATAGATTAAGAGAAGAAATAAACCTACAATCTTCATCATATATTATTTACATGTTGGATTTATGGCCCCCAAAAGGTATGTGTTATGGGGTAGGAGAAGTCGAATCTGAGTTCAAACAAGCTTGAAGACACTAGATTAAAGCAGAGTAAAGAGATTCCATGACAACAGGGTTTTCCAGGGCTAAATTGCACAGAGAAGCATCAAGAAAAAAAAAAGAAGCATCAAGAGAGGGTTGGATGCTTCTAATAGGTCAAAGAACATTCTAGCAAGCGAGGAGTATATTTTTTGTGTGTGTGTGGGTTTTTTCTCTAGAGCATCTTTCCATATACAAATTAAAAAATCTGACACATCAGGAAAGTCTGGTAGAGTGGAAAAATGCAAAAATCACTTTCAAATGCATTACAGTATTGTGGCTTACAGAAAAGAACATAGGCTTTGAACTAAGATCTTAGTATTGAAACTACATTGTTTGAGATGATAATCTCATGTAACTTTGGAAAAATTTAACCTCTTTGAGCCTTATTTATGAAACAGCGTAATAAAATCACTGTCTATAATAATTGTACCCCATTTTCTTTTCCTTGTATGACCATCAGATTTTTATTTTTATTTAATTTATTTATTTTATAATACATTTATTTTTTATTGGTGTTCAATTTACCAACATACAGAATAACACCCAATGCTCATCCCGTCAAGTGCCCCCCGCCAGTGCCCGTCACCCATTCACCCCCACCCCCCCGCCCTCCTCCCCTTCCACCACCTCTAGTTCGTTTCCCAGAGTTAGGAGTCTTTATGTTCTGTCTCCCTTTCTGATATTTCCCACACATTTCTTCTCTCTTCCCTTATATTCCCTTTCACTATTATTTATATTCCCCAAATGAATGAGAACATATAATGTTTGTCCTTCTCCGATTGACTTGTCCCTTAAGCCTCCTGTTCTTTCCCATATTTACATGAGTTCTTCACTGTGTTTCCATCTGAAATATGATTTATCTTCCTGTTCACCTCTATTTTCTTCTGTTTATTCCGTGGTTAAACCCACCTATTAATTCCTTAACTTTAATTAAAGTATATTTCTGTTCTAAAATTGCTGTTTGATTCATTTTTATATATATTTTGGCTCTTTAGAAAAAATTCTCTACATTTTCCTTTGTTTTATTGGATATACTCATCCTAGTTACCTTAAAATCTGTGTTTGCTAAAACTAGTATGAATTTTATCTTTTCCATTTGTATGTACTTTTTTTCTTTGCATTTGGTCATTTTTGGCTTATTTCCTGAGAATGAGCTATAATTTTCTGTGAAATGCCTGCCACTAAATGAATTTAATTTGTTTCCAACATATAATTAGTTCAAAGCAGATCATTGTGATTTCGTCATACATGGATATGACTTGAGGCTGTGGACTTTTTATTGAGCTATAATTGACATATTGCATTGTAAATTTCAACTGATACGATGATTTGATATGTGTATACAGTGTGAAATCGTCACCCTGTCTAGTTACCAATCATTACCATACAAAGTTGAATTTTTTTTCTTAATATGAGAATTTTTAGGATTTACTCTCCTTGTGACTTTCAAGTATGCACTACAATATTTTTCAATATAGTCACCATGCTTCCCCGTAACTTACTTTATAATGAAAAGTTTGTACATCTTGACCCCCTTCACCCCTTTTACCTACCCACCAACTACCCTCCCCCCAGCAACCTTAATTCTCTTCTCTCTCTATATATATATATGTGTTTTGTTTCTCCACTTGGTTTGTTTTTTAGATTCCACATACCAGTGGAATCATATGATATTTATTTTTCTCTGGGTTCCCTCAAGGTCCATTCGTGTTGTTGCAAGTGGAAAGATTTCATTTTTTTTATAGATGAGTAGGATTCCATTGTACCTATACATATCTTCACCTTTAAAACACTTTCCAATTGATGTATAGTTGACATACAGTATTATATCAGTTTGAAGTGTACAACATAGTGACTCAACATATATATACACTGCAAAATGCTCACCATAAGTGTAGTTAACACCTGTCCCCAGGCAAAGTTACTACAATGTTATTGACTATTTTCCCTATGCTGGTTTTTTAATCCCTGTGACTCGTTTACCTAATAACTGAAAGTTTGTACCTCCTTTTTTTTAAAGTTTGTACCTCTTAATCCCCTTCTCCCATTTTGCCCATCCCCCCACCAGTTCTCTGTATGTATGAAACTATTTCTGTTTTGTATGTTTGTTTTGTTTTTCCCTATTCTACATATGAAATTATTGGTATTTGTCTTTCTCTTATCTGGCTTATTTCATTTAGAATAGTATCCTCTTGGTCCATGCATGTTGTCATGACGGCAAGATTTCATTCTTTGTTATGGCTAATATTTCATTAGCTCTAATATTTCATTCTGCCTTCTTTATCCATTTATATATCAGTGGACACTTAGATTGCTTCCATATCTTAGCTATTTTAAATAACACTGCCATAAACATAGGTGCATCTATCTTTACAAATTAGTGTGTTCATTTTCTTTGGGTAAAAACTCAGCAATGGAATTACTGGATCATACACTATTTCTATTTTTAATAATTTGAGGAATATTCATATTGTTTTCCACATTGGCTGCACCAACTTTTAATTCATGTCAACAGGGTATCAGTGTTCCTTTTTCTTCACACAGACACTTGTATCTTGTCTTTTTGTTAATAGTCTTTCTGACGAGTGTGAGATAATATTTCATTGTGGTTTTGTTTTTTATTAAAAGATTTTATTTATTGAAGAGAGAGAGAGAGAGAGAGAGAGAGAGAATAAGGATGAGCAGGGGGAAGGGCAGAAGGAGAGAGAGAAGCAGACTCTTTGCTGAGCAGGGATCCTGATGAGGGATTTGATTCCTGAATCCTGGGATCATGACTTGAGCTGAACAGTCACTTCATTGACTGAGCCACCCAGGCGCCCCCTCACCGTGGTTTTGATTTCCCTGATGATTAGTGATGTTGAGCATCTTTTTACTTGTATGTTAGTCATCTACATATATTCTTTGGAAAAATGTTTATTCAGGTCCTCTGTCCATTTTTAAATCAGATTATTTGGGAGTTTTTTGGTGTTAAGTTGTATGTGTTCTTTATTTTGGCTATTAACTCACATCAGATACATCCTTAGCAAGTATCTTTTCCTATTCAGCAAGTTGCCTTTTCATTTTGTCGATGGATTCCTTGGCTGCGTAAAAGCTTTTCACTTCACTGTAGTGCCATTTGTTTATTTTTGCTTTTATTGTTCTTCCTTGAAAAGACAGACTCCCCCAAATATTGGTATAACAATATCAAACAGCTTACTGCCTATTTTCTTCTAGGAGCTTTATGGTTTCATGTCTTAAATTTAGGTCTTTCATCCATTTTAAGTTTATTTTTGTATATGATTTAAGAAAGTGGTCCAGCATTATTCTTCTGCATATAGCCGTCCAGTTTTTCCAACACTATTTATTGAAGAGACTTTTCCCCCATTGTATATTGTTTCTTCCTTTGTCATAGATTAATTGAATATTTAAACATGGCTTTATTTCTGGGCTTTCTTTTTTGGTTTCATTGATCTCTATGTTCATTTCTCTGCCAGTACATAGAGTTTATATTACTGTAGCTTTGCAGTATAATTTGAAATCTAGGATTGTGATACCTCCAGCTTTGTTCTTTTTTAAGATTACTTTGACTATTCATGAGTTCTTTGTGTTTCCATACACATATTATGATTATTTGTTAAAGTTTTGTGAAAAATGTTGTTTGTATTTTGATAGGGAGTGCATTGAATTTGTAGATTGCCTTGGGTTGTATGGACATTATAATGATTTTAATTCTTACAATCTATAAGAATAATATATCATTTTATTTGTGCCATCTTCATTTTCTTTTGTCAATATCTTAAAGTTTTCAAATTACAGGTCTTTCACCTCAGTTAAATTTATACATAGGTATTTTACTTTTATCAATGCAATCATATAATGGATTGTTTCCGTAATATATTTTTTGCTACTTCATTATTGTGTATAGAAATGCAATAGATTTCTGCATATCATTTTTGTGTCCTGCAACTTTATTGAATTGACTTATTCTAATTAGGTAATCTAATAGATTCTATATATAGTGTCATTTTGTCTGAAAATAGTGGCAGTTTTATTTTTTTCTTTCCAGTTGTATGCCTTTTATGTTTTGTTTGATTGTTGTGGCTAGGACTTCCAGTAGTATATTGAATAAAAGTGGGAGGCAAGAGCCTCCTTCTCTTGTTCCTGATTTTAGAGGAAAAAATTTCAGCTTTTCACCATTTAGTATGAGGTTAGCTGTGTGACTGTCATATAAGGCCTTTATTATGTTGAGGTGTATTCACTCTCACTGTCACACTCTCTACCCCCTTTGTTGGATGCTGCATTTTGTCAAATGTTTTTTCAGCATCTGTTGAGATAAATATATTTTTTTTATACTTCATTTGTTTAATGTGGTATATTGCATTGATTTGTGAATATCAAACCTTCCTTGCATCCTTAGAATAAATTCCACTTGGTTCCACTTTTAATGTAGTGTTGAATTTGGATTTCAATATTTTGTGGAATATTTTCACATCTATGTTAATCGGGGATATTGCCCTTTATTTTTCTTGTATTGTAGTGTCTTTGTCTGATTTTGGAATCAGGGTAATCCTGGCCTCATAGAATGGATTTGGAAATATCTATTCCTCTTCAATTGTTTGGAATAGTTGAGAAAGACAGGTATTAACTCTTCTTTAAATACTTGGTAGAATTCATCTGTGACTCCATTTAGTCCTTGACTTTTCTTTTTTTGAAGTTTTTTGATAACTGACTCAATTCCATGCCTAGTAATCAGTCTGGTCAAAATTTCTAGTTCCTCCTGATTCAGTCTTGGAAGATTGTAGTTTCTAGGAATTTGTACATTTGTTCTAAGTTGTCCAATTTGTTGGCATATAATTTTTCCTAGTAAGCTTTTATAATCCTTTGTATTTCTGTGGTGTCAGATGTAATTCCTCTCTTATTTCTCATTTTTGAGCCCTCTTTTTTTCTTGATGACTTTGTCAAAAGGTTTATCAAGTTTTCTTTTTTATCTTATCAAAGAACTATCTTTTAGTTTCTTTTTTTGTTTGTTTGTTTTTGGTCTCTATTTCATTTATTTCTACTCTGATCTTTATTTCCTTTCTTGTATGAACTCTGCTTTGTTCTCCTTTTTCTAGTTTATTTAGGTATGATATTAGATTGTTGGAGATTTTTCTTGTTTTTTTTTTTTTTTGAGGTAGTCCTGTCAGTATAAACTTCCCTCTTAGAACAGCTTTTACTGTGTCCCAAAGATTTGCGAATAATAGTGTTTCCATTTTCATTTGTCTCTAGATATTTTTTCTTCTTTCCTTTTTTGTTGACTCATTGGTTGTTTAGTAGTATTTATTTAGACTGCGTGTATTTGTGTTTTTATTACCAGTTTTTTTTTTAAATCTATTTATTCATGAGAGACACAGAGGGAGAGAGGCAGAGACATAGGCAGAGGGAGAAGCAGGCTCCCTGCAGGGAATCCAACGGGATTCGATCCCAGTACCCCGGGATCATGCCCTAAGCCGAAGGCAGATGCTCAACTACTGAGCCACCCAGGCATATCACCAGTTTTTTTTTTCTTGTAATTGATTTTTAGTTTCATACCTTTGTGGTTGGAAATGATGCTTGATACTATTTTAATCTTTAAATTTATTGAGACTTGTTTTGTGGCCTAGCATGTGATCTATCCGGGATAATGTTCCAGGATATGGAACTTTAAAATAATATGTTTTTCAAAGAATACTGCCTTTGGATGGAATGTTCTGTATATATCTATTAAGTCCATCTGACCTAATGTGTCATTCAAAACCATTGGTTCCTTGCTGACTTTCTGTGTGGATTATCTGTCATAGATAAAAGTGAGATGTTAAAATCCCCTACTACCATTGTATTACTGTCGATTTCTCCCTTTAGGCTGTTAATATTTGCCTTATATATTTAGGTACTCCTATATTGGGTTTATAGGTATTTACAATAATTAAATTCTCTTGTTGGCTTGATGCCTTATTGTTATATAATGCTCTTCTTTGTCTCTCTTATTGCAGTCTATGTAATAAAGACTATTAGAGCCTTTTATTTATTTTTAAAATATTTTATTTATTATTTATTCATGAGAGACAGAGAGAGAAAGAGAGGCGCAGAGACACAGGTAGAGGGAGAAGCAGGCTCCATGCAGGGAGCCTGATGTGGGACTCGATCCTGGGACTCCAGGATCATGCCCTGGGCTGAAGGCAGGTGCTGAACTGCTTAGCCACCCAGGGATCCCCATACTACAGCTTTTTAAAATCTATTTTGTCTATTATAAGTATTGCTACCCTAGCTTTATCTTTTGCTTCCATTTGTATATAATCTCTTTTTTTTATCGTTTCACTTTTAGTCTTTGTCTTTAAGATTGAAGTGAGTTTCTTATAGGCAGCATATAGATTGGTCTTTTTTTTTTTAACCATTCACTCACCCTAGGGTTTTTGATTGGAGCATTTAGACAATTTACATTTAAAATAATTATTGATAGTCATGAACTTACTGTTGTTTTGTAGTTTTCTGTTCCTACTTTTCCTCTCTTTGCTTGTATGCTTAGATTTTTTCTCTTTATTTTTTTGTGTATATATTATAGTTTTTTGGTTTTGATTACCATTAGGTTCATATATAACAGCCCAAGTATATAGTCATGTATATTAAGTTGATGGTTGCTTAAGTTCATACACATTCTAAAAGACTTTCATTTATGTTCTCCCCATGTTTTATGTATGCTCTTATATTTTACATATTTTTCTTTTGTGAGTCCTTTTTAACTAATTTTTAAAATATTTTATTTATTTATTTGAGAGAGAGAGCACAGAGGGAGAGGGAGAAGCAAACTCCCCATTGAGCAAGAAGCCCAATGCTGGCTCTATCCCAGGACCCCAAGATCATGACCTGAGCCTAAGGCAGTTGCTTAAGCAATTGAGCCACCCAGGTGCCCCTTAAGAGTGGTATCTCAGTTCCCTATGGCTTGTGGGTCTCCTTATGTAAATCCCATTGTTTTTTCAAAGCCAGATGTTTTTGGGGCCCATCTTTCTGGTACAGGTCCAAGGGGTTGGGGGTCTGCTGTGGCACATGAACATGAACCCTTCATTTCTCAGGGAGAAGCTTCTGCTTTGTGAGATCCCTCCAAATTCAGGGTCACCATGCTGGGGGTCAGGTTTTGGGCTAGATTGCAGCTCTGTGTCTCCTACCTATCTTGATGTAGCCCTTTTATCCTTTCTTGTGGGGGAGCTGTTCAGCTAGTTTTTAGGCAAAATTTTTCTATATGTACCTGTAGACTTGATGCCTTCATGGGAGGAGGTAAGTTCAGGATCTTCCTATGCTGCCGTTTTGGACTGCCCTCATAAAGCTGTGTTTTTAGCTTTGGAAAATTTTATTTTTATTTTTTTTTTCTTTATTCAGAGGGCAGGGACCTTCGGAAGCCCTGGAATCTAATATTTGTCTCACTAGAACTCTGAGACTGTCCAAACAACTTCTTGGCAGTATAGCTTCCCAGCAGTTGCTTATTTTTCTTAGTTTCTTGGCCTCTCACTCCATTCATTTTTCTAAGAAAAATTGAATGCTGATCAACAGCTGTGCAGATAAGTGTCTTTGATATTCTCAGATTCTGGGTTCTTGACGCCTGAAGCATTGACTGTCTTTGTGGCTCTGAACTCTAATGCTTCCCTCTCTATCCTTGTGAGACTCCTGAAAATACTAGGCCGCTGTATTTGGTTAGGTTCCTACATCCAATGAAGATAAGCAAATGCCTCTAGAGGAAAAATGCTAGCTGATATATGTTCACTGTCATTTCATGTCCCTTCTTTCCTGGATCTTGGTTCTTTTTTACTCTGTGTGTCTTGATTGCTCTTTGATTCTTTGATAAAGTTGTTTCCCATGTTTTATTCTGCCTGTATAGTTTGTATTTGCAGGAAGGTTAGTTTGATAAAGGGTGGGGTTTTTTTCACAGCCAGTAGCAGAAATCTGTCATTAGAATGTTCTAAAGTCCTACGTATTCTACAATTAATTTATTTTCTCAAGTCCTTAGTGAGTACTAGATTTATCCTCCCAAAGATTGTGGTCTTGAAAAAGGATTTCTGGGTTGTCAACTGTTTTCTCAATTGTTCATTAGGCCTGCCTTTTAGATTAAAAAAATAATATTAGAAATCTAGTTGATCATATTCCAAATCAAAATGTACTTGTTATATTTTCCATTTTAAATTACATATGGAAAGTAAATATGACTTAGGTTATATTACAATTCTTGGGAGGGGATCCCTGGGTGGCTCAGCAGCTTAGTGCCTACCTTCGGCCTAGGGCATGATCCTGGAGTCCCAGGATCAAGTACCATATCGGGCTCCCTGCGTGGAGCCTGCTTCTCCCTCTGCCTGTGTCTCTGCCTCTCTCTATCTCTCTCTAACAAATAAATAAATAAAATCTTTTAAAAAATTCTTGGGAGTTTATCTGGTGTTCTGAAAGTGTATCATGGATTTGAAGAAGTAAATACAATTCTTATCCACTCTTTAAACTGGAATTGAATGCATAAAATTTCTTTGAAATACTAAAATAACAGGTAGTTGCAATCACTTCTGGGAAGAGAGACTGAGGCACTGAAGGCCAGATGTGGAAAGGTATCCCACTTCAGGTGAGCATTCAACAGTTTGTAGCAGCAGCTGACTGTGGTGCCTTAGCCACATCTGAAATATGTTTCCTTGGTTTCACAAAACAAGGGATCAATGAATAGGCAAGCAACAAGGGATCAATGAATAGGCAAGCAAGAACCAATGCATGTTCTCAAGAAACTGAGATTCTTTATCCCCCCCCCGCCCCAGTTCTGCATCTCTTCATGTGCAGTTTTAGTCTTTGTTATTACAAAGATGGCTACTTTACCTCTAAGAATTCAGTTTACATTTTAGGCAGCAAGAAAATAAGTAAAGTTTAGGGTAAATTTGCCTGCTATCTGAGATTCTTCCCTTTTATCAGGAAAGCAATTTCGTGGAAACCTGCCTGTAAATTCTACTTTGGTTTTATTTGTGGTATTAATTCACAAGACCACATTGAACTACAAAGAGTCTGGGAAGTATGCATTCTTAAAGAATATATATATATACTGAATAAAGAATATATTCTTCAAGAATATATATATATATATATATATATATATATATATACACACACACACACACACACACTGAATAAAAGAGTTGGTCTTCATAAGAAAAGCCTAAGAGTGAATATAAACAACTAGCATTATCCATCTACTTATTTTTTACAATATGCACTTACATAATGTTTGATTTTTTTAAAAGAAAAATGTCACATCATTTCAAGTAATGAAATCATACATTTCAAAAATAGGTATAAATAAAATGAAAAATTACTCTAGATACTCCATATGTATGTATATATCTGCATGTATTAAAGTTCTAGTTTTTTAAAGATTTGTTTATTCATGAGAGACACAGAGAGGCAGAGACATAGGCAGAGGGAGAAGCAGGCTTCCTGTAGGGAGCCTGATGTGGGACTTGATCCCAGGACCCTTGGATCATGACCTTAGCCAAAGGCAGGTGCTCAATCACTGAGCCACCCAGGTGCCCCTAAGGTTCTAGTTTTATGAAAGAAAATTAGCGTTGGGGGTTATACACAACTGATAAATTATTGAATGCTAAAAAAATTAAGTTCTATTCGATTTTTTACATATCTGCCTTATTTTTCAGCTTTAAAATGTTTCTATAGATATCAAATAATATTTATAACTATAAATTTTGAAAAAAACTAAGTCTAACTTATGCAGTCGGTGAAAAGCTAGGTGGGGCATATGGTTAAATCCAGAAGTATGGATAGAGTTCTAAAAAGTCCTAATTTCCGTACAGAATCACTCAAGTTTTACCATATAACAAGTTATTACAGTGATATATACCCAAATATTTAAGAAGTATTCAATATTTTGTAATACTGTTCCATTGGTCTTATACCAGTCCCCTTTTTCCCTCTTCAAATTTCTGCCCATTAAAAAAAAATTTTATACTGCCTACGTAGGCTGGCTGGATGATTTTAAGGACAAGAGAGAAAAGTTAATCAGGACAAGAATATGTATTTTATGTGTTATGGTAACTTCAAAAAATAGGGAAGAGAAAGAACATCTATGAGAACCTCATAGTTGACATCATACTTAATCATTAAATATGAAATTTCCTCTCCCTAAAATCAGATACAAGACAAGGATGTTTGCTCTTATCACTTCTATTTATTTAACATTACACTGTAGGTTCTAGCTTGTGTAATAAGGTAAGATGAAATTAAAAAGAATCCAGATAGGAAAGTAAGTACAGTTGTGTTGATTAATAAATAATGTAATTGTCAATGTAGAAAATATTTTCTATCTATAAAGTTCAAAAGAATCAACAAAAACACCTCTAGAAATAAGAAATAAGAATAGCGTGATAGCACAGTCTAAGATTAAATAATCAACTGGATTTCTATATACTAGCAAAAAAAAACCAGTCAAAATAAAATTAAGAAAATGTTTCTATTCATAATGTCAAAATGAATAAAATATATAGAAATGAACTTTTAAAAAGTATATGCAAGCCTTGTACGCTGAAAACTATAAAACATTACTGAGAAAATTAAAGAATGTCTGAATAAATTGAGAGATTGATTATTCAGTTTCAAGTATAAGAATACTCACTGTTGTAAAGATGGCAATTCTCCACAAATTGATTTATAAATTCACTGGAATCCTTAGCTCTGTCCAGCAAGAATCATTGTGGAGATAGGACTTTTGGAGGATGGCAGCATAGGAGGATCCTAAGCTCACCTTGTCCCAGGGACACCCCGAAAACAGCTTCATCGCTACAACCAACCCAGAAAACAACCTGAAGATTGGCAAAACAGACTTTCCACCATTAAATTGTAGTGAGAAGGCCCCACAAAGAAGGGTAGGAGGGGTGGAAACACAATTAGAGACCACGCTCTCAGTAAGACAAACCACAAATAGGAGAAACACCACAAGCATGGATAAGGGAGAGCAGAACCCCTAGGTACCCCACACAAGGGAGGACAGGAGACAAGCCCTAGAAACACGAATCCCCATAACATTTGGTTTTGAAAACCAGTGCGGCTTAACTTCCTTGCTAGTTTTTACTATGAGGGGGCCTTAACTCTTGATACTTTAAATATCAACAAGTTTAACTCGGGAGATCCAAAGAGCAACAGGGAATAGCCCCTGCCCTTAAAGAGCCAGCATAAGAAACAACCCCACCAAGCCAAAGCATAGAAGCACCAATTTGAAAAGCACCTGGGGTATGCCTAAAATAGATTTATTTACTAATCTCAGAATGTGTGCTGGAGGGGCAAGTATATTTAGGAGACTTCTCAAAGAACAAAAGAGCTGGTAAGTAGCAATTTCTCTCCCCCACCCTCAGCCTAGATAGCCCCACACCTGTGGGAATCAGCAAGAACACTCTCTACCTACTTTACTAACACCATCAGCCCTTCCCCATTGTTCTTCTATGGATCTATTGAGTGAAACCCACTCCACTCAGCAGAAGTCCCTCCAAAGCAGCTCCTGCCATGACATAATCTCCAGGCAGCCCTGGTAGGGACTAGCTGCCACTACAAAGTGACTCCTGCTCTGGAGAGAAAGAAAGACGGCCACACACACAAGTTCAACTGCAGACCCAGCAGCCAAACCTTATAGCTGGGAATGCAGAGAGTGCCCTACTGATAAGTGCATTTGCTCCGCCAGAGAAGCACTGGAGGCAGACATCTGATCTGACTGCCAGCCCCACCCACCAACAAAAGCCTCTCAGGGGACAAGGCAAGGACAGCAACCTACAGTTTGGAGTGACCACAGCCACAGCAAATAAGCTAAAGGCTGGCATTTGGTCTGAATGCTGATACTGCCCAACTGCAAGTCCATGGTGGCCCCAGAATGTCCTCTTAACAGCACAGGGACTAAACCCAGTGCACAACAGCCAAAGTGGGCCATTACAGCTGACTAGACTGAAGGCAAATGCAGCTCAGTCATAGCACTAGGGTGCACGTAACCCCCATAGGAGGAAGTAAAACTTCCAAACTAATTCTATGAGGCCAGAATTACCCTGATCCCAAAACTGAATAAACATGCCATTTAAAAATGGAACTACAGACCGATACATCTGATGAACATGGATGCAAAAATCCTCAACAAAATAGTACCAAATTGAATGCAACAATCAGAAAAAAATCATTCAAGATCAAGTAGAATTTATTGGGTTGCAAGGGTGATTCAGTATTTGCAAATCAACATGGTACATCACATTAATAAAAAAAGGCATAAGAACCTCATGATCTTTCAATAGATGCAGAAAAAGCATTTGACAAAGTATGACATCCATTCATGATGAAAAAACCCCCAACAAAGTAGATAGAATATACCTCAACATAATATTGGCCATTTATGAAAATCCCACAGCTAGTATCATCCTAATTCGGGAAAAACTGAGAGCTTTTCCTCAATGGTCAGGAACAAAATAGGGATGTCCTTTCTTACCACTGTTATTCAACATAGTACTGGAAGTCCTAGCCTCAGCAATCATACAACAAAAAGAAATAAAAGGCGTGCACATTGGCATGGAAGAAGTCAAACTTTCACTGTTTTCAGATGACATGATACTCTATACCTAAAACCCAAAAGACTCCACAAAAAAAAAAAAAAAAAAAAAACTGATAAATTCGGTAAAGCCAGGATACAAAATCAACATACAGAACTCTGTTGAACTTCTATACACCTATAATGAAGCAGCAGAAATAGAAATTAAGAAAACAATTTCATTTACAATTGCACCAAAAATAATAAGATACCTAGGGATAAACTTAACCAAAGAGGTGAAAGACCTATAATCCAAACACTTATAAAACACTGATGAAAGAAATTGAAGAGGACGCAAAGCAATGGAAAGACACTCCATGGTTGGAAGAACAAATATTGTTAAAATGTCTATACTATCCAAAGTAATCTACACAATTAATGCAATCCATATCAAAATACCACCAGCATTTTTCACAGAGGTAGAATAATCAATCCTAAAATTTGTATGGAACCACAAAAGACCCTTAATGGTTAAAGTGATCTTGTAAAAGAAAAGCAAATCTGGAGGTATCACATTTCCAGACTTCAAGTTATATTAGGAGAGCTGTAGTAATTGAAACAGTATGGTAGTGCCACAAAAATAGACTCATAGATCAATAGAACAAAATAGAAACCCAGAAATGAACTCATAATTATATGATCAATTAATCTTCAATAAAGCAGGAAAGAATATCCACTGGGAAAAATACTGTTTCAACAGATGGTGTTGGGGAATCTAGACGGCAACATGCAAAGGAGTGAAAGTGCACCATTCTCTCACCATACACAATAATAACTCAATATTCATTAAAGACCTAAATGTATGACCCAAAGCCATAAAAGTCCTTGAGGAAACTATCAGCATTAATTTCTCTGCCATCAGCCATAACAACTTTTTTCTTCATAGGTCTCTTCAGGCAAGGGAAACAAAAGCAAAAATAAACTATTAGGACTACATCAAATAAAAAGCACAGTGAAGGAAAAAATCAACAGAACTAAAATGCAATTTATAGAATAGGAGAAGGTATTTGCAAATTGCATGTCCAATAAAGGGTTAGTGTCCAAAATATATAAAGAACTTATACTACTCAAAAAAATCCCATTTAAAAACGAGCAGAACACATGAATAGACATTTTTCCAAAGAAGCCATACAGATTCACAACAGACACTTCAAAGATGCTCAATATCAGTGGTCATCAGGGAATGCAAAAACTACAGTGAGATATCTCCCCACACCTGTCTAATGGTGGCTAAGATCAACAACACAAGAAATAACAGGTTTTGGTGAGGATGTGGAGAAAGGAGAACCCTCTTGTGCTATTGGTGGAAATGCAAACTGGTATAGTCACTCTTAAAACCAGTATGGAGTTTCCTCAAAAATTAAAAATAAAGCCACTCTGCAATCCAGCCATAGCACTACTCAGTATTTATCCAAAGAATACAAAAATACAAATTCAGATGTATACATGCACCTTGATATTTATAGCACAGCATTATCTATAATTGCCAAATTATGGAAACAACCCAAATGATGAATAAAGAAGTGGTATATATACAGTGGAATAGTACTCACCCATTGAAAAGAATGAATTCTTGCCATTTGCAACTTTATGGATGGAGCTAGAGAGTATTATGCTAAGTGAAATATGTCAACCAGAGAAAGAGAAATACTGTATGATTTCACTTGTTTGGAATTTAAAATACAAAACAAATGAGCAAAAAGGAAAAACCACATGAGAGAGAGGCAAACCACAAAACAGATTTTTACCTAGAGAACAGATTTTTAACTAATAGAGAACAAAGTGATGGTTACAAGTGGGTTTTGAGATTGGTTAAATAGGTGATGGAGTTTAAGGAGTATACTTTTTGTGATAAGCACAGGGTCATGTAGGGAAGTGTTGAATCATTTTATTGTATACCTGAAACTAATAACATACTGTATGTTAACAAACTGAAATTTAAATAAAAACTTGAAGAAAATTAAAAGTAGAATCAAGAAAGAAAATAAAAATTATCTTTTAGAATTGAAGGAAAGAGTTTCCGAGATAAACATAAGTTGAAGAATTTATTATCACTAAACCAGTTCTTAAATGTTATAGGGACATAACATTTAAGTGAAAACAAAGTCCATAATTAGACATAAAAATATTATGAATAAAAAGATGTAGAAGATGACAGTATACATAAAACATGGAGAAGGGAGTAAAAAAAGTAGGTGTTTTTTAATGTGTTAGAATTTAAATGACCAACTTCATAGGGACTGCTAAATACTTAGGATATTATACATGAAAGTCCTGTTAACCCACATTACAAAAATGTGTAATAGATACACAAAAAATAGGGAAAGGAACTCAAGCATAAAACTACAGTAACTCACTAGACAAAAAGAGAGTAAGATAAGAGGAAAGGAACAAAGAACTATAAAACCCGAGAAAATAATTAGTGAAATGGCAATATGTACATATCAATATTTACTTTAAATGTGAATAGTCTAAATGATCCCTTCAAAATATGTAAAGTGGTAAAATCATTTTAAAAAAAGACCCATCTAGGGATCCCTGGGTGGCGCAGCGGTTTGGCGCCTGCTTTTGGCCCAGGGCGTGATCCGGGAGACACGTCGGGCCCCCGGTGCATGGAGCCTGCTTCTCCCTCTGCCTGTGTCTCTGCCTCTCTCTCTCTCTCTCTCTCTCTCTCTCTCGTGTGTGTGTGTGACTATCATAAATAAATTAAAAAAAAATTAAAAAAAGACCCATCTATATAATGCCTACGAAAGACTCACCTCCAGTCCAAAGACACATACAGAATGAAAGTGAAGGGTTGATAAAATATTTACCATATATATGGTAGCAAAAACAACAACAACAAAAGAAAAATCCAGGGTAGCAATACTGAGTCAGCAAAGACGGTTAAACAAAAGGCAAACAAGGGCATTAAGCAATGATAAAGGGATTAATCCAACAGGATGATATAACAATTATAAACATACACACACACACACACCCCAAACATGGGAGAACCTAAGTAGAATTAACCAATACAGAGGAAGAAATTGACAATAATACAGTAATAGTGGGGGAATTTAACACAGTACTTACATCAATGCATAGATCATTAAAACAGAAAATCAGCAAGGAAACAGTGGCTCTGAATGACACATTAGACCTGATGAACTAAAAAACCCAGAACATTCCATCCACAGTGAATTATACATTCCTTTCTTTTCTTTTTTTTTAAGGATTTTATTTGTTAATGAGACACAGAGAGCGAGGCAGAGACATAGGCAAACAGAGAAGCAGGCTCCTCACAGGGAGCCGGATGTGGGACTCGATCCCCAGACAAGGATCACAACCTGAGCCAAAGGCAGATGCTCAACCACTTAGCCATCCAGGCATCCCTACATGGTCCTTTCAACTGGACATGGGATATTCTCCAGAATAGATTACATATTAGACCACAAAACTAGTCTCATTAAATTCATAAAGAATGAAATCATAGCATGCATCTTTTAGGACCACAATGTTATGAAATTAGAAATTAATCACAGGAGAAAATATAAAAAGAACACAAATACATAGAGACTAAATAACATGCCACTGAACAATGAATGGGTAAACAAATCAAAGAATACATGAAAAAATGCATGGAGGCAAATTAAATTGAAAACACAATGGTTCAAAATTTGGGAGATTTATTAAAAGCAGTTTCAAGGGATGCCTGGGTGGCACAGTGGTTGAGCGTCTTGCCTTCCGCTCAGAATGTGATCCTGGAGTTCCCGGGTTGCGTCCTGCATGGGGCTCCTGCATAGAGCCTGTTTCTTCTCCCTCTGCCTGTGTCTCTGCTTCTGTCTGTGTCTCTCATGAAATAAATAAAATCTTTTAAAAAAACGTAAAAGCGGTTTTAAGAGGAAAATATATAGAAACACAGGTCTACCTCAAGAAACAAACAAACAAAAAAAGCTCAATCTAACCTTACACTTAATGGAACTAGAAAAAGAGGAACAAAGTCCAAGGTGAGTAGAAGGAAGGAAACAATAAAGATCAGAAGAGAAAGAAGTGAAACAGAGACAAAAAAAAAAAAAAAAAAAAAAAAAGGAAAAAAAAAAAGAAAAAACGAACCCAAGAGCTGTTTTTTGGAAAAGATAAATAAAATTGATAAACCTTTAGCCAGATTCCTCAAAAAAAATAAAAAAGAGGGAGAGAAAGGATAAAAATAATTAAAATAAGAAAGTACTTCCTCTCAGGTCATGATCCCAGGGTCCTGGGATGGAGCCCTGCATAAGGCTCCTTGCTCAGCCAGGAGTCTGCTTCTTCCTCTCCTTCTCCCTTTCTCCCCACTGCTCATGCTTGCTTGCTCTCTCAATTAAGTGAATAAAATCTTAAATAAAATCAGAAACAAAAGAGAAGTAACAGAAACACAAAGGATTTTAGGAGAGTACTATGAAAAAATAACAAAATGGACAATCTATAAGAAACAGATAAATTCCTAGAAACCTACAGTCTTCAAAAATTGAATCAGGAAAAATTAGAAAATCTGAGCAAACCATTTACTAATAATGAAACCAAATAGGTAATCAAAAAGCTATCAAAAATTTTTAAAGTCCATGACCAAATGGATTCATAGATGAATTCTACCAAACATTTTAAGAAGAATTTATGCTTATTCTCCTCAAACTATTTCAAAAAATAGAAGAAGAAGGAAGGCTTTTATGTACATTTTATGAGGCCAGCATTACCCTGACACTAAAACTAGACAACTACAAAAAAAAAAAAACACAAAAAGACAAAAAACAAACCCACAAGTCAGTATCCCAGATGAATATAGATAGAAAAATATTCAACAAAATATTAGTAAACCACATTTAACAATACATGAAGAGGATCATTAACCACAATCAAGAGGGATTTATTCTGGATATGCAGGGATGGTTCAATATTAACAAATCAATGAATGAAATACACTGCATCAACAAAACAAAGGATAAAAATAATATCCTCTTAATGCAGAAAAAGCATTTGACAAAATTCAGTATGTGTTTATTATAAAACTCCCAGCAAAGTAGGTTTAGAGGGACCATAGCTCAACATAATAAAACACAATAATACTCCCAGCTAACATCATATTCAACAGTGAAAAACTAAAGAGCTTTCCTCCTATCATTCAGAAACAAAACAGGAGTGTCCACTCTCACCACTTTTATTCAACACAGTACTAGAAGTTCTAGCCACAGCAATCAAACAAAACAAAGAAATCAGAGCCATCCATATTGGTAAAAAAGTTAAACTATCACTCTATGAAGATGACATGATACTATATGTAGGAAACCCTAAGGACTCCAACAACAAAAAAAAAAACTATTATAACTAATAAATGAGTTCATTAAAGGAACAGGATACAAAATTTATATCCAGAAACCAGTAGCATTTCTATACACTAATAATGAAGTAAAAGAAAGATTAAGAAATCAATTTACATTTGCACCAAAAATAACAAAATACCTAGGAATAAACTTAACCAAGGGAGTGAAAGACCTGTTCTCTGAAAATTAAAAAATATTGACCAAAAAAATGAATACACACAAATGGAAAGATATTCCATGCTCATGGATTTTAAGAATTAGTCTTGTTAAAAGGTTCATAGTACCCAAAGTGATCTACAGATTCAGTGCAATACCTATCAAAATACCAATAGAATTTTTCACAAAATTAACAAAACCCTAAAATTTGTATGGAATGATCCCAAACAGACAAAACAATCTCCAGAAAGAACGAAGCTGGAGGTATCGCAATTTCAGATTTCAAGATAGACTACAAAGATGTAGCAATCAAACCAATGTGGTATTGGCACAAAAATAGACATGTAGATCAATGGAGCAGAATAGAGAATCCAGAAATAAATCCACACTAATATGATTAACCTATGACAAAGGAGGTAAGAATACATAATGGGAAAAAAGTCTCTTTAACAAATGGTGTTAGGAAAACTGGACAGGTACCTATAAAAGAATGAAACAGGACCACTTTCTTAACACCATACACAAAAATAAACTCCAAATAGATTGAAGACTTAAATGTGAGACCTGAAACCATTGAAATCCCTGAAGAGAACACAGGCAATAATTTCTTTGTCATTGGCCATAGCAATATTTTTCTAGGTATATTTCCTAAGGCAAGAGAAACCAAAACAAGAATAAACTATTGGGACTATATCAAAATAAAAAACTTTGGTACAAGGAAGGAAACCGTCAACAAAACAAAAAGACAACCTCCTGAGAGGAGATTTTTGCAAATGAGATGTCTGATTAGGAGTTAATATCCAAAATATATAAATAACTTAAATAATTAAATAAGAAAAAAAGCAATCTGATTTAAAAATGGGCAGAGGACCTGAACATTTATGGAATGAATAAGTCACTGGAATAAAAAGCACAGTACAGGGAGTATAGTCAATAACATTGTAATAACATCGTATGGTGACAGATGGTAGCTACACTTGTGATGAGCACAGCATAACTTATAGAGAAGTTGAATCACTGTGGTTTACGCCCAAAATGAAGGTAACACTGTTTTCAACTATTCCTTAAAAATTAAAAAAAAAAGTGATGAAGGATTCACAAATGCAAGCCATTTTTAGTAAATGTTCTAAGAGAAGTAGGTCAGTGGCCTATCTTTAGGAGTTGGCTAGGATGAACAGTAAATTCTTTTGACAGCCCTGAGTTTTCTGAGATAGGAACTCCAAAGTTCTGATTGATAATGGGAAACAAGAGTTCAATTATTGATTTCTGAAGTAAAGAATGAGAATTTTGGGGGCTCTGTGTTTGGCTCATAGATAAACAGGGAAGGGTGTCTGTGAGTTTTTACTAAGACATAGGGGGAAGAATGTTTCTTTGCATTAAGCCATTTTCCAGGATACAAAAGATTGGGGAACTTTTCAAACGTGGCTGTTTTCCTATGATTATAGGGTTCACGTAAAAACATGGTACATAACCAAATAAGTTTTTCCCTCTTATTTTGAGAAAAAAATATATGATTCACATTCATCTACTCTCTTCCCCATCAGGGACTTGATGCTCCCAGTACTGGAATGTTATTCCTCTAAATAACCATACAAATGCTCTCCAATTCCTATATTTAAAAGTTGCTACTTTGGAAACATAATTTTTCCCATTATATATGAAATAGTGACATTTTCCCACCAATTAAATCCCTTGCTCATTAAAAAGGAACACTTCTGCATTGTTTGTAATAATAAAAATCAATACAACCACTGTAGAAAATATACAAAAGTACCCCCTCTTCCCTAATGTAAAATCGTAGGTCACCTGGTTGGCTCAGTTGGTAGAGCATGTGAGTCTTGATTTTGGGTTGTGTGTTTGAGTCCCATGTTGGGTTTAGAAAATTACTTAAATAATAAAAAAAACAGAAAAAATTGAAATAGAATTACCATAGGATTCAGTAATTCCTCTACTGGGTATCTACCCCCCCTCCCCCCAAAAAATGAAAACACTAATTCAAAAAGATAGAGGCATCCCTTTGTCTACTGCAGCACTATTTATAATAGCCAAGCTGTGGAAGCAGCCCACATGTCCACTGATAGATGAATGGATAAAGAAAATGTGGTAAACATACTGAATGGAATATTATGCAGCCATATAAAAGAGTGTGATCATGCCATTTGTGACAATATGGATGGACCTAGAAGGTACTATGCTAAGTGAAATAAGTCAGACAGAGAAAGACAGACACCATATGATTTCACTCATATGTGGAATCTAAAAAAACAAATAAACAATAGGCAAAAATAGACCTGTAATACAAAGAACAAACTGATAGTCGCAAAAGGGAAAGAGGGTAGAGGGACGGACAAAAGGGGTAAGGAGAGTGAGAGATAGAGGCTTCCAGTTATAGAATGAATAAGTCACTGGAATAAAAGGCACAGCATAAGGAATGTAGTCAATGATATTGTCACAGTATTGCATAGTGACAGATGGTAGCTACACTTGTGAGGACAGCGTAATGTATAAACTTGTTGAATCACTATGCTGTACATTTGAAAGTAATGTAACATTGTTTGTCAACTGTATCCAAAAAATAATTTTTAAAAATCCCTTTCTCCTTTACCCTTTTTTATCTAATACACAGTAGGCACTAAAATGAATGTTTGTTGCAAGACTACATCTTTGACGGGCACTGGGGGTTATTCTGTATGTTAGTAAATTGAACACCAATAAAAAATAAATTAAAAAAAAAAAAGAAACTCCCAAGAAAAAAAAAAGACTACATCTTTTGTACTTACCATCTGTTTCTTTATCTGTAACAAATCTTGTGTGAGTCAAATAATATTGGGATGATTATACATTTAAATTAGAGTAGTATTTCCTTACCCCATAAGTCCAATTAAAAGTAAAACTCTAAAAACTAAAAATGATATATAGTGAGGATCTATACTTAATGATGATTTAAAGCTTACAGCCAAAATCTAATTTTAACCATATAAAACTTTTATAAAATGACAGGAAAATCTGTGTTTGTAGGAGAGTATCCAGATAGCCAAGAATGTGATAGAGGATTCTATTTAATCTGTCTTTCTCTATTCAACATACTTACTTTTCCCTTCTGAAATTGATATTTTAAGATCATCTTTTTATAAACTTAGAAAAAAATCATAGTGAATGAAAATTTTTTTTCAAAGAGAAGAGAAAGTAAGCAACTTATTTGTTTTTCTTCAAAGAATGACAGACTGGTCACTCCTATTAAGCATAATGCATTTCTTTTTTTTTTAATGCATTTCTTTTTTTAAAGATTTATTGTTTGTTTTAGAGAGAGAGTGAGTGGGTAGAGGAGAGGGGCAGTGGGGCAGGGAGAGAGAGAATCTGCAGCAGACTAAACTCCCTGCTGAGTATGGAGCCCGATGATGTGGGGCTTCATCCCACCACCCTGAGATCATGACCTGAGCCAAAATCAAGAGTTGGCTGCTTAACTGATTGAGCTAACTGGGCGCCCCAAGCACAATGCATTTCTAATTAGAACTTTTCTTGAAGTAGAGTATTTCTACCTGCAAATTTGAAAATTTCTTTGACTTCTTGATTAATTTTATGTGTTTTATGAATAGTAAATATGTCATTAAAAAGATTTACAAATATAACACTTGCCAAACTAAAATTGTTGATTAACACCTTATCACATCTATGTTGATATCAGTATTAACTCCTGAAATCTAAGAAGTGGCAACATTTTGAAATAACTATGCATCTGTTCTTTTTTTTTAATAATAAATTTATTTTTTATTGGTGTTCAATTTGCCAACATACAGAATAACACCCAGTGCTCATCCCATCAAGTGCCCCCCTCAGTGCCCGCCACCCAGTCACCCCTACCCCCCGCCCTCCTCCCCTTCCACCACCCCTAGTTCGTTTCCCAGAGTTAGGAGTCTTCATGTTCTGTCTCCCTTTCTGATATTTCCTACTCATTTCTTCTCCCTTCCCTTCTATTCCCTTTCACTATTATTTATATTCCCCAAATGAATGAGACCATATAATGTTTGTCCTTCCCAAATTGACTTATTTCACTCAGCATAATACCCTCCAGTTCCATCCACGTTGAAGCAAATGGTGGGTATTTGTCATTTCTAATAGCTGAGTAATATTCCATTGTATACATAGACCACATCTTCTTTATCCATTCATCTTTCGATGGACACCGAGGCTCCTTCCACAGTTTGGCTATTGTGGACATTGCTGCTATAAACATCGGGGTGCAGGTGTCCTGGCATTTCATTGCATCTGCACCTTTGGGGTAAATTCCTAGCAGTGCAATTGCTGGGTCGTAGGGCAGGTCTATTTTTAACTCTTTGAGGAACCTCCACGCAGTTTTCCAGAGTGGCTGCACCAGTTCACATTCCCACCAACAGTGCAAGAGGGTTCCCTTTTCTCCGCATCCTCTCCAACATTTCTGGTTTCCTGCCTTGTTAATTTTCCCCATTCTCACTGGTGTGAGGTGGTATCTCATTGTGGTTTTGATTTGCATTTCCCTGATGGCAAGTGATGCAGAGCATTTTCTCATGTGCATGTTGGCCATGTCTATGTCTTCCTCTGTGAGATTTCTCTTCATGTCTTTTGCATCTGTTCTTAAAGGCATACTTTATTTTCCTCTGAACAAGCCTGTTGTAAGATTTAATGAAGGCATTTGTAATGCAATTTGTTCTTCCTCAGAGAAGATATTATCTCTTGAAGGAGCAAGAATGAGATGTAACTCTATGCCTTAGTTCCAATTCTCACAAAAGTTGTGAGAACTGTCCAGACAAGGGCTTACCGAAAGAACATTAAATGGATAAAAGATTTTATATCCCAAAGTGATCGAGGATAAAATACAGGCTATGATTATTATCCTTTAATAGGACTTTCCAGTCAGGAATATAAATTCTATACAAATATGAACTAACTGAAACCCTCAAACAACTCTTAGGAAATCCTCAAGTGCTTTGGCCGTTGTTTAAAGCTATGCAAACTAATGAACTTAAGGCAACAGAGGAATCCTTGGCTGCTTAAAGTACTGCTGCCAAAAATTGGTTTCCATTATGTTTTAATAGCTTAAAGGAGGTGTGTTTACATACTACAAAATTCACCGACTCAAATGATATGATTCAAATTTTTTTTAGTAAATTAACAGTGCTGTATAACCATCCTACAAATAGAAACCATCCAACAAATAGAAAACTCCACCACTCCAAAAGTTTTCCTCTTTCCCATTTGCAGTTAATCTGCACTCTCAAGCCCAGTCTTAGGTTACCATTAATCTCTTTTCCGTCTCTATAAATTTTCTTTTCTGAGCATTTTCTTCAAGTGGAATAATACTATATGTATTATCTTTCCTCATTTACTGAGTGTGATGTGTTTTATCATGTATCGGTAGTTTACTTTTGATTGCTGTGTAAGATTTCATTACATGAAGGCACTGCATTTTCTTTTTCCATTCAAGAGTTGATGCAGAGTTGGATTATTTCCAGTTTTTGGTATTGTGAATAATGCTGCTATGAACACCTATTTACTTGTCCTTTTATAGACATATGTTTTCATTTTTCTTGGGTAGATTCTAAGGAGTGCAATTATTGGAATGTACAGGACATTTTTGTTTAACCTTTTAAGAAACTCATTTGCTTTCTAAAAAGTAGAAACCACCCCTTGCACAAGGATTTCAATTTTCATATACCCTTACAATGAATATGTCTTTGGCCCTCTCAGCATTCTAGGAGGTATAAAATCATATTTCATTGTGGTTTTAATTTTTGTTTCTCTAATAAGTAATGATGATAAGTATTTTTACAGTTGCCTATTAGCTGTTCCTATATCTCTGGTGAAATATCTATACAATTCTTTGCCCATTTTAATGTGGGCTATTGGTCTAATTACTGAGCTGCAAGACTAGATACCTGGATTTAAGTTTTTTATAATATACAGAATTTGAAAATATTTTTCCGAGCCTTTAGCTTGTCTTTTAGTCTGATTTGAAGCATGAATGTTTAGAGTATTATTAAATACAGTTTATGAATTTTTTTCTTGTATGTATCATAATTTTGGTATCATAACTAAGAACTCAGCCTAACTGAAGGCCACAAAATTTTTCTCTGTTTTCTTCTAAAAGTTTAATAATTTTAGCTCTGAAATTTAGATCTATGTTTCACCTTGAACGCATTTTTTATGCATGGTATGAAGTAAGAGTCTCCGTTCATTTTATACATGTGGATATTCAATTCTATAAGCCCCATTTGTTGAAATTATTATTCTTTCCCCAGTGAATTGACTTGATATAGTCATTGAAATTCAGTTGACCATAAATGTAAGGGTTTATTTCTGGACTTTCAATAATATTCCAAAGATCTACATAACTACACTTATGCCAATACCTATAGTCTTGATTATTGCAACTTCATAGTTGTGATATGGAGGAAAAAGAAGTGTGAGTCCAACTTTGCTCATACTTTTTAATATTGCTATGGCTACTGAGGGTGACTTACATTTACAAATTGATTATAGGACCAGCTTGTCAATTTCTAAAATTATTCTTTTTTTTTCTTCCAGAACATGTAAGGATGTATTTTTCTTTTTATTCAAGTATACTTAATATAGTGTTTCATTACTTTCAGGTCTACAAATAATAATTCCACACTTTGACACATTTATCAGTGCTTATGAAGATAATTATACCCTTAATCCCCTTTATTTCACCCATCCCCTCACCTACGTCCCCTCCGGCAAACCAGTTTGTTCTCTGTATTTAAGTCTGTTTTTTTTTTTTTGTCTCTTTTTAACTTTGTTTCGTTTCTTATTCACACATGACTGAAACCATATGGTATTTGCCTTTTTCTGACTATTTCACTTAGAGGTATATTCCCTAGATCCATCCATGCTGTTGCAAATGGCACAATCTCTTCCTCTATTATGGCTGTGTAATATTCCATTGTGTGAGTGTGTGTGTGTGTGTGTGAGTATGTGTGTGTGTGCCCCACATCTTTATTCATTCATGTACTGATGGACACTTGGGTTGCTTTCATATCTTGGCTATTGTAAATAGTGCTGTCATAAACATATATCTATATGCATATATCTGCACATATCTTTTTGAATTAGTTTTTTCTGGTTTTTGTTTCGTTTTTATATATTATTATTATTATTATTATTATTATTATTTTGGTAAATACCCAGTAGTGGGATTACTCAATCCTCTGGTATCTTTATTTTTAATTGTTTGAGGAACTTCCATACTGCTTTTCATATTGGCTGAACCAGTTTGCATTCCCACTAAGAGTGTATGTACGACTATTCCTTTTTCTCCACATCTTCACCAACACTTGCTGTTTGTGTTTTTGAGTTTAGTTATCCTGATAGGTGTGAGGTGATAGCTCATTGTAGTTTTGATTTGCATTTCCCTGCTGATTCATGATGTTGAGCATCTTTTCATGTGTCTGTTGACCATCTGTATATCTTCTTTGCAGAAATGTCTGTTTCTGTCTTTGGCCCATTTTTAAATTGAATTGTTTGGTGTTTTGGTGTTGTGTCATTTAAGTTCTTCATATATTTTGGACGCTACTCTATTTGATATGTTATTTGCAAGTATCTTCTCTTAGTAGGCTTTTAGTTTTATTGATTATTTGCTTCACTATGCAGAAGCTTTTTATTTTGATATAGTTCCCATAGTTTATTTTTGCTTTTGTTTCTCTTGCCTCAGGAGACTTATCTAGGAAGAAGTCACTATGGCTAATGTTAAAGAAGTAATTGCCTGTGTTCTTTTCTAGGATTTTTATGGTATCTTGTCTCTTATTTAGGACTTTCATCCATTTTAGGTTTTTTTTTCCTTTTCAAGTTTTCATTTAAATTCTAGTTGGGATCCCTGGGTGGTGCAGCGGTTTGGCGCCTGCCTTTGGCCCAGGGCGTGATTCTGGAGACCCGGGATCGAATCGCACGTCAGGCTCCCGGTGCATGGAGCCTGCTTCTCCCTCTGCCTATGTCTCTGCCTCTCTCTCTCTCACTGTGTGCCTATCATAAATAAATAAAAATTTAAAAAAATAAATTCTAGTTAGTTTCAGGAGTAGAATTTAGTGATTCATTACTTACAATGCACAGTGCTCATCACAACTGCCCTACTTAATACCTACCACCCATTTAACCCATCCCTCAACCCACCTCCCCTCCAGCAACCCTCAGTTTGTTCTCTGTAGTTAAGAGTCTATTTTGTGGTTTGTCTCTCTCCCCTGCCCTGCCCCCATTTTCATCTGTTTTGTTTCTTAAATTCCACATATGAGTGAAATAATATGGTATTTGTCTTTGTCTGCCTGACTTATTTTGCTTAGCATATAATTTCCAGCTCCATCCCTGTCATTGCAAATGGCAAGATTTCATTATTTTTTATGGCTGGGTAATATTCTAGTGTACATACATACCATGTCTTTATCCATTCATCAGTTGATAGACATTTGGGCGCTTTCCATAATTTGGCTCTTGTTGATATGCTGTTATAAACATGAGGATGCATGTATCCCTTTGAATCATTTTTTTGGTAACCTTTGGGTAAATACCTTGTAATGTAACTCCCAGGTTATAGACTAGTTATATTTTTAACTTTTTGAGGACCCTCCACACTAGTTTCCAGAGTGGCTTCACCAGTCTGTATTCCCAACAACAGTATAAGAGCATTCCCCTTTCTCCACATCCTTGCCAACACCTCTTATTTCCTGTGTTGTTAATTTTAGGCAGTCTGACAGGTGTGAGGTGGTATCTTGGTTCTGATTTGTCTTTTGCTGATGATGAGTGGTGTTGAGTATCTTTTCATCTGTCTGTTAGCTACCCGGATGTCTTGTTTGGAAAAATGTCTACTCATGTCTTCTGCTCATTTCTTAACTGGATTATTTGTTTTTTGGGGTGTTAAATTTGATAAGTTCTTCACAGATTTTGCATACTAGCCTTTGTCAGGTATGTCATTTGCAAATATCTTCTCCCATTCTATAGGTTGCCTTTTAGTTTTGTTGATTGTTTTCTTCTCTGTGCAGACACTTTCTATCTTGATGAAGTTCCCATAGTTCAGTTTTGCTTTTGTTTCCCTTGCCTCTGGAGATATATCCTAGTAAGAAGTTGCTACAGCTGATGTCAAAGAGGTTACTGCCTGTGTTCTCCTCTATTTTAATGGTTTCCTGTCTCAAGTTTTGCTCTTTCACCCATTTTGAATTTATTTTTGTATATGGTATAAGAAAGTAGTCTAGTTTCATTCTTTTGCATATTGCTGCCCAGTTTTCCTGACACAATTTGTTGAAGAGACTTTTCCCCATTTTATATTCTCTCCTGCTTTATTGAAGATTCATTGACCATATACTTGTGGGACAATTTCTAGGTTCTCTATTCTGTTCCATTTATCTATGTATCTATTTTTGTGCCGGCGCCATACTGTCTTGATGACTACAACGTAATAGACCTTGAAATCTGAAATTGTGATGCCTCCAGTTTTGTTTTTCTTTTTCAAGATTGCTTTGGCTCCATACAAATTTTAGGATCGTTTATTCCAGCCCTGTACATCATACAGGCCATATATGAAAAATCCACAGCTAATATTATACTCAATGGGAAAAAACTGAGAGCTTTTCCTCTACAGTCAGGAACAAGATAGGGGTGTCCACTCTCACCACTGTTATTTAACATAGTACTAGGAGTCCTAGTCTAGTCTCAGCAATCAGACAACAAAAATAAATAAAAGATATCCAAATAAGCAAGGAAGAAGTCAAACTTTATTTGCAGATGACATGATATGCTATGTAGAAAACCCCAAATACTCAACCAAAAAGTGCTAGAACTAATAAACACAGTAAAGTTACAGGATACAAAATCAATGTACAGAAATCTGTTGCATTTTTTGGTTTTGAAGCATGAGTGTGTGTGTGTGTGTGTGTGTGTGTGTATAAAAGACTTATTTATTTACTTATTTTAGAGGGAGAGAGAGAGAATGCAGGAGCAGGAGGAGAGGCTGAAGGGGGAGAAGAGGGAAAGAATCTGAAGCAGACTCCTCACTGAGTGCAGAGCCAGACATGGGTCTCAATCTCATAACCCTGAGATCATGACCTGAGCCAAAATCAAGAGACACTTAACTGACTGAGCCTCCCTGGTGCCCCTGTTGCATTTCTGTATACCAGTAATGAAACAGCAGAAAGAGAAATCAAGGAATCAATCCCATTTACAATTGCACCAAAACCTATAAGATACTAAGGAATAAGCCTAACCAAAAAGATAAAAGATCTATACTCCAGAAACTATAGAACACTTATGATAAAAATTAAAGAGGACACAAATAAATGGAAAAGCATTCCATGCTCATGGATTGGAAGAACAAACATTGTTAAACGTCTACACTACCCAAAACAATCTACACATTTAGCGCAATTCCTATGAAAAATATCACCAGCATTTTCACACAGGTATTTCATCCAATTTGAATTTATTTTTGTATATGGTGTAAGAAAATTTCCAGTTTTCTATCACCATTGTTGAAAAGACCATCTTTTTCCCATTGTATATTCTTTATTCCCTTTGTCAGAAACTAATTGACCATATAGTTGTTGGTTCAATTTTGGGTTTTCTTTTCTGTTCCATTTTTGTTCTAATTTTTCAAGGTTGTTCTAGCTATTCTGGTTCTTTTTAGTTCTAGACAAATTTTAGGGGTATTTGTTGCAGTTCTGTGAAAAATGTTTGCATTGTGATAGGGATTACATTAAATTTGTACATTGCTTTAGGTAGTGTAGATGTTTTAACAATATTTTTTCTTTCATTCCATAAGTATGGAATATCTTTCCATTTGTGTCATCTTCAGTATCTTTCAGCAATGCCTTATAGTTTTCAGAATACCGCTCTTTCACCTCCTTGGTTAAGTTTATTTTTAAATATTTTATTCTTAGAGGGCAATTGTATATGGGATTTTTTCTTAATCTCTCTTTATGCTATTTCACTATTTTGTATAGAAATAGAACAGAATTCTGTATGGTGATTTTGTGCCCTAAAAGTTTACTGAATTCATTTATCAGTTCTAGCAGTTTTTTGGTGGAGTCTTCAAGGTTTTCTATGTATAGCATTGTGTTATCTGTAAATAGTCAAAATTTTACTCCTTCCTCACGAGTATGGATGCTTTTTGTTTCTTTGTCTTGTGTGATTGCTGCGGCTAGTGCTTTCAGTTTTATGTTTAATAAAAGTGATGAGAGTGTACATCCTTGTATTATTCGTGATCTTAGAGGAAAAGCTCTCAGTTTTTTACCACTGAGAATGATGTTACCTATGGGTTTTTCATATATGGACTTTATAATGTTAAGGTTTGTTCCCTCTAAACCTAATTTGTTGAGTTTTTATCATGAATAGATGTTGTACTTTCTCAAATGCTTTATCTACATCTATAAAGATGATCATACAGTTTTTATCCTTTCCCTTTTTAATATGATGTATTACATTGATTTGCAAATACTGAACCGTCCTTATATCCCAGGAATAAATCCCATTTGGTCATAGTGAATGTTTTTTTTTTTAATGTATTGTTGCATTTAGTTTGCTAATATTTTGTTGAATATTTTTGTATCTATATTCATCAGAGATACTGGCTGTAGTTTTCTTTTTCTGTAGTATGTTTATTTAGTTTTGGTACCAGGATAACGCTGGCTTCAGAACGAATTTGGAAATTTATCTTTTCTTCTATTTTTTTGTTCTTTCTCTTGGAGCATATTCTTCTGTCTCCCTAATTTTGCTTGACTTTCTGCTGTTTGTATGCATTTAGCAGAACAGCTATTTCTGCTAAATTTGAAGTAATATGGTCATACCCTAGGTACACTGTGTGTGCTCAGTGACTTTTTGCTGGCTGGTTGTGGCTTTCACTGGTGTGAGCAAGGGGTCCTGGGGTTCTCCATGCAGCATGTGTCCTGGCAAGACAGCTAAATTTGCAGTGCAGGCAGGTCTGCTGGGTCCCTGGGCTCTACATGCAGAGTGTATCGGCAGCATAGCTGAAGCTAAAGTGAATGTTTCTGGGATGTCCTGGGGCTTTCTGCATAGAGGTTGTATTGGTATTGTGTCTGGAGCTGAGGTGGGGTGTGGGCCAGAAGGTGTCAGGGCTTTCTGTGTAGCAGGAACCCCTAGCAAGATAGCTGAAACTGAATTGGGTGCAGGCTGTGGTGTTGGGGGTGTTGGGGTTCTGTGTGCGAAGGACACCCTGGTAGGATAGCTGAAGCCGAAGTGTTTGCAGTCTGGGGAGGTTCTGGGGCTCTCTGGGTAGAGGGTGTCCTGGAGGGGCAGATAGAGCCAAGGAGGGTACAGGCGGTCCTGGGGTGCTCAGCACAGGGGACACTCTGGCAGGACAGCTAAAGCTAGAGTAGTATCAGTCCAGTGTGGTCCTTGGATCCTTCATGCAACATGTGCCCTGGCAGGACAGCTGGAGCTGAAGAAGGCACCAGCTGTGGTGTCTGGGGTGGCTCAATATCTGGGGTGACTTGCTGTTCAGGGTGGCCCAGTGCCCTGGCTGGACAGCTGGAGATGACATTGGCATGGGCAGGTCTACTCCAGGCCCTCTGCACAGGGGGTGTCCTGGCCAAGTGGCTCAAAGGCAGGCATGAGCCAAGGATTCATAGGGCAATTTGTGCAGGGGGGCAGCCTTGTTGGGTGGCTGAATTGGAAGCAGACATCAGGCAGGAGGTCCTGGGGTGCTCTGCAATTGGGTCGCTCTAGCAAGCCTTCTGAAGCCCGAGTGGTGTGAGATTGGGTGTTCTGGTATGCTTTGCTTCTGTGTCTAGAAAGCTTGACGAGAAAGCTAGAGCTGTGGTGAGCACTCACCAGGGTGGCCCCAGTATGCGCTGCCCTGTGGCTGCCTTGGTGGGATGCCTGGGGCTGGTGTGAGCCAGGAGCCTTGGGCTCACTGAGGTGTCAGGCCTGTTGGGGTATTCAGACCAGTCACTGGTCTGGGTTTTCAAGGTGAAGGGGGAAGCGTTGACTCTGTCAGCAACTTCAACAGGGAGGGATTTCTTGTAGCACCCTCCTTGTTTGGCAGAGTTCCAGGGGTGGCTCTTTTATAGGCTAGTTGTTCTTTTAAACTGAGGCTTTTTTTTTTCTGGGTCCTAGGGCATCTGGGGCTGATGCAGCCTAGGGGACTTTGGTCTCACTGGACAGCAAGAGGGTTAGGGCATGTGGGCTCTGCTCCCATTCCTGTTATTAAAATGTAAGGCCTCTCTCCAGCCCCTCTGACCCCGAGAGAGTTCCATGGCATGTCCTCCACCATTGGTGGAGTTCTGGGGATGGCTCTTTTATACAGTAGCTGCTCTTTTAAATCGTGACTTGGTTTTGTGCCCAAGGATAGAAGACTGTGTACCCAGTACTCCCTTACTGTCAGTAGTTCCTAAATAGGTTTTTACAGCTTTAACAAATATCTGGCTTCGTTGAACTTTGACAGGTTTACTTGTCTATGTCAGGGGTCTACACTACTCTCCAACTGAAAGGAGTGTACCCTAACAAGGCATTTGACCAAGTTTCACAACAATGAACTGAGTCTAATAAATTTTTACAAAAGCATGTCACTGTCTATGCTGAACTCTTCCTCTGCGTCTGTGATCTCGAGTTATGGAAGAAGTGAGCTGGTGAGGGGTCAAGCAGAGAGGGAAAGCAGTATGTCACCTGTTTTCAAACTGTAGCTCAGAGTGAAACACACGTGTCTCTGGTATGGTAAGAATGGAGTTAAATACTCATCTACGCCATACCTGAAAAAAACTGATCTAGAGGGTCCTACAGCACCAACATGATGAGAAGAAATAGCATGGTGACTATTGAAAAAAGAAGGAAAGAAAAGAAAGGGAGAAAGGCAGGAAGTGGGGGAAGGTAATAGAAAATATAAATTGCTCAGCTTAGAATAAAGCATAACCCAAGGAAGAGAAGATAATCCCCCTGCAATGTCCTTTGCACTACAACACAATGTATGTACTCAGTAAGACTAGAGCTCAAAGGTGAGGTGATTAGCATGAGATTAAAATGAGGATTACAGATCATAAGAAATAACATAATAAGGACAAAACAAATACCACTGAGAACAAATAAATTAAGAATAAATAGCCTGAAGGAACAGAATAAAAATGATGGAAAATGGAATTACTACCCTGGAGAGACAGCTAGTACAAGCATGGTCAATGCAGATCAAACTAAAAACAAAGAGATTAAAACCATTAGAAAAAGCCTATTAGATATAGAATGTGGATAACTATGATTCAAAGTAAAAATAATTTAATAGAGAATCCCAACTAACAAGGATTGAAACATATACAAATTTCTCTGAAATCAAAGAACAATCTAAAGTTATTGGGAAAGGCACTATATTCCAAGAAACACTGAGACATATTGTGGTTCAATTACTGAAGTGGAAGCATGAAAAAATATTCTTCAGTCATCCAGACAGAAAAATTAAATCACTTTGAAGAGGAAAAATCCAGACTGCTGGCCAGATATTTATGAAGGAAAATTTAAGTGAAAAAAAAAATACTGCCAGGCATGGTACTTTGTAGTATCAAGCAAATTATAAAAGAACTGAGGGAGAGTACCCATAAGCCTTTGAGTTTTGTTTTGTGTTTCGGGGGGAGATTAATTTACATTTCATGACATTAGTGAAATCTAGACAATTGAAAAACTTAAAATGAAAATTCCTGAAAGGAATAAATAAAACAGATAAAAATGATTGTATCTCTTTATAATAGAATTAATACCAAAAAGTTGTTGGAGTTATAGATTAGAATGCAAAATTTACAGATCTTGGGCAGATGATGTTAACATGATCACAGAATGTATAGAAAAAAAAGCACTAGTATTATCTTTCAAAGCAGGGAGTTGATCAATATCTTAACCGAAGCATGATTAAAACATAAATAATGACTTCAGCCTCTTACTATTTTCTACAATATATTAAGTTTAAAGGACTCTTTCAGGGTATGATAACTCTTAGTAGAATCATTTATTAGATGTAATACAGATTTTCTTTTTTATTCAATTTGTTTTTCCTCAAAGTAAATAAATAAATTTTATTTAGAAATAACAATAGAGAAGACATAGTCTGATGTTAATACAATTAGGATATTACTAAGCTGTTGCTCTCAACTGTTTTCACTGTTGGCATATTTTTTCTTCTTTTTACTTTACTTTTTAGTAGTGGTGACTGGTTAAAACTACACATGGAATTCATGTGCAAGTTTTAAGAATCAATAAGAAATGTTGAGTAGAGGGGGAAAATAACAATATATGTTTTATGAGAGATTTAAATAATTGGTATGTTGATATGTGAGTAATGAATATGTTGGTGGAAAGTAAGAAGCGCTGGAAAGCCAACTGAAAACAAGATGAAAGGTTTCTTTACTCCTCAATTTGAGGTGTTTGATATGGAATGTATGTTATTCATGTGTGCATGTCACTTTACAAAATGTAACACATAAATAAATTTCACATTCACCTACTCTTGAAAAACCAACTCCATTATATTTCAAACTGAAACCTTGCTCTCTTTTATTACCAACAGTAGCATAGGTCATTTAAGTACTCAGTAATAATGCAGGTATAATAGAGTTAAGTGTAAGTTAATACGATGATTCCTAACAAGTATATTTGACAGCATCCCTCCACCTTATTTGATTAAGAAATGCGTGAGAAACTTGAAGGCAAATCTTTAAAAAAAAAATCCTTACAGATACCAGTGTTCTCATGCTTCTCTTGTCAGTAGTAATGTTTATTATTTGGTTAATTAAATTATTTTATAAGCAATGAGTTAATACAAGTGACTAGACATTTAAAAAGAAATTCTAATGTAGAAATATTTTTCGAAATTTTCTGTGTGTAATTCTAAATTATGCTTCAATAAGAACACAAAATTATGAGTATTTCTAAAAATAGGAAAACATTTATAATACTGTACGTTTTATGACATCTACTTTCAATCTAGCAAGTAAATAAATAAATATTGACTACGTGCTCTGGCAGATGTTTTATTAAGGGGGAGATAAATATGACCATCCCTGCCCTAAAGGAGCATAGTATGATTATGCTCAATGCTAAAGCAAAGATGTTCTAAGCATTTTCCCGAAGTTACATAATAATGCTTTACTTTTATATAGCCCTTTGCAGTGGAAAATAACATTTACAGATATTATCCCATTTATTATACCAATCACACAGACTCAATGAATTTACCTACAATCTACTATTGTACCATGGAGACATGGAAACACCAAGTTAAAAAAAAAATCAGTACTTACTTCTACTATCAAACCTACTTCTCTTTATCTTCATCTTATTCCTAAATTAGTTCCTATACCTGCTTTCTCCTAATCCCTACCACCATCTCAAATGCGATATGATCCCTGTTTTAGAAATGAGGTAAGAAAAGCTCAGTAGCTTGTCTTAAGTAACAAAGCTTAGTCTATAAAGAAATCCTGAATGTAAATCAATCCCCCATTTTTTCCAATGTTAATGTGTGTTAAATTTGGAAAAACATAAATTCACTAATTTGTAGATGAAATTGTCAAGTCTCTACTTGACATACTTAAATAATTCAATTATGTATTTAAATATGTGTTGTATAGATATTATTTATTGAGATATGTTCGTGTTTTTATCCTTCTTCATATTTTTAAAGATTTTATTTTATTCATGAGAGACACAGAGAAAGAGGCAGAGACATAGGCAGAGGGAGAAGCAGACTCCCTGTGGGGAACCTGATATGGGACTTGATCACAGGACCTGGGATCACAATCTGAGCCAAAAGCAGATGCTCAACCTCTGAGCCACCCAGACGCTCCTCCTTATTCATATTTAATGAAAGAAGTTTATTTCAACTCTTCACATAAATCTTAGATGTCATTAGTAGTGGTAGACTGTTAAATCTCTGACCCCTGATATACCATGCCACCTGCTCTTCTGTAGTATCATTTTCCTCTGGGCTCAGTCTTGTGACTTGCTTTAACTAATGGAGTTTTAGCAAATGTGATGCAAGTGAAGGCTTGATAAACACTTGAATACTCAGATTTATCCTATTGGACTGCTCACTCTCTGAAGCCAGAAGCCATGCTAGAATAACGCTTACGTCAGTTGAGAGATTATTTTGGATGTAAGAGCTCTAACCAAGCTTCCAAATGCTTGGCAACCCCAAGAAATGCCACATGGAGCAGAGACAAGCCATCTCCAACAAAATGGCGCAAACTGCAGAATACTGGGCAAATAAAAAAAGTTGTGTTTCAACCTCCTCAATTTAGGGGTGGTTTGTTCTTTAGTAGGCAACTGAAATGCTATCTATAACTTTACTGCAACCATTTTTTTGAGTCATCCATTTTCCATTTCAAAACCATCTTGGCTTACTTCTAAGATTTTGAATGACTTATATTGTCACCAGAATTTTTATTGCTTGGCCTAAGTATCCATTCCCACCACATTAATAGAGTTTCAATTTATTTATCCTGTAAGTCTACCCTTGTGATCTTCACAACACAAGCACTTTTGTAGGGCTTTAAAAAGTGAGTTATAAAATGTTTATTTACAAAGATGCCCAACAACTGCCCTTGTGAGGTTATACCGTAATAATTCCTAAATCTGTATAAAATTTTTAGTGTCCAGAAGGAGTTGTGACCAAGATAGTTTCAGGCTAATTTGTCTTCTTCCATCATGACTGTGTTGTATAAAAGAAAGCTATTGAGACGGTGCCCCCAAATACTAAAGGCTTTCTAAAGTGTAGCTTTGCTACTCAAATAGCACTCTTGCAGACTAGCAGTGTCTAGCATGAGCTAGGGCCAGAATTTGGAACCTCAAGCCACATTTGTTGAATCAGAATATGCATTGTAGGGACATCTGGGTGGCTCAGCGGTTGAGCCTTCAGCTCAGGGCATGATCCTGGGTCCAGGGATTAAGTCCCACATCGGGCTCCCTGAGAGGAGCCTGCTTCTCCCTCGGTCCATGTAGGTCTCTGCCTCTTTCTGTGTCTCTCATGAATAAATAAATAAAATCTTTAAAAAAAGAATATGCATTATAACAAGATCCCTGAGATTAGCATACATATTAAAAATTGAGAATCAAGGGATCCAAAACAGAAGTAGACAAACTGCTGGCCTACATGTCATATTTGGTCCACTATTTTTGTAAATAAAGTTTTATTTGTACACAGCCATGTCCATTAATATACATGCCATGTATGGTTACTTTCACACCACAATGGTAGAGGTGAACAGTTTTGACAGAGATCATATGGACCACAAAGCCTAAAGTATTTACTGTCTAGCCCTTTATAGGAAAAAATTACTGATTCCTGATTTAAGTATAAGACTCTCCCATATTTTTAAGAGGTAATTTTGAGAAAAAATTGCCACATTTTTAAATCCAATATTAGCTGTGGCCTTGGACTATCCTTTAGTCTGAGACTGTTTTCCTTGTCTGCAGAATGGTGGCAGCAGTGGCCACCAGGGGTGTGTGTGTGTGTATGTGTGTGTGTGTGTGTTTGTGTGTGTGTGTGTGTGGTGTCACATGGAAGAAACCATTAGATATTTGGATACCATACCCAGTACTATTTTGAATGCTCTTTTATTCACAATATGAAGATGAAAGAAAATATATAGAATCTTGTTTTAAAACACATGGAGTCCCTTACTAGCATGTAATCATTCATGGAAGTGGAAGTCTACAATAGGAAGTAAAGTGCATTAACCTAGTGAATCTATACATACTTGATTTTGAGCTCTCTAAAAAATAAACATGCCTAAATTGAATAGGTATGACTCTATTAATTTGCTTCTTCACGAGGCTATTTGTCCTCAATTTCACACTCATAAATTGCTACTATGATCAAATCATTCCGGGAAAAGTAAAATCAATGCCTGTACAATGTTATAGCTGGTAATTCAATGAAAATATGTGGGACTCTCAGAATGCAGCACATTGTAGGCTGAAATCAAGAAGCAAAACCTGATAAAAGGAATTTACTGCTTGGAGCTGAAGTGGGCAGGCCTGGCAGAGGTTCAGAAAGTGGTTCACTTCAGACCTACTGTTGGGCTATTAGGAATACGGCAATAAGTAAGATAAAAGTAACCTTTTCAATGCAATGCAGTTCTGAGCTATTTCTCATAGAAAAATGGCCAGTAATAAGTAGACAATAGGGAGGAAGAGCAGACTGATCCACTGTGTGCATATGCCATTTATTTAGGCACATGAAGGAATGTACGACATACGGATAATATCAAGGTTCTAGAAGGAAAATTTGAGACTGATTCTTGGAGTTATAAAAACTAACTAAAAAATACTGGTAATTAAGGATACGGATGGTATCTACTGAGAAAACTCTGAAACATAATAAACTATAATAAAAATCTAACTAGTCAGGAAACCTCAAGTTGAATGCAGATTGCAGATTTGTAACAGCTCTTCAGAGTTAAATAAACTTGGAAGTCAAGACAACAGACCACAACTAATTCAGTTGTCTAATATCAGAGGTCCTTACACTTGAAGGCATATCAGAATCCCCTGGAGGGCTTATTAAAATACAGGTTGCTGGGCTCCATCCCTCAGAGTTTCTAATTCAGTAAGTTTGAGACAGGGTCAGAGGATTTCCATTTCTAACAAGTTTCCAGGAAATGCTGATGATGCTGTCTGGGGACCACACTTTGAAAACCCCCGGCTTAGATCATACTGTGCTGGGAAGAACTGAGGAAGCCCGACTTTACATCTCTCGTTCTTATAATGCTTTCAACTCTCACAGGGAGCTCAGAATGGCTACAGTCCTTTAAAATAAGGCAAGAAGTTGTACATACGCTTTGGTCTAGGTACACACTGTAAGATAATTCTTTAAAATAGTATTTGGATCTTGAGCATAGCATTTCAAATAGCTGATATAACCTTATTTTATACTAGTTGTGTTAACAAGATTCACTTTGGGAGAATTAGGCCAAGTATTATTTTTGTCAAAGTTTCAAAAACAGACAATGGTTCGAAGGTTGCTTTTTTCAGAACTGCCATCTACTAAGGGTTTAAGTTATCTGTGCACATTTTTCTTCACAAATAACTTCATACCAGTTTTCAGTGGTTTTTGAATGCTTAGTATGAAAAAATATTTTATTTACTTATAAGGTGTTAGTAGTAGGTAGGTGGTGTTAATTTTGCTTTAAAAGTTAGGCAATTATCTGGCATGACATTGCTATTTGCATAATAAGCCACATACTTCTACTTTGTTTGCCAAATGTAGAAAATTATATGTTTATAAGATGCCATGAAAATTTAGAGAAAAAAAATTCTCTTTCCCCAACCAAAATCCTTATTTGAAAGATAGGTCTGTCAACATTTCATATGTTTATGAAGAAACCTGAAGAAGTTAGTGACCCATAAAAAGTATGCAAATTTTTAAAACCCTTCAGTTAAATGTGTGGTGAGTTTCTCTTGCTAACTAGGATTGTGCAATGAAGAATCTCTACACCAAACTGTGTGTCACTGAGTGAGACTGCAATCTATAACAAAACCCAGCCAGATAATGTCAGCCAAGAAATCAAAATAAAATAAAAATTTAAAAGGCATTAAAACTTGATATGATCTTAGATGAGTTTCTCATTTTTCCAGATCTGCTAGTAAATGATAAAACATTATAAAATCTTATGGTGTTGCAAAGAATAATATTAGAGGAAAATGATAATATTGAAAGTTAAATGTGCACGTAGCATTATTATAGAGAGTGGAGCACAGATTGAGAACGGAATGGAAGTAGACAGCATGGTGTCCATAGTAAGTGACGGACACTCTTCAATGCCATGAAATATTCATACAAACTATTAATACCCCACAAAACTGAGGCATGAAAAAAAGAACCCAAATTATTCTTCTCAGTAACCCTGGCTAGATATCTAAACCACATGTATATTTTCAGTTCTGCAAAGATGATGATGAGGAGAGGCAAGGAAGTATGACCAAGGAAATGAAGGAAGAGTAATTTTCTTCAGCTGCATGTGATAAATACCTTGCATCAAATGCAAATAAAGGCAGGCATTGAGCAAATTTATGATCTCACATAATGTGAAGCTCCTAGGTAGGAGCAGACTAAAGTCTTACTATGCCAGGGCTCCAGATCAGTGGCTCAGAGATTCTCTTGGCTTGTTTTTTGTAACACTCTCAGAACACACTAATACTGAAGTGTAGTGTATGAGAATAACTTCCTCTATATAATACCGTCTTGGTGCCTATGTTTGCATCCTGCCTCTGACAGTAATTGTGTGACCCTGGGCAAATTACTTCTCTGCAATTCAGCTATCCCTTTTAAAACTGCCTATGTGTTCTTTGCAGCTTTAGGATAGATCTACATACATATAAAGTACTTAAAACAGTTCATGTCACATGAGTCTAGCAAAAAGATTAGCAATGATGATGTTAGTTATGGTGGTGATGATTTATTTATCACTCAGAGGATTTAGATAGATTTCTGTCCTGTGGGAGATATAGACGTGAACAGAGAAATAGTATACAATATGTGTCAATGCTGGAAAGTTGCATATTTACTTCTGAAGCTTAATTAGTACCTACTACAGTGACCCCTAAATTCAAAATTCATAGTCCTATCCAAGCACTCTGTTAGTGATGTTAGGTGCTTGGTGTCTGGGATTTAAGAGTTGCAGCTTCTCCCTCTGTTGTCCACAGTAGTAGGCGTTGAAGCTCTAAGCAGTAACCAGGCAGGAATGGTATTAGCATTTGTTGTTTCCTGTAGAGTCCATGTTCCTTTCTTCTGTCCATTATCTCCTCGTGCTTCACCCAGGTGACTCATATGTGGTTTCCCAGGCCTTTAAAAAAATCCACTTTATCATTTCCTTAGATGGTTTTACATTTTCTTTTCTGAGCAGTCTTTACCACTGCTCTCTGTGAGAGACTCTTTCCCTCTACCTAGCAAGGACTTTTTCCGTCAAACATGCTTTAAAAATACATTGGCATTAAATTAGATTTTTTTTCTTGGCCAAGTGGATAATATTTAAACTATATGTGATGGGTAAGAGAATGTTTTCAAAGCTAGCAATAATAATAAAATGTAATATTACTAAACTAATAATAATTTTAAAATTCTGAATACATGAAACACTGCAGAATTAAAAGCAAATTCATTTTGGGGTTAGCAATCTGATGCAAGGAAGAAAATACTGTAATAAAGCATATATTCTCACATTAATCAGCTTGAAAAAAATTGAGATTTCCAGAAATCTTTCAAATGATTCAAATATAGGTCATAACTGTGGAAATTGAGTTGAGGGACAATATTTAGGCCAAAGCAATTGTTTGAGTTAGTTTCACTGGAAGAATATTTCAAATACTGAAAATGTAATTAAAAACATAATGAAAAATGATTCACTTCGACAAATGGCTTGCCCAGTTCACTGACACCATAAGGGCTAAGGTCTCATAACATGTAAGTTTTAGAAAGGTTGGAATTTTTAATTTTTTCCACGGTTAAATTTCTAACTCTAAGTAGATGTGGCACAGGGTATATACTAAATACATTTTGTTGGAAAACTTAATTTAAAAATAATCACTATCTTTTAGTGCTAGAAGAGAATATATCTTGGCTACTCCTAATTTTCCATGTTATATTATCCTATGTATTTTTATAATCCACTAATATATCTAAAACTTTACCTTAGAAGTATTTTGACATAGATTCAGACATATGAACTAGTTGCAAGAATACTACAAAGAATTCTTATATATTCTTCAAACAAATTCTCCAAATATTGGCATATACTCTCTGAATTCATGTAATACATAGATATACTGAAATATTTAGATGTTAAGGGCACTCATGACTGTAGTGCAATTATCAAAAAATAAATTGCCATTTATACAATAACATTAGCTCATCTGAAGACCTTACTCAAATTTCATCAACTATTTATATAATGTCCTTTATGGGAAAAGAAACCCTTGGATCATGTGTTGTACAATGTTATCAGAGTTTTTTTTTTAAATCTCTTTTAATCTAGATGCTTCAGTCTTTTGTTGTCTTTTAGAACCTTGGTTTTTTTTAAATTAAAAAAAAATTTTGATGAGCACAGATCAACTTTTTTTATGGAAAGTCCCTCAATTTGAGTTTGTCCTTTGTTTTCTTGTGATGAGATTCAGGTTATGCCTTTTATGTAAGGAATACAATAGATGTGATACTATCATATTAGGGTTCATATGATGTTGATTTTCTACAATATTACTTTTGTTAACTTTGGTCACTTGGTTATTGCATTAGTTTCCTCTTGCTGCTTTAACAAATTATCACAAACTCGGTGACTTGAAACAGCTTAAATTTATTATAGTACAGCACTGTATGTCAGAAGTCAGACACAGGTTTGACAAAAGCCAGAGTGTTGGTGGAGCTGTGTTCCTTCTGGACACTCTAGGGAAGAATTCATTTCCTGGCCTTTTCTAGTTTCTAGAGGCTGGTAAACGTCCTTTGGCTAGTGGAAGAGGGCTTCCATCTTCAAAGCTGGCAGCAGTGCATCTCTCTCACCTTTTATTTGTGGTCAGTATTTCCCTTTGACCACAGCTGGGAAAGATTCTCCACTTTATTTAATCCACAAATATATTTTTATTATAAATGAACATTTATGAAGACCATAAATACAATTATATTTTGTGAATTTTAAGACATTTTTTATTTAAATTCAGTTAGCCAACATATAATACATCATTAATTTCAGATGTAGTGTTCAATAATTTATCAGTTCAATAATTTGCCAGTGTTCATCACATCATGGGCCCTCCTTAATGCCCATCACTCAGTTGTCCCATCCCCCACCCCCTTCTCCTCCAGCCATTCTCAGTTTGTTTTCTAGACTTAAGAGTCTCTCATGGTTCTTCTCCCTCTCTGATGACTTCCCATTCAGTTTTCCCTCCCTTACCCTATGATCTTCTGCACCATTCCACATATGAGTGAAACCATATGATAATTCTCCACTTTTAATGATTCATATTGGATATTCATATTCATATTGGATATACCTGGATAATCCAAGATAATCTCCAATCTCTAGTTCCTTAACCTTAATCACATCTTTAAATCCCTTTTGTCATGTAGGGAACAGATACAGGTTTTGGAGATTAGAACATGGACATTGCTGGTGAGGGGGCATTACTGTGCCTATGATTGGTAAGGTGGTGTTTGCCCTGGTTCCTCACTGTAAAGTTACTATTTTCCCTCTGTGTTTGGTAATTGTATTAGGGGAGACAGTTTGAGACTATGTAAATATTTTGTTACTCATCAAATGTTCACATACTAGTTTTAGAAACCACTGATGATTCTTGCCTTGAATCTAAAACATTACTTTTTTTCAACATTATACACCTTTATGGAATTCAGGGCTTCCCTTCAAACTATGTATCTTAGATGGGGTTGTTTCCAGAGCACATTCTGAGACGAAGATCAGTTCAATGGCTTCATTTAGGATGTGATCCCAAGAAATGCAGAGAGGGAGTAGGGAAAGGAGAACAGCAAAGGAGGAAATCCAATGAAGACTGTATCATTGAGCAGTGTACTCTTGTGGGACAGTAATGCTTAATTAAACTCCCTGGGAACTAAGTGCCTGTATAAAACACATTTCAGAGTTGTCTGACCAATGAGTGAATACGTTCGCATATCCATCCTCTGTCTTTATGTGTCTGGAAGTGTGAACTCTCCATCACCTCTTATTGACATGCTTCAATGTCTGGAGCAAGTCCTTGGTCAGAGAGACCCAAGTGCTTGGGGTAGGGAGCCCTAAGCATGGACAGGAACTGTCAACAAAAGATGCAGGCAGTCTCTGGGTTGGTGGAGAAGATGTGGGTGGAGGAACTGAGTTTCTTTTATACTTTGTTTTTACCTTTAATGATTAAAATAAAACTTTAATGATATCATCCTTAGCCTTCCAGAATCATCATAAACTGATTCTAACCTCAAGTAAAAATGATTTGATCTTCAAGATTATTTCAGTGACTCTCTTACAGGAGCTAGAATCATTGATCTTTAGAGATGGACAGAATCCAAGAAGTATCAAGATAAACTTGTGTTTAAAAAGGGGAAACTTGAAGTCTAGGAATTCCCACATATGCCTGACATCCCACAGTTGTTTAGTGGGAGTGTTACATATGAATGTGTGGGCTCCTAACTTGCTTATTAAATTACACACATGAACAAAAAATGCACTAAAAGATAGCTCTATAGGAATATTTTTCTAATAAGATGGGGAAGGTTTTTCTGATCATTGTTTTCTACTGTAATCAGCGTATCCTTTCTGAGTAGATGTTAGAAATGAAAAGTTAATTTATTTTTTCAAAAGCAATGGTACAATGGCCTTTAGGCTTTTTATTTTGCAAGGCCTGGATAACTTGAAAACATTTTCAGTTCTATTATTTGGACATAACAGCAAGAAATATTCCATGAATAATAGGACTCTGTGCAACAGTAGGATAATGTTTTGTTTCACATAATGACTCTAGGTACCATGTTGCCTTTTAAGCTGTAGCTATTGGTTGCGTTGGTTCCATTTTCTTGTGGCAAGTCGACAATGGTGCAGTAACCCTGATACTGCAAAGCCATTGATAGATGATAATACTTCAGCTCAGTGGAATATGATATTATTTTCTCCAGATAATTTTTTATAAGTAACCTTGAGTCATTTCAGAACTAAGATGTGCAAAACATCAAATTAGACTTAGAGAAAACATAAACAATGGACCTCTTCAAACAGTATCTATTATAATTCAGACGAGGGCAGTGGTTGAAGTACAAACTTGGAATTCAAATGACTGAGTCTTTTGTGAACTGTGTGACTGTATGAGGTTTCTAGTGTCTATAAGCATTAGTTTTTTCATCTCAAAATGGAGCTAATAACAGCACGCCTCTTAAGACTGTTAAGAAGATTAAATATGATGATCTATGTAACATGCCCAGCACATGTAATGAGTTCTTGATAAACGTTAACTGTTAGTATCATGAATATTAGAGCAGTGCCACATACGACTAAGACAAACACTTGCAGGTAATTTGGCACTTGAAGGCAGATGTGCCACAGGGCCAAAGAAAGTATGAGAGAAAACACTTCACACCCTCTGCTACTCTGTGGTAACCGTAATAATATCATGAGATCAGGATTGTGGTCATATTTTGGAAGAAGGGTTATGCCAGCCTTCATTTCACTTAGACATAATTTGAATTATTAATTTATCTAAATGCTAAAATTCCTGGCCCATGTCTTAAGGATCTCCAGCAGTTTGGGTTATAAGAGGGATAGGGAGCAATAGATCTTTCTACCAATATCCGATGAAATAGGCAGAAAAAAAAAAAGCACTGAGTTTAGAGTTAGTCAAGGGAATAAAAAAGACTATTGCTTGGAAGTAGAGTAATATGTAAGTAGTGATTTTTAAGTGCCGCCTGGATCCAGACAAGGAAGTCAAGTCAGCATTCAAGTGGATAATAAGGAATCATGGGGATGTGGTAAATGCGAGACTCCTTCCAAAAGTCCTCAAAAATTATAGAGATACTAACAAACCAAATAAAACAGTTCAATGGACCAGATGTAGCACCACAGAACAAGAGTTTGGCCCCCTTGTGAGCTTCAAAATGATTTTTTTCCCAATAGACTATAATTTCTCTAAGAGGTTTGTAACAATAAGAATAGTTCGGTAGGAGTAAAAACACCCTGGCTTTTCTGCAGTCATGGTGGATTGGAATGGACAGAACAGAATTTCTGAGACTCAGTTTCCTCATATATCAGCTGTATATCCTACATTCTACCAAATTTTTAGCAAGTTTCTTTGATACTATTCATCATATGCATGTTGTGCATAACTCTTATGTGCCCTCTCACACATTTTTTCATATAATCCCCACAACACAGAGACACATGTATTATGACTGTCACGTTATTCCTGATGAATCTGATAGTAAGAAGAACAATGCAAGTTGTTCAAACTTCTATAGTTAATCAGCAGAGGCAGGATTTAAACGAGGCTTGTTTCTTATTCAAAATCACATGTAACAAAATAGTATAATACTGTTTTCCAATGTTTGGTGAAATAATCTAATTAGATAATGTATTTAAAAGAGCTTGGAAAAAAAAGACTTGAAAACTACAAAATTTCAAGTGAAATGTAGTTAACTTTTATATCATGAAGTAATCTTAGACACCAAAAATTCCAGTAAGTTTGATTGAAACTCAGTCTAATATGAAAATAAATACATATGATTACTTTGGTAATTAAGTTGTAATCTTAAATGAGTAGTCTTAGACTTTTACAGCATTAAACAATTGGATGTCATCAGTATAAAGAAATTCCTTCTGAGTACTCTACTCATGTTATTGGGTTTTTAAAAAGATTTATTTACTTTAGATACGGTGGCGAGGGGCAGAGGAAGAGAGAGAGAAACTCAGGCAGACTCTGCACTAAGCACAGAACCTGAGGCAGGGCTTGATCTCAGGACTCTGAGATCATGATCTGAGCTGAAACCAAGAGTTGGATGCTTAGCCAACTGCACCATCCAGGTGCCCCTGTTCTGTTGTTGTTCTTGTTTAGATTCAAATTAGTTAACATATAGTGCATTACTAGTTTCAGGATAGAGTTTAGTGATTCATCAGTTGTATATAACACCCAGTGCTCATTATTGAATTTCCAGAGGGAAAAAATAGAAAATTTTATATATTGGAAGATCATAGGTAATGACAGGCTTGAGCACTTCCTTAGAAGTTTGTAAATTTCAAATTAAAAAATTCCAGTTTCAGGGACACCTGGGTGGCTCAGTGGTTGAGCATCTGCTTTTGGCTCAGGGCATGATCCCATAGTCCCGGAATCAAGTCCCACATCGGGATTTCTGCATGGAGCCTGCTTCTTCCTCTGCCTGTCTCTGACTCTCTCTGTGTGTGTGTGTGTCTCTCATGAATAAATAAATAAAATCTTTTTTAAAAAATTCCAATTTCAGGGATGCCTTTGAACGTCTTCTTTCAGCTCAGGGCATGGTCCTGGAGTCCCAGGATCAAGTTCCACATCGGGCTCCCTGCATGGAGCTTGCTTCTCCCTCTGCCTGTGTCTCTGCCTCTTTCTCTATATCTTTCATAAATAGATAAATAAAATCTTAAAAAATAAAAATTCCAATTTCATATCATTATAGACAGTTATGTAATTTTTAAAAAAGATTTTATTTATTTATTCATAGAGACAGAGAGAGAAAGAGAGGCAGAGACACAGGCAGAGGGAAAAGCAGGCTTCATGCAGGGAGCCCAACGTGGGACTCGATCCCAGGTCTCTAGGATCACACCCAGGACTGAAGGCGGCGCTAAACCACTGAGCCACCCAGGCTGCCCAGTTATGTAATGTTTTTAATGAAAAGGCATTCTTGTGTTTCTCCCTCCCCCATTCCCTCATGCACCTCATTAGAGTCTTGCTTTCCAGAAACAGCACATCTTATCTCTTTCCATATTTTCTCTGGGATTTACCTCCATATTTCTAACTAATGTCCTTAAACTATGGTTTCTCAACTTACCACATTTAGACAAGTCCAGTGTTTACTTTATTAATATGTAAGCTTTCCTCACATCTTCTCCTTTACTTACTTTTTTTTTAAAGATTTTATTTATTTATTCATGAGAGACACAGGGAGAGAGAGAGAGAGAGGCAGAGACACAGGCAGAGGGAGAAGCAGGCTCCATGCAGGGAGCCTGACGTGGGACTCGATCCCAGGTCTCCAGGATCACGCCCTAGGCTGAAGGTGGCGCTAAACCGCTGAGCCACCCGGGCTGCCCCTTTACTTACTTTTAAACAAATATTTTCTGGATGTCTACTATACACTATGTGTTTTCTAGGATCTGGGAATACAGAAGACCAAAACAATGTGTTCCTATGACACTTACTATTCTAGTAGGGGAGATAGATGACAAAGGACTCTAGATGATGCACGGACAGTACGCTGACTGTGGTGTGATGGCACGGGGAAGTTTCCTCTTCACAATTTCTCAGTATAATCAATCGAAAGATTTTCTACTTCATCAAGCAGTGTATTCCAACGTACTACCTTTCTCATGTCACTTTTCATTTTTCCTGACATTCATAGTGGCCTTGTTATTAATGTTCAATTGTTTTTCTGAGTGTCTATCAGTATTTTTCTCCAAATGTTCTAACAGATCTCTTAACAGGTCTATTGGTACATTTTCCCTAAATGATCAAACATAATTCTCAATGCTCTCTTAGTTAGATTTTATTTTCCCAGATTGCTTCCTCCCTCAGCTGTCAATTCTTTGTTTTCAGGCTCAACTCTTGTTCTGAAGTGCTTTGTGTGCTTTGTCATCCTTGGATGGATGTTATTTCACTATTTTCCTGAATCTCCTTTCTCCTGATGACCTGTTTCTCTCTTTGTTGCTTTACTGCTCCTTTTTGCTAAAGCACATCTTCCAGGGGCTTCCAGGGAAAGCGTCTATGGAAGGCACACTGTTCTAATCCTTGCATGTCTGGCTTTATCATGAATCTGCTCTCTCCAAACCTGTTTCCCCCTACTTCATTAAGTGACTCTTCCATACTTTTAGTTGTTGGGACATCCTGACCTCCTCTCTCTTAATGTTCCACATGCATTGCATCCATAAAAACATCCCATTGGCCTTCACTAGAGATTTAGACTCTGACCACTTCATGCTCTGTGCCCTGGTTAGCATTGTGGTGCCAGCCACTATCATCTCTCACCCTGATTATTCTAATCACCTCCCCATTGGCTTCTGCCCTTGGTCAGTTTTAGTCAATTCTCAGAAAAACAACCAGATAATCCTTTTAAAATCTAAGTCAGATGTATCTTTCTGTTTCGAGTCTTCAACAGGCCCTCAGCTTACAGTAAGGCCCAAATCCTCCCCATGGCCTCCAGTGCCCTATGTGAACCACTCTTGCTCTCACCTCCTATGACTCTCCCTCTTGCTTACTCTGTTAAAGTCACTGTGACATCCTTAATCTTGGTGGAATGTCACTGCTATGCTCCCACTTTCCAATTTACCACACTATAGCTTCCTTCAAATCCTTGCTTAAATGTAACCTCCTTAGAACAACTTTTTGGAACAGCAAATTTACAACCTGAAAATACTTTTTCAAAGCATGCAATCAATCTCAATTCCCTGATTGCTTTTTCTCCATATTACCATCCTATGACATTGTCTATCATATACTTATGTATTTTGTTTACTGTCTGTAGCCTTCCTCTGAAAATGTAACCTTTATGAGAACAGGGTTTGTTTTAAAAGATTATTTTTATTTATTTATGAGAGAGAGAGAGAGAGAGAGAGACAGAGAGAGACAGAGAGAGACAGAGAGAGGCAGGGACACAGGCAGAGAGAGAAGCAGGCTCCATGCAGGGAGCCCGATGTGGGACTCGATCCCAGGTCTCCAGGATCAGGCCCTGGGCTGAAGAGCGCTAAACCGCTGAGCCACCTGGGCTGTCCGAGAGCAGGGTTTTTAAAAATTTATTTGTTTATTGCTTTATCTTAAGTAACTAAGTACTCAGTATTTGTTAAATTGTTTGTAAAATTGATTGAATGTTTGGATTCATATAAAATTCATATTTGAAAACAAGGGTTTTTTTCCCAACATTTATGATGTTTCTTTATTAGATGGGGCTATTCAGAAGCCTGTTCCAATCTGATTACCGTTCTGCTGTTTTTCTAGTCTTAAATTTTTATTTTCCCTTTTTCTTGGTAATATGAAAAATTTTCATGTATTGTGCTAGGCACTTGAAGAATTATTTTGTTTGAAGACTATATCCTTAATTTAAGAATGTTCTCTGGTTCATTTTTAGAACTTTTCTCCCAGAGTGTCAGCATGACTCAGTTGGTTGAACGTCTTGTTCTTGATTTTGGCTCAGGTGATGATCTGGGTCCTGGGATTGAGCCCTGAGTCTGGCTCTGTGCTTAGCATGGAGCTGCTTGGGATTCTTTCCCTCTTCCTCTATCTCCCTCTCTGCTCCTCCTCCTCTCTCTGTCTCTCTGGTCCCTACCCCCATAAATAAATGAATGAATAAATGAATGAGTGAATGAATGAATAAATAAATATCTTAAAATTTTTTTCTCTCCAATTTCCCCATTTCTTTGTGATACACCTACTCAACAGGTATTGGATTGCATATATTGATCCTCTGATTTTACCTCTTTTCCTCTTTTCTTTTCCATGTCATGATATTTTTCTTTTGCTTTTTAGAGATGACTTGACTTCTAGCCTGTTTCTGTCATTTAGAAATCTATATTTCCATTCTCTGACAAATAACAAGGGCATACTAACTTAAACAAAAATTATTTGTCTTTGCCTTTTCCCTCTCATGATGCAAGAAGTCTGGGTGCAAGCAGTCCAACCCTGAAACAAGTGCAATGCTATGATAGGTATAGAGGCCTTTCTCATTTTGGGGGGATACAATTCTTAAAATAAGGATCTTGATTGGGACGCCTGGGTGGCTCAATGGTTGAGCGTCTGCCTTTGGCTGAGGGCATGATCCCAGATTCCTGGGATCAAGTCCCACATCGGGCTCTTTGCATGGAGCCTGCTTCTCCTCCCTCTGCCTGTGTCTCAGCCTCTCTGTGTCTCTCATGAATAAATAAATAAAATCTTAAAAAAAAAGGATCTTGATCTATGTTGCAGCCAGGAAAAAGGCAAAAGGTAGGCAGAGAAGGGTAGGGGGTGAAGAACAAGAGGATAATAATAAAGGAGAGTTATATTCTATGGAGCCATTGCCTGTATCTCAGCCTAAATAGCAAAAGAGAGAATACAGAAAAAAGAGATTTTCAAGAAAAAACAGTTTCTAGCACAAGTTCTATTGCTTTATTTTTAGTTATCAGATTCAGAAACATCTTCTAGTTCTTTCTTATTTTCTGTTAATCCTTTTTGCTCAACTTCCTGTTCTCATTTAAGCCAAGAGATGCTTGCTACCTCTTACAGCATATAGTTATATTGATAGAATTTTCATTTTCTTCTTGTATCTCTTAAATATTTTCTTTTTCACAGCACAACTTTTTTTCCCCCACTGGGTAGTTTGTTTTTAATCTACATCATCTGTATTAGAAAATTGTCTCCAGTATGTGGTGATCCATATTGAAGGCACTAATAAATCAATTGGTATCTTAATATACACAGGAATAGTTGATATTGGTTTTCTCTGGAGCGTGTGGCAAACTTTTTCTGAGAAGGGTCAGAAAGGGGTAGCCCCAGTGGCTCAGCGGTTTAGCACTGCTTTTGGCCCGGGGTGTGATCCTGGAGACCTGGGATCGAGTCCCGCATCGGGCTCCCTGCATGGAACCTGCTTCTCCCTCTGCCTGTGTCTCTGACTCTCTCTCTCTCTCTCTGTCTCTCTTATGAATAAATAAATAAAAATCTTTTTAAAAAAGAAGGGTCAGAAAGTAATATTTTAGGCCTCATGGGCAACATGTTCTCTGTTATAACCACTCCACTCTGGTATTGAAATGAGAGAATAACCACAGACAATTGCAAATGAATGAGTATGGCTGATTTCCAGTAAAAGTTTACATACAAAAAGAGGCTGCCAGCCAGATTTGGCTTACAGAGCATAGTTCTATGGTAGTTAGAGGAGGAATGGTATCTTCCTTATCAGTAAGCATTTTCTCTATGGATATTGTTTCTCCAGAAAAAAAAAAAAAACCTTCTAATTTCCTGTCTGAGGGTATTTGAGTCATATGTTGACATCTCTCTCTTGTCCTCCAAGAATCTAGATTCTCTGATAGTTTTCCTCATGGGAAAGCCTCTAACATCTAAAAGTTTAGTGACTAGGATACTCACCTGACTGCTTCACCCTGGTCCTTCACAGGAGTTGTTAACATGAAGGTCCTATGCCCTCCAGCATTCGGCAAATATACTTGTTACTCATCAGTATGTCTCTCTATGACGCTTAGGTTTTAGCTTCCTCAACTTCCCTTACTGAGGTATATCTTCCACTTGCCTTTATTTTTCAAAGATTGGATGGCATATCTTTCCCATTGTCACCCCTTCTTCCATTTTCCATTTCTTTCTGGGTTTACATTTTTCAGTTCTTTCACTGTCATTTTGGTAGAGTTGCAGGAGGGAGCCCGAGATAAATGCACATTCCCAGGTATATTTACCTAGAAATATGTGGGTTCTTTGTGTAAAATAGCTGGGCTCTCATAGTATCAGAAGTGAAATGGTAAAATAGCAGCCAAGTTGATAGGCAGAGGAAACACTGAATTGTGGTAAGCAAGAAGTATCATAACATTCAGGTTTTTGCTCATCACTGTATCTTGTTAGCCAGGGCAGTTTAAACTTCATGCCCAAATTAGAGTATAATAAAAACACTTCCATTAAAGTATCTTGATTAGAACACACAAAACATTATTATATAGGCAGATGAGAATCCAGTACAGAGCATAGCATCTACACTATATTTGTAGGGTGAATTCAGTCCATGGTCATGGAGAAATAGGTGAAGGATCATGCAGAGTGTAATAGAGAAAGGCAAAACCTCATTAATAATTTCATTGATTATCATTGTGTTTTAAAAGTCAACATGAAAAATTGCATTTGTAGAAGTTGCAATGTATTGCATATTTTAATATTCATTAAAATAAATATCCCATTGCAAAGCATTTTTTTGAAACTAGAGAAGAGGAGCAGTGGAACCTAGATAAATGAAGAAAAAATAACTGCTGAGAAATGGGGACAGTTATCTTCAGTATGCCTGTTTTAGAATATTCAGTAGTTCCTCATTCATTAATGATGTGACACATATTTATTAAGCATTGTATATAGTCTAAAAGGTAACACAGTACTTTGGAAAAATCAGTGACTGTAACAAACTGCAGTTTGGAATTCACATACAAGGTTAAGTATATAGTATCATCTGTTACAGGGGAAAGTTATTTAAAAATCATTCATCTTTATGTTCACACTTTTTTACAACTTTTTTATTTTTTAAATGAAAAATAATATTTCTTTTATAGTAAAAATTAATAACATGTACTATAGTATGTGACAGCAGTATCTTGTAAGTCATGTAAGTTCAGTATAGTTGAGTTTGGTGTGGAGGTAGGCACTGTTCAGATGTTAGATCTGGACTTCCCGACCCCACTTTGCTAATGCAGTTGTTAATCTGAGGCCTGAAAGAGCAAACTCAAGTAACATCTTTTGCAGAATATTGCTTTGACACCACTCATTACTGTCTCAATGTCCTACATGGTAGAAGTTATTAGTGTTCAGTACAGTGTCTGGTATGTAATAAACACTTAAGAACTATTGGCTGATTTAATTGAATTTGACTCTTGTTCCTTCCTTAGACTAATTTAATAACATCTGAGAAAGAACCAGAAGCTCCATTTGACCAAGTCATTTACACTCTTTGTCTATTGGTTCCTTTTGAGGCATTTGAAATCTGATTTGCAAATATAGGCTTTTATAAAGAAATGTCATGAATATTGAAAACATACTTTTCAATTATTTAAAAAGCATTAATGAATATAAGTTTCAAGGAAGAAGCGTTTTAGTTCTCTTATAATTAACTTGTCTAATATAATGTCCATTTGAAAAGACAAGTTATAAGATTCATTAAAATATATATACAAGCCCTAATGATAAAATATAAAAATATCAAGACCTACATTATACTAAGAATAATGCAAAGAGAGAAGAAAACCTACTTTGAGGTAATTTGAGGCAGCAATTTTGGCATGTTAACAGATACATTTTTTTCCATATACATTGTAACTGACACTGTGGCCTCAATCTTGTCTGTTTCCAGGCAACCTTGTCAGCATTTTAAATTTTTCTGTATTTTCTGGGTGCTCTTCTAGAAGCACTTCCTCTTTTATCCATATGATTTCTAATACTCATCACTTTTTGGTCTTCTGGACAAGATGGACAAGGGCTTGGTCGTGTGTAGCTCTTTTCTTGCTGACCTCTCTGCTTTCCACTAATTAAGTAAAAACCTCACTTCTAAATCAATTTCTCCAACACTTTATCCTCCTAACACCTCTAATCAAAATACTTAACTGTGCATAACATTGTTTCCACCCTTGTCAAATTAGACTTAAATAGGTTCAACCATTGCTTTTCTACATTCCCAACCTGACGATGTCAGATTAATCATTGGTCTGTGGAATACATTATTTGCCAATCCTGTGGCCTACAAATACACCTTTTGAATTCATATTGCGATAAACACAACTTTATATGAATCCTTTTATTACTAATTTTTTGCACTTAAAGTGCATGTAGTTTTTCTTACATGAATTCATTATATTCATTCATACAACAGTTTTTCTTTACATATTCCGATTCAGACCTCTGGCCTGAATCATGACACACAGAAAGATAGAATTAAGAAGAAGAACATTTTATTGTAATCCAGCTCTGCTCTAATTAATTATTCAAAGCTCTTTGATTATGCAGATTTACTTACTTCAGAATCCATTCCCTCAGACTTTCTACCTCACTGACAATGCTCTAAGAACATTTTGAAACTTAATGATTAAAACATTTTTTTTCCTAAACAATCCTCCATATGAACTGATGCAGGAGTTTCTAATCTCAGGTGCTTGCATCTGTGGGTGTACGTAAATAAAAAATGGTGGCTGCTGTGTTATGCTCAGTTATTTGAAAAGCCAAATCTCAACATTTTCATAAGCTGAGGCTGCAGTACTCAAGTGGAACTTGACAGTCCTTTGTTTCTTTCCTGGAAGTCTTTGCATGCTGCATAGTAACTGGTTATCTCAGCTTACTTGAAACTCTGACTGTTCTGACTGAAGTAAAATTTAGAATGTGAGTTATTCTTGAGCACTTGAATTGGGAGGAAAAACTTTCAGAACATGAAGTCTGGAGACTGAAGTAGGAAGAATTGAAGGTATTAATGTTGTTAAAACCTTGGGAAAATCTAAGATTGCCTGTTTCATGACGTGCTGTAGGTATGATCTCAGGGTTGTTTTATGACCCCCAGAGATAACTGATCTGGATTTAATTATATAACACATGAAATTCAGGGATGTTCTTGGACGTGGCGGTAATTATTCTGGGGAAGTAAGGATAACAGAAAGGTTTATTCCTGTAATGTAATGGCCTCTGTGAACTTGCTGTGTATTATGTAGCTGAGTTTGATGCAGAATTCCTGATCCAGATGAATTTATATCCCTTATGTATGCAGACATAACTACATGCAGGCTTAATTCCATTTCTGTTTATAAAACTGGTCATAAAATGGGATATTTAGGCTTACATAATCTCTGAAGGGACCCTCTGTCATATATTCTCTCCTTAGTGTGCATTTCTGCCTAGTTCAGATTTTGGGTTCAGGTGACTTAGCTGTTTACTCAGTGAATGTACAGATTTCCTTTTGTGACAAATAAACCTTATTTGACTTACCCAATCAATATTGGTGCCCAGTTGTTACATCAATAAAGACATACTATTGACTCCTGTCACTGCAGTGATCAAAAAAATGTTAGGAATATTTGACCACAAAACTGATAGTTTATAAAATGATATTTAAGCAAAGAAGCAAACCCAAAACACCATCAGAAGGAATGAGCTAGATTAAGAATAAAGTCACTCTCAGATGGTAGCTACACTTGTGGTAAGCACAGCATAATGGATAAGCTTGTCAAATCACTATGTTGTACATCTGAAACTAATGTAACATTGGATGTCGACCATTAACAAAAAATTTTAAATAGAATAAAGTCGCTTGGAAACTATAGTATAACTTTTTTCCCAATGTTTTCTAATATATATTTATTTGGTAAAATTATAATGATAATACAAGGAATATAAATGATGTCAATACAATGCAAACACTGAATGTGAGACCTCTATTTTTCTTTGTATATAACTATAGTCAAAATCCAGTTTACATAATTAAATACTATTGCAAACAAGTTGTACTATAAATTATATGTTTGGAGGTTTTTTTTCCTTTTTTCTCTTTAATTTTTTATTGCATGGAGGATATAACAATAAAAGCCATCTAAACTTATAATTGCATGATGACTTTTCAGTTGGCATGGAAGAGGTCTTTTATTGAGATATAATTGATATATAAGATTATGTTATTTTCAGGTATACAACATAATGTCTGGATGTTTATACACACTGCAAGATGATCTTAGTAGGTTTAATTTGTTCCATTACCATATAAAGTTACATAATATGCAATACAGTAAGGTTGATTGTAATCACCACGCTGTACATCACCTCCCCGTGACTTATTTATTTTATGACTGGAGTTTGTACCTCTTGATCCCTTCTCCCATTTTGCCCATTCCCAACACCCCGGCCCTGTGGCAACCATCAGTCTTTTTTTCTACATCTATGAGCTTATTTCATTCTGCTTGTTCATTTGTTTTGTGTTTTAAATTCCATATATAAGTGAAATCGTAGGGTATTTGTCTTTGACTTATTTCACTTAGCATAATAATCTTGTGCACAGTGCTGCCATGAATATGGGCGTGCATGTATCTTTTTTGAACTAGGGTTTTTGTTTTCTTTGGATAAATACTCAGAAGGGGAATTACTGGATCATGTAGTTCTGTTTTTAACTTTTTGAGGAAACTCCATGCTGTTTTCTATAGTGGCTGCACCAGTTGCATTCCAACCAAGAGCATAAGAGTGTTTGCTTTTCTCTGCATCCTCACCAACACCTGTTATTTCTTATGTTGTGGATTTTGGCAATTCTGACAAGTGTGATATGATAACTCATTGTGGTTTTGATTCGCATTTCCCTGATGATGAGTGATGTTGAGCACCTTTTTATGTGCCTGTCAGCCATCTGGATTCTTCTTTGGAAAAGTGTCTATTCAGATCTTCTACTCATTTTTTTAAAAATAAGATTGTTTTTGCTTTCGTTTTGTTTGCTATTGAGTCATATGAGTTGTTTATATATTTTGGATATTAACCTCTTAGCAGATAGGCTTTGCAAATATTTTCTCCCATTCAGTATTTTGACTTTTTATTTTGTTGACAACTTCCTTCACTGTTCAGAAGCTTTTTAGTGTGATTAGTCCCATTTGTTGATCTTTGCTTTTGTTGCCATTGACTTTGGAGTCAGATCCAAAATATTATAGGTAAGAGTGAGTGATGTGAAGGATCTTATCGCCTATGTTTTCTTCTAGGAATTTTATGGTCTTATGGTTTCTGGTCTTATGTTCTTTAATCTTCAATCCATATTGAGTTTATTTTTGTGTATGATGTAAGATACTGGTCCACTTTCATTCTCTTGTATGTAGCTGTTCAGTTTTCCCGGTACCAATGATTGAAGAGACTGTCTTTTCACCATTGTATATTCTCGCCTCCTTTCTCATAGTTTGACAGTTTATGTGTGGGTTTATTTCTGAGATCTCTATTCTATTCCATTGATCTTTGTGTCTGTTTTATGCCAATACCATGCTGTTTTGATTATTGAAGCTTTTCAATATAGTTTGATAATAGTCAATGTGATGCCCCTGGCTTTTTTCTTCTTTCTCAAGATTGTTTTGGCTCTTTGAGATCTTTTGTGGTTCCATACAAATTTTAGACTTGCTTGTTCTACTTCTTTGAAAATGATATTGGGATTTTGATAGAGATTGTATTGAATATATAGATTGCTTTGGACAATATGGACATTTTTATTTTTAAAGATTTTATTTATTCATTCATGAGAGACAGAGAGAGAGAGGCAGAGACACAGGCAGAGGGAGAAGCAGGCTCTGTGCAGGGAGCCTGAGTGGGACTTGATCCTGGGTCTCCAGGATCATGCCCTGGGCTGAAGGCAGCGCTAAACCGCTCAGCCACCTGGGCTGCCCAATATGGACATTTTAATAATATTCTTTCAATCCATGAGCATAATATTTCTTTCCATTTTTTGTGTCTTTTTCAATTTCCTTCAGCAATGACTTACAGTTTTCATTATATAGGTCTAATGCCTGCCTTGTTTATTAAATTTATTCCTGGTTATTTTATTCCTTTTGATGCAATTATAAGTGGAATTATTCTCTGAATTTCTCCTTTTTTTCTTTTTTTTAATTTAAATTCAGTTAGCCAACATATAATACATCATTAGTTTCAGATGTAGAGTTCAGTAATTCATCATTTGTGTATAACACCCAGTACTCATCACATCATGTGCCCTCTTTAATCCCCATCATTTAATTTCTCATAAAGTTTATTGTAAGTATATAAAAACATAACAGATTTTTGCATGTTAGCTTTATATTCTGCAACTTTACTGAATTCATTTCTTCTAATAGGTTTTTGGTAGTGGTTAGGGTTTTCTATCTATAAAATCATGTCATCCGCATAGTGGCAATTTTCTTTCTTCCTTTCCAATTTGGAGACCTTTTATTTCATTTTGCCTAATGCTCTGGCTGTGACTTTCAATACTCTGTTGCATAAAAGTGGTGAGGATGGGCATCCTTGCCAGCCATCTTGTTCCTGATTTTATTTTTTTTTATTTGCTTTTTGTTCCTGATTTAAAGGAAAAGCATTTAACTTTACACCATTGAGTATAATTTTAGCTGTGGGCTTATACTGCATGGCCTGTATTATGTTGAGATACATTCCCTCTATACCTTCTTTGTTGAGAGTTTTCTTTAAATCATAAATGGATGTTGGATTTTGTGAAATGCTTTTTCTGTATCTATTGAGATGATCATGTGCTTTTTATCCTTCAATTTGTTAATGTTACATATCATGTTGATTGATTTGCAGATGGCAAAATGTCCTTGCATTCCTGGAATAAATTGCACTCGATCATTACACATGATCTTTTTACTATATCATTGAATTTGGTTTGCTAATATTTTACTAAGGGTATTTTTTTAATCTAGGTTTATTAGGGATATTGACTATAGTTTTTTGTGGTATCTTTGGTTTTGGTATTAGTGTAATGCAGGCCTCATTAAATGAGTTTGGAAACATCCCTTTTCTCTTCACTCTTTTTTGGAAGAGTTTGAGAAGGATAGGTATCAAATCTCTGAATGTTTGATGGAATTCACAGTGTAGCTGTCTAGACCTGGGCTTTTTTGTTTGTTGAGAGGTTTATAATTACTGATTCAATCTCCTTACTAGTAACTGGTCTAATCAGATATTCTATTTCCTCATTATTCAGTCTTGGGAGATTGTGTATTTCTAGGAATTTAGCCACTTCTCTAGGTTTTCCAATTTTTTTTGGCTTACCATTGTTCATAGCAGTCTCATGATCCTTTGAATTTCTTTGGTATGAGTTGCATCTTTTCCTCTCTCATTTCTGATTTTCTAAAATTTGAGCCATTTTTTTTTCTCTTGGTGAGTTTAGCAAAAAGTTTATCAATTTTGTCTTTTCAAGGAACCAGCTCTTCATTTCAGTGTTTTTTTTTTAATATTGTCTTTTTGGTCTCTCATGTATTATTGCTCTGATCTCCATTATTTCCTTCTTTCCACTAATTTTGGGCTTCATTTGTACCTCTTTTTTTGTACCTCTTTTTTTATGTCCTTTAAGCATAAATTTAGATTGTTTGAGATTTTTCTTGTTTCTGAAGGAAGGCTTATATCATTATGAACTTTCAGGATGGCTTTTGCTGCATCCCATAGATTCTGATATATTGTACTTTCATTATTTTTGAAGAGCGACCATATTTAAATACAAGTAAAGAGCATTGATGAAACAGAAAATAAAGCAAGTGATCCAAGACCTCCTATGTAGGACTTACATTCTACCAATATCCTGTAAACTTAACTTTCACATTTTATGTCAGATTAAATAGATTTAAAACGTTAAGCAAACTTTGTTGCACAAATTAATGTTTTGGGGAAGTTAATGCATCTTTATTTTATGTGTTGGCTGTGTGTTTTTTCTTATGGTAAATTTTAAGTGAAAAGAGACAGACCCTTATCAGCTAGAGGGTATAATGAAGATTCTGTGGTCGAAACCTCTGCTGTTGCCCTGTTACTAAAATTAGAAAAGGACAGTTCAAGAAAAGAAAGCTATAGGCCAACATTTCTAATAAATATAACAATCTTTACTACAATTTGAGCTAATGGAGTCCACAGTTTGTGTAAAGAAAATTTTAAATATAATTTTTCTTGATATAATGTCTGTTTGAATATCTTATCCATTTTATAAAATAAATATTTTATTTTGGAATAGTTTTAGATTTAGAGAAGAGTTATGAAAATAGTGCAGCTATGTTCCACATACCACCATACCCAGTGTCTCCTATTATTAATATCTTACATTAATACAGTAAATTTTTATACCATATGTGAGGTATTTACCAATGAAAACTCAAAATGTCTGTGGACACAAACATTTACACTCAAATATTCAAATTACTCTTGTGTAAATACTCCCAAACTAGAAACAACCCAGTTGTGCATCAACAGGTAAATGGATAAACAAAGTACACTATATCCATACAATGAAATATTATTCAGAAAAAAAGTGATGATACATTTAACAACATGGATAATTCTCAAAAGCATTATTCTAAATAAAAGAATCCAGACATAAAAGCCTACATATTTTCTCATTCGGTTTATATAAAATCTAGAAAAGGAAATATCATAGTAATGGAAAGATCAGTGATTACCAGGGGCAGAAGTGGAAGAAGGAGATTGAATGCAAAGGGATCAGAGAAAACTTTGGAGGAGATGGGTATGTTACATATTTATTGTGGTGGTAGTTACATGATTGTATGCATTTGTCAAAAATGTATGCACATTGTCAGAAATATATACACTTTTCATGGGTGAATTTTAATATATGAAAGTAATACCTCAGTAAAGGTGATTAAGAAATAACACAGTAAGTCTTATGGAACAAGTCATAAAAGTCTGCTACATGTCAGCACAAAGGAGTTTGTGTTCTCTCACTTGGATGTTCAAGTAAGCATCCCTGAGGACACAAAGCTTGTTTTATAAACCTTGAAAGATGAGTATGGGTTGTTAATAATGAAAGATAGAATGGTATTTCAGCCAGAAGATTCCTGCAAGTCACTGAAAATAAATAATGTACTTATTCTTAGATTTAGTGATTTTTCTATAGCAGAAGGATGGTTAGTGTCTCTAGGTTCTTGAAAGAATAAAGAAGATGCAAAATCTTATCCTTATATAAATATCTGTATAAATGTGTACTTTATCTTGTCATTAAACTTTTAATATAGCATGTAGTAATAACCATTCTTGTTTTGGTTGCAAGTAGTAGAAATTAAACTTAAACACAATTACAAAAGGAGTTATTTATTTATTTCCTTATGTACTCATAACAGAAAAATCCAAGCGTAGACCTAGTCGCAGGTACACCTGGTTCAGGGTGGTCAAATGATGCCAAGAATCTGTTGATTGCTTTTCATCTCTCAGGTGTCCTTTTTTCCATTTAAAAGTTATTCTTAGGTAGGTTTTCTTGAAAGAGTAAAGTTTGTACTAAAACATTGTTTTGGTTTGAACAATAAATTATATACTAAGTATAGTGAAACTACAAGTATAAGCTAGGGTTGTCCTGGGTAATTGAGATTTATGGAGGCCATAACAAGAAGAACGCAAGTAAATCCAGGCTTACTTATTTCCACTTTGAAGCCCCACTGGAAATACTTCTTACCTAATGTTCCAACAATACCTTGTAGTTGATTCTCACTTTGAGTTACTTGAGCATTCTTGGACCAAAGGCTATGGCAGAAAAGATGTGGAACACTGATAGGCCAGCACAGGACATTTGCTCGTTTCTAAAACTCATGTAAGCTCGAAAATTCCAGAAACAGTTAAGTGGGCAGATCTGGTTGTGGAAAATGAATATTCTATTATCAAAAGATAATATTCTATTATCCATTATTCTATTATCAAAAGGAATGGATAATAGTTTAAGAAACAAAGATGAATAGTAGACTGTATATTTTCACATTATTTCATTTATATATACTATTTTGATTACATTATCTCTTTTTTTTTAGAAAGGGTAGCTTCTTTTGTCTTTAGAAGACTATGTCCCACTGTGAACAGAATTAAAATAGAATTTTTAAAAAGATTTTATTTATTTATTCATGACAGACACAGAGAGAGGCAGAGGCACAGACACAGGCAGAGGCAGAAGCAGGCTCCATGCAGGGAGCCTGACGTGGGACTCGATCCCGGGTCTCCAGGATCAGGCCCTGGAGAAGGTGGTGCTAAACCGCTGAGCCACCCAGGCTGCCCAAGAATTAAAATAGAATTTAATGTATTTGTCATCAAGCGATTAAAAGCACATGGTTGAGATTGTGGGCTACAGTGAGGAATGCATTCTATATTGTTATTTCTCAAGAAGTTTTAATTTTAGCTCTAAGTGATAAACTTTTCTGATAATATCACACATTCTCCTATATTTGTCACTCTTTATCTATATTTCATGAAATTTCTATTAACTTAGCTCTGCTTTTTTGAAATGAATCCAGTGAAATTATGGTTGTGTGTTTTCTGGAGTGTTTGATTTTCCCTGTCAATCAAGATCATAAGCATGGCTTGTAGCATGAGCATGCAATGCTTTATCCAAGTTATTTTAGTCATTTTATGTGGTTTAAAGTTGAGAACCACGGGAAACTATTCTCTTTGTCTTTGACTCATATCACTTTTCAGATTTCCCCCCCTTTTCATTAAAAAAATGGTGTTCTACAGTTTGAGAAACATTCATCTAAATCTATATTGGAGACACACAGCAATATGAGAAAATAAAGAGAAGTAAAACCATGAAATTGGTGCTCATGGTTTTATTCCATTTCCTTTCCTTCCAAGTAGTACCAAGGCAAGTTGGTTATGTCTGAGGCTCATCTTTTTTCTTCTCTCTGTGTGTTCTTCTTGGGTGGTTTTAATCTACTTTGTGTGTTAAAATAATATTGATACACTGTTGTATCCCAATTTATCTTTTTTATCTCCAGTCAAGATTTCTTTTCTGAATTTTTAATCCATTGGCAATTGGTTGTCTCTACCTAGTTATCCTTTTTATTATTAAGTTATTAAAGATTTTATTTATTTATTCTTGAGAGACCCAGAAAGAGAGAGGCAGAGACATAGGCAGAGGGAGAAGCAGGCTTTGCATAGGGAGCCCGATGCCCGACTTGATCCCAGGACCCAGGGATCATGAACTGAGCCAAAGGCAGACACTCAACCATTGAACCACCCAGGCGTCCCTCTACCTAGATATCCTAATGACAACTCAAACCTATCAGTTTCCAAATTTAATGCAGTAACTCTGTGTATCACTCCGTGGTGTGAAATATTCTTTTTCATAGTGAAAGACCTTACCCTGTACCCCAGTGTTCATGCAAGAATCCTACAAAGCTCCCACTTTCTTCTTCCTTATACTATACCAAACACTTCCTTATACCATACCAAACACTTCCTTATACCATATCAAAGTACACACTCTAATCATTTGTCAAATTTTTGTAACAAATTTTTCTGGCCCTGCCACTTTTACTATAGCTCTGTCCATCATCATTTCTAACCCAGATTATTGCCTATTTCTCCAGGGTGCTCTCCCTCAAATATATGAAGGAGATCTTGAAAAATGCAATATGAGCTTCCACTTTCATTTCTGATGAAAAGTGTGGGAGGCCAATGTTGCCATTGATAACAACCAGGGAAAAAAGAAAAATAACTAAGAAATATCCATTTAAACACTTACAATCCCTGTGCAAAGGAAGTACCGAGGGTTCAGCCAACATTTACAAGCTCCTTTCCCTCTTCTGGCATCTGCCACTTCTCAGCACTGGCCAAAAGGCTGAGAATTCTGTCCAAAGGCTGTAATGAAGAAGCAGAGAAAAATATATAGAATTTTATTTCTCAATTATGCCTCAGTAAAGGTGGGGAAAATAAACAAAAATAAAGTTCCCAAGGTCTGAGCTGAAACCTCCCTCTCCCAGTCCTTGGAAAAAAGAAGCTGAGAAACCAACAGAGAGTTTGGCAGGCTCTCGGGACTTGAAAAATGAAGATTGGACTTTGGAACCAGGAGTTATGAGGCTGAGATCCTGATGAAAATGGAGGCAGACCAGTGACCTGCAACACTTGACAGTATTCTCCAGTAATTGTTCATATCTATTAGCAGCTAAAAATACTGAACAGAAAGGTGCATGTTGAGATGATTTATTTCTGAGTAACAAACCACTCCAAAGCTAAGTGGCTTGAAACAATAGCAATGTTTAATTTGTTCATGATTCTGCTATTTAGGGAAGAATTGGAAGGGACAGACTGTCTCTGCCCTACTCATTGTCAGCTGGGTCTGCTTGATACTAGAGGATGAAATAATACAAAAGCTCATTTCCTAACCATTTATGTGTCTGGCAGTTGATACCAGCTATTGTCCGGGATCTCTTTGGGAGCTCTGACCCAAACACTTTCTTATGGCCTTTCCAGGTGACTTTTTGGCTTCTGCACAGCGTGGTGGCTGGGTTCCAAGGAAGAATATCCCCATAGGACCAGATGGAAGGAAGTCATGTTGCCTTTTATGACTTAGTTACACAAGTCACAAAGCATCACTTCGGCCGTAGAAGCAGGCTTACCCAGATTCAAAGAACATGAATTTTACTTCTGTCAGCATTAAATTGCAAGAACATCATATGGGATAGGATATATTGGTGTTCTCATCTTTAAAAAATTCTTTGTCTCACTGAAAAAAAGTAGATCAGAGTTTATATTGGTTTCATAGTGCTGAGAGGACAGACTTAGAATTGGAATTCAGGACTGAGCAAAGGGGATCCTTAGGAAATCTATTAGCCTCTAAATTGGGATCTGTGGCAAGCTACGCTCCCAAAAGTGAACGTAAAGCAGAGAGAGATGGAACTTCATGAAAATTGCAACCTGTTTTTAGAACATTCAGTCTCTGATTGGATTAGGGTAATCTGCCTTTATTCTTCTCTGAAAATACAGTTAACTCTCCTGGGAGAAGATGATATCTTCTAGAGCCTTTGAAATTTTTCGTATACAAAGTATGGTATAAAGTCTAAAATTATCAGGCCAAAGTATTGAACAGAGTATAAATGGAATTAAACTACTATAAGCCTTTTATACTATTAACTCAGAGTAGACTGTGATAAGAATTTATTACTTTAGCAAGAATTTAGACATATCAATAGAAAGGACAAAAGGGATTCCTATGAAAATATTGGGTTAATATTAAAAAAAAAGGAGATTGAAAGAATATGGAGGTCACATAGAAAACAAATAGTAACATGGTAGATTTAAATTCAACCATATCAATAATTATATTAACTATTAAGGAGCTAAAAATTCAAAACATTGATTTTTTTAACCTGATTTAAAAAGTAAGACAAAGCTACATGGTATTTTGAAACAAACATTGTATTTTATTTTATTTTAAATATTTTATTTATTTATTTATTCATGAGAGAGAGAGAGAGAGAGAGAAGCAGAGACATAGGCAGAAGGAGGAGCAGGTTCCACGGAAACCCGTGTTAAGCTCTCTGCTCAGAGAGGAGTCTGCTTCTCTCTCTCCCTCTGCCCCTCCCTGCTTGTGCTTTCTCACTTTCTCTCTGTCAAATAAATCAATAAAATCTTTTAAAAAAATCAGTATGAATTCAGACTTAAAGAATACTGGTGATCACAAAGTTTCACCACCCAATAATCTCTTTAAGGAAGAATTTGTTCCCTCACTTGTTTGCTCCCTCACATTTTGCCTCAGCTGCAGAGAGCCACAAGAGCATACCTGTTAACCTGGGCAACCCACATCCAAGTATTGATTATGGTAGGGTTCTACATTTCAGCCTGATCAGAGCCTTTCAGTCCACTAGGGATAATCCTGATGGGCTGTGTACATTGCAGGCAGTGATGGTGTTGTCTGAGGCTTTGCTGGGACTAAAGTACAATTTAACTTTTCTCTTTGCCTAATCTTAACCCACCGCTACCCTTATTCACAGGTATTGCTATCTAGTAAATATCTTACACAGACAACTTTTCAATATCTGCTTTTGGAAACCCAACCTGACAAACACTATCAACAGACTTCCTAATCGATATTTTTTGTACATTATAGACAACAACTATAGGATACACAGTTTTAAAAAGTGCATATGGAGCACGCACTTAGACATGTTCTGGGCCATATACCAAGTTTCAATCAATTTCAAAGAACTAAAATACAGTTATATTTCATTATCATGATGCAATTAAATTAGATATCAGTAGCAATAAGGTGTCTAGAAAATCACCAAATATTTAGAGGTGAGGTACCACACATTAATCCATAAGTAGAAAAAATACAGAAAGGAAAAACTCTTGAATAGTTACTTTATAAAGGGGGAAATCCAAATTAAATAGTGAATAAAACATGAAAATATGTCCAATCTTATTATACATTTGGGAAACACATACTAAAACCATCATGAGATAGAATAAAGACCTGTCACAAGACAAAAATGCAAAGTAGTGACAGTATGACTGTTGGCAAGTATGTAGACTACAGCTCTCACAACGTCAGTGGGATTGTGAATTAGGACATCTCTTTTGGCATAATCCACTAAGGGTAAGCATACATATAAACAGCAAGCCCACTGTTTTGTGGATACCCAGTGGTAATATATACTTGAACAAAAGTTTACATAGCAGTGCTATCTTGATAACTAAAAACTAGAAAAAAAAAGTTAAATGTCTATCAGTAATAGAATGTAAATGGTTTGTGGAATATCGGTACAGTAGAAAGCTACATAGCAATGAAAATGAACTAATCTCTAGAAAACATGGATGAATCCCACAAGTAATGTTGATCCAAAAAGGCCAGAAACGAGGAGTTTCATACTGTTTCATTCAACTTCTGTAAAATTAAAAAAAAAAACAGACCAAACTAACCCCTGATTTTAGGTTAAGGTAACAGTTACCTTTGGTGGGGACAATGAATTGGGTAGGTGTAGGAGAGGTCTTTTAGATGTACTGGAAGTGTCTGAGTTCTCTGGGTGTTGATTAAATTGGTGTGTTTGGTTTCTAAATGTCTGAGTTTTATATTTAATATTTGTAGACTTCTCTGTTTATAAGTTCTACTTCATTAAAAAGGTGTTTTGAAAAAACAGAGGTATGTCACAGTGATAGTTGTCTTGAATACCTTCGGGCCCTCTTCTTCTGTCCATTGGAGGCCAAACTTCTAAGCAAGACAGAAAAATCTCTTCATGATACAATCCCTGTCCACATTTCCAGCCTCATCTTTAGTGAGGTCCTATTGCTCATAACCTATGCGGAAAGATTTCTAGTTCTCCAGCGGTCATACTTTTGCAAACCTCCAGGTTTAGGTGTACGTGGTTCTCTCTTCCTAAACTTGCTTCTACTTCTCTTTTGCCTGATTACTTCCTGGTCAGAGAAGTCTTCAGTGGTCCCTGTTTTTATCTTATGTGTCTCCTGTATTGCTATTATGACTTCTTTTGCCTCTCTCAGTAACTTAACATTCCTGTACTTTGTAGCCTTTCTGGGATTGGCTCCATCATTGCCCTGGATATAAGTTACTTGAGAACAGAGTTCACCTCTCATGAAAAGTGGTGCCTGACAAACCCTTGGTATTCCGTTCTTGTTTCCTGAACACACAACTCCTTGTATCAAATGCCAGACCATATGTGGGCTGTACAAGGGCTATGTGCTCTGGAATTCACTTCCCCCAAGACGTTATGTGTTCATGCCCAGAGTTAACTCTGAGATGTTTAACCTGAACGGTGGAGGTTCTATCAGCCAGGGGCCAGAGTGCACAAGGGCACCAGTTATTTGAAAAGAAGGTCCTTAAAGTAATCAATATTTTAAATTATTAGAGAACTGAAAAAGCCAAAAGGGGATCTGAGGTATCTGAGAGGTAGTAGCTGAAACAAGTTATGCTATTCAAATCTAGAGGCTCCAAGGTGGGTCTCCACAGAATAGTTCCTTCCGACGGCCCCTCTGACCACATTTCTCCCTCCCATGTTGAGTCCTACAAGCTCCCGATGGAACTCTTTCTTGATAAAGCCTAACAAAGAGCAGCTGGAATTGCAAAAATGGGGTCTACGGTATCAGCCCAAGCTCCACAAAGCAGAGTACAGAAGGGGAGGTGTGCGGTTGAGAGGCAACAGCTAGTGGCCCAGCTCAGTGGGGCTGAGAGAGCTGTATCTGAACGAGAATTCAGAAGCATAACCTTTTTCATCTCTTCTAAAGGGATTAAGGGTCAGTGCTTAAACTGCTCTCTCGAGTATTATTTTAGTCTTCAGAGAGACCAAATGGCCAACTTGAACGTTCCCCTCAGTTCTGAGATGAAATGGAGCTTCCTGGACATCCTCAGGAGCAGACCTGGATAAGGAAGCATGTTTGGACAGAAGGACATACAGAACAGATTTTACAAACATTGGCTAACCTGAGCAGGATAGAGGGCCTTGGGATTTAGGGATTATAATAGTAACCATGGTGATTGTAATGTTTATGAGGCAAACTGCATGACCCAGTATATTTCCTACAGCTGTTGAAATATATCTCCATTTATAGATACTATTTCATTTAATAATAGCTAGAAGATGTAAAGTACTTCTTTTAAATGAGTAATTAGGGTTTCATTTAGCCTATCAACTCGAGAAGGACAAGGAAGTTTATCATATGCTGGTATTTTCAGCTGATTTTACTGGAAGATGCAATTTATACTCATCCCTTTGCAACTTGGGCCAATTTAACCAAGATTCCAATAAAAATCTATTTCTAAGTTTTATAGAAAAATAAATCTCATCTAAAAAAGCACAGTCTGCTTTTGCTATGATAGGGAGAGTACTAAAAAAACTTCACAGTATTAAAAAATTCCATAATAAATACAATTGTTTCAAGTGGAAAAGCAGTTTACAGTCCAAAAAGTTCCAGACTAGCAATAATGAGATTTCTTTACCTGTAGCAATTTCAATAATGATGGCATATTTTTGTGTTTGTGTATGTTTAATATCATAAATGTAACAAACCCAGCATATGCTCATGTTAATTTGGGTTTTATAATAATGGATTTTATTTTTTAAAATCTCATTAGCAGACATTGCTTATACAGCTGTATCAACCTTTATCAATTCCATCACCTATTGTTATGCTAAAACCACAGTTACTCAATTTGAATTATGAAAACTCTGTATTTCAGAAACACTTGAGTAATGAATTTGGATGGCATCTTGTGTTGAAGAACAATTGTGTACTGCTCTCTTGTGTTTCTGCGAACCTTGCCTATGAAACACCAACTGCCTTTTGTTTGAGAGAATCTTTTCAAGGATATTTGTAGAGCAAAAGGCCTTGAGAGACAGAGATAGTGTCTCTCTCTCTCTGGAGTGAAAAACAGGCCTGCTTAATTTTCCTTACAAAAGATTCAGGTTCCTTAAACTAAGGATTCTTCTCCTGTAAGGGAACTCACTGTGTGTGCAAGTATCACCTGGCTTTCCCTGCATCGCCCTGTGAGAACTGGGGCTTGGGAGAATTGGCACAAAAATGCTGATATCCTGGCTAATATTTGTATTAATTTTCTATTGATGCTATTTAAAAATTACCTCAAAGTTAGTGGCTTAAAACAACACACATTTATGGGGCACCTGGGTGGTTCGGTTGGTTAAACACCCAACTCTTGATCTCAGCTCAGGTCTTGATCTCAGGGTTGTGAGTTCAAGCCCTGCATTGGAAAGCAACAACACATTTTATTATCTTACAGTTCTGGGGGTCAGAAGACTGACACAGTTCTCACGGGGCTGACATCAAGGTGTCAGCAGGGATGTGATCCTTGTGGACATTCTAGGGAATAATTCATTTCTTTGCCTTTTCCCGCTTCTAAAGGCTGACACTTGGTTTCTTGACTCATGGCCCCCTTCTTCCACCTTGAGAGCCAGCAAGGTAGTGTCTCTTTGGCCCTGATTCCATCCTCACATCTCTTTCTCTGACCCCAGCCAGGAAATTTTCTCAAGGATTCATGGGATTAGACCAGGCCCATCTGGACCATTCTAGGAGTGCCCCCCCACCACCCCACACACACTCAAGGTCTCTGAGCCAGTAGTCATTTGTCTACCAGTATCCGTGAAACTGGCAGGATAACTTGTTCACTTGCTAGCAGAGTGAAACCTCAGGTTCTTGAAACTGTGACTTTTTGTTTGGAAATTGAATTCAAACATTTTAGCAAACATATCTAAATATAAGCAGAGCCTCTTTAATATTTCCATATTTAGAAAGCAGATGTCTGAACTTCTCAGGCCACAGGAACTAAATAAAAACTATTAAATGAACTTGAAAACTATTCTCAACCAAGTCACTGGTTCTCACGATGTAGCACGTACGGGAAAGTCCTGGGGACTTGTCTAATAGTCACATCTCCATTGCAGCTGCATCCACCTGAGATTTTATTCTGGCTTTGAAGGTAGAAATCCAAATGTTTAACCAGTGCCCCAAATGGTCCTTGCTTTGGGATCCACTTTTTTACCACCAGTTATTTTTGTTGCTTTAGTACTTAAATTTCTTTCTACTTGTATTGAAAGTGTCTACTTTAAATGGAATTCTAGAGTCATAATAGCAATTGGTACATTCATTATTTATTCATTAAAGAAAATGCTTCATGTAAAATGTTGAGGCCTTGTAATTGGTCAGCCGTGTTTAGATGTCTCATCAATGACACCAGTTATAGACCAGTGGAGGACACCACGTTCAAAAGCTCCCCATGTGAGGTTGTTCTAACAGGCATTGTGTTTGTGAATAATATAACTTCAGTTCAATTTATTCTAATTGCAAGGGTTTACTTGACATTTTACAATGACGATTTGGAAAAGATCATGAATGTTCATTTTGGGATGATAGAAACATTCATAGATAGCATGGTTGGATACAAACTAATAGGCTACTTCTGACTACCATTTTTATTTTATTTAATTTTTTTTATTGGAGTTCAATTTGCCAATATATAGCATAACACCCAGTGCTCATCCTGCCAAGTGCCCCCTTTGGTGCCCATCACCCTGACTACCATTTTTAAAGACACACATATACATCTAGGCTAACAGTGTCAGTGAACTGGAAACTCATCAAAGGAGCAGTAACTCATAAGCAAGAAAATTAAGAAAGACACCCAAATTGCAAAATTTCTTGCACAAATGGAAATGACGAAGTTTTCGGTCACTTCACCTAGGCTTATTGTTTGTAAGATTACATATGGCCATTCATCACTTTAGCTTGATTACTAATTTGTATCTGATTACTGGAAACTTGAAGCTTATTAGGGAAAAAATATTTTACATTACCTTTATAGCCTGTGTGATATGGAGAAATTGGTGGCTGAATTGTCAAAGTATATCTAACTATTAAGATTACTTCATTGGGATGTTTTGGGGAGACCAAATTCTATTAAAAATTTTCCCCAGGCTTTCTATTCACCCAAGTAAGTGAATCCTCTAGTTTACCAATTTAACTATATTAAAAGTTCTAATTTTTAAAATCATTCATTTCACAAGAAGCTAGAATCCACTTATTCTCAAACTAGAAGGCTGTTTTTTTTTTTTAAATGGGTGTTCTTGTTCTGTCACTTCATTAAGTAATCAACACAAATTTCCAAAGCCACCTCTTTTTAGTCTAAGATTAAAATAGAAATCCATTTCATTTACTATACAATGCCATTGTCCTTGCCATGTACACTTACGTGTGTCACAAGTTGGCATATTTATTTGACATCTGACAACAAATCATAAGCAGTAAAAATATTTTCATTAATTTAATAAACACTGATGAGGTCCAGGGCATCCATAAATGCTTGTGAGGTTGTGCACTGTGTGACTTCAGGGGTGCCATTCACATCATATTTATAAGTGTGGTACCCCTGGAGTTGTGCAGTGCGCAACCTGTGCAACTATATAAGGTGGCGCTGCATAATACAAAATGAGGCACGGTGATAGGTGCCAGCAATGAATATAAGGACAATGACATCAAAGTAGTTTTTCTTTCAGAACTTACAGTTTAGTAAGGGAGACTGGCAATTAAAGAAACCTGTGATAAATCCCATGGCAAAAGAAAGTGCAGAGCCTTCCTATCCATAGAGCTGTCTAATTAAAATGGATGAACAAATAAAGGTGAGCAGTTAAAGCTAGAACTTGCTCTGGGAACATTTCAAAGTATGGGATCTTAAATCAGACATTTTTTCTATAGCTTCTGAGTATTAACATGCAATTTAATCATAAATACTGTACTTGTGTAAATGAGGTAGGTGCTCTTTCTAACATCCTCCCTGCTCATGGTAAAGCCATAGCTATTAAATAAAACATGATTTTCCTATATGTTGTCTCAGGTCCATCCTGGCTCTGCCTCCTGATCTTACTAGTACCATCTTGTGTGTCTCCATTGTGCACAGTCTGTTTTTTATCTTGTTCATACCCATTGGTCTATCCCACAATACTTCATGCTTCAAAGAGTCTATACATTTCCCAAGTCAAACTCAATTCAGTGTTCTTGGTACTCTAACCCAATTCTAAACCCTGGTTTTTGAACCTCAGCCTTTGAAGCCACTGCTTACTTCCAATATGAGTGTGAATTTTTTTTCTTAAAACCAAGTTTCTAGGTTCAAAATTTTTTTCTTATACATGGAAGCGTTTTTGAGAGCAGACATTTTGATATATTTTGTTCAGACATACCTCCAGTGCCTAGAATAATGCTTAGTGTTTGGTGCCCATGTTTTTTTTTTTTTTTAAGTGATTAGTCGTGTGTGGCCCAATAAACCAAGGATTCCAAGGGCTTTCTGCTGGGACCTGCTTCCAGCTGTTGATGTTTTTTTTGTTTTTCTGGGGAGCAGCTTGCTCAGTGCGTACTGTGCTACTCCCTGGGCTACCAACTCAGAACTTAGGTTCAGGGGCCAACATCCCTGAAAGGTGGAGTCCAGGGAGGTCCCACAGCTCAACAGTGCCTCCCCGTGGTAATGAGTCCAACTGCAACTGACTGACTCCAGCAGTCTCAGAAACTAGAACACCAAATTCCCTTAAATTTCATCATGGCAGGAAGACTGCTCATGGAAATACCAACCAATGACTTTGGATCTCAATCCTCTTCTTGTGTTGGCACTTAAATAAGAATACATTATGCTTAAGATTCCCAGTGCGGGCAATGTATATTTCTCTTCATGCTTTCATGCTTGTCTAACTAAAGGGATCACGGTGCAACTCTGGTAAGATTTTGGGAAAAATGAATACATTATTTCAGGAAGGTTTTCCTCTCTCTGTACCATTTTCACTCCAACTGTAAAATTGAATTCATGGCTGAGGTTTAGGAGCCCATTAAGCCGGTACACTTTCCATTCTGAACGTGAAGCCGGAATCTGACTCAAGTGCAGCAACCACATGCAGTAGGATTTCCCTGAGACTTTGATCCCAAATGGAGTCCCAGGGCTTTGTACATAACATAGCACTAATGTTACACGACCTCAAAAAATAAAGGCCTTGGTCTGGTCTGTGGAAAACATTTGAAGATCTCTTGATACATTGACTGCCATCCAAAGTCCATCGTGAACCCGCCTCAGGCCTCACCTTCACAACTGTGGGTAACGCCAGAGCCTTAGACCTCTGTCCTGTGCTTATTTCCTTCCCTGGCTGTTTCCAGGAAATAGTACTTAGCTGTTTGGGGTGAGAATTTCTATGCATCACAGCTATCTTAAAACCTAGCTAATGTTACCACAAATGGCTCTGGAATCTGGTGACTCAGGCCAGTATAGCTGGAGCAAATTTGGCAGACCTGGGAAGTCTCCACATAAAAACAGTGTCACCTTGTTTTTGGTGTCTTGTGTTTGTCATAGATCACATCCAGAAATTAATGGTCACCACACAGACATACTTTTAAAAAGTTTCTATTTCTGGAGAGAAGACCCTGTATTGGAATATCATTCATTAACAAACTATGCCTACAGCTGGCATGATGACTCTCTCTTCCAGGGCTGTTTAAAGAGAATTCTGGGAGTGCAAAAATTCTCAACATGATACTACTAGCCAGTAGGATCCAACAGTACATTAAGAAGATTATTCACTATGACCAAGTGGGATTTATCCCCGGGATGCAAGGTTGGTTCAACACTCATAAAACAATCAATGTGATAGATCACATCAACAAGAGAAAAAACAAGAACTGTATGAATCCTCTTAATAGATGCAGAGAAAGCATTTGACAAAATACAGCATCCATTCCTGATCAAAATTCTTCAGAGGGGATGCCTGGGTGGCTCAGCAGTTTAGCGCCCTATCAAAATACCTATCAAATCCCTATCAAAATACCATGGACTTTCTTCAGAGACTTGAAACAAATCATCTTAAGATTTGTGTGGAATCAGAAAAGACCCTAAATAGCCAGGGGAATATTGTAAAAGGAAACCAGAGGCAGGGGCATCACAATGCCGGATTTCAAGTTGTACTACAAAGCTGTGATCATTAAGACAATGTGGTACTGGCACAAAAATAGACACATAGATCAATGGAACAGAATAGAGAATCCAGAAATGGGCCGTCAACTCTATGGTCAACTAATATGCAACAAAGGAGGAAAGACTATCCACTGGAAAAATGACAGTCTCTTCCATAAATGGTGCTGGGAAAATTGGACAGTCACATGCAGAATGAAACTAGACCATTCTCTTACACCATACACAAAGATAAACTCAAAATGGACGAAAGATCTAAATGTGAGACAAGAATCCATCAAAATCCTAGAGGAGAACACAGGCAACACCCTTTTTGAACTTGGCCACAGCAACTTCTTGCAAGACACATCTATGAAGGCAAGAGAAACAAAAGCAAAAATGATGAACTATTGGGACTTCATCAAGATAAAAAGCTTCTCCACAGCAAAAGAAACAGTCAACAAAACTAAAAGACAACCTACAGAATGGGAGAAGATATTTGCAAATGACGTATCAGATAAAGGGCTAGTATCTAAGATCTATAAAGAACTGATTAAACTCAACACCCAATTAACAAACAATCCAATCATGAAATGGGCAAAAGACATAAACAGAAATCTCACAGAGGAAGACATAGACGTGGCCAACAAGCACATGAGAAAATGCTCCGCATCACTTGCCATCAGGGAAATACAAATCAAAACCACAATGAGATACCACCTCACACCAGTGAGAATGGGGAAAATTAACAAGACAGGAAACCACAAATGTTGGAGAGGATGTGGAGAAAGGGGAACCCTCTTGCACTGTTGGTGGGAATGTGAACTGGTGCAGCCACTCTGGAAAACTGTGTGGAGGTTCCTCAAAGAGTTAAAAATAGACCTGCCCTACGACCCAGCAATTGCACTGCTGGGGATTTACCCCAAAGACACAGATGCAATGAAACGCCGGGACACCTGCACCCCAATGTTTATAGCAGCAATGTCCACAATAGCCAAACTGTGGAAGGAGCCTCGGTGTCCATAGAAAGATGAATGGATAAAGACGCTGTGGTCTATGTATACAATGGAATATTCCTCAGCCATTAGAAATGACAAATACCCACCAATTGCTTTGACGTGGATGGAACTGGAGGGTATTATGCTGAGTGAAGTAAGTCAATTGGAGAAGGACAAACATTATATGGTCTCATTCATTTGGGGAATATAAAAAATAGTCAAAGGGAATAAAGGGGAAAGGAGAGAAAATGAGTGGGAAATATCAGTGAGGGTGACAGAGCATGAGAGACTCCTAACTCTGGGAAATGATCAAGGGGTAGTGGAAGGGGAGGTGGGTGGGGGGTTGGGGTGACTGGGTGATGGGCACTGAGGGAGGCACTGGATGGAATGAGCACTGGGTGTTATGCTATATGTTGGCAAATGGAACTCCAATAAAAAGTATACATATTAAAACAAATTCTGGGAGAGGCCTAATTCCTAAAGCCTTACAGTACCTGTGTGCATCCCTGCATTTCCTGGCCAAGAAAGCGCTCCTAACACCTACTTCCAGATTACACTTGAAGATGAATTACCATTCCATATGGCTGTTTAGGCCACTGTTATGGCCTGAATGTTCTGTCCTACCAAACTCATACGCTGAAGTCTTTAGCCCCCAGTGTGTCTGTATTAGGAGATGGGGCCCTAAGGAAATAATCAAAATTAACTGAGGTCATAATGGTAAGCTCTCGTCTTATAGGATTAGTGTCCTTATAAGGGGACACCAGAAACTTGCTCTCTTGGTCTCTCCATGTGCGCATATCAAAGAGAGGCCATGTGAGGAAATAGTGAGAAGGTAGCCATTTTTAAGCGGGGAGAAGCACTCTCACTGAAAACTGATCATGACTTGATTTTGGATTTTAGCCTCCAGAACTGTGAGAAAATTAATTCCTGCTGTTGAGGCCACCCAGTCTGTGATATTTTGTTATGGCAGCCCAAGCAGCCTACACTGACCCAGATTGTAAATAATAGAACCTGGGACATATGTTGCCATGGAAATATATACCTTTTTTTTTGTCTTCTGTTCATAACTTAGTAAAGCATGAACAACAGTTGAATACAAGCCTAGAAATGTAGTTTTTTTTTTCACCAAAAAGTATATATTTAAATTAAGTTCTGACCTTTGCAGTTATTTTCTTCTATGTGAAATTCAGACAAAGAATGTCATAATCAAGAAGAAAATCATTGTCAGATTGGAATTGTGAGTCAACCTCAAACTGAGATTTTTATTTGTGAAGTGATAAAATTTTAAATGAGGGACAAATGTATAAAAAGGGGGATTTACAATGCTAATCAAGGAATTAGGGATATCAGACATTTCAAATTTAGGATTATACTAATTAATAGTTTTTTATGTAGAAAGGGTAATTATTAGAGAAAAGTCTCTTTAGTAATTAGAGATGTGATTCATACTCTGAAAAATCACAGACTATGAAAAAAGTCTTTAGATAAAACATATTTGATTGTAACTATAAAATGAGATGGGTTCTTAAGTGCTATTCTAATGATTATTTTTTTTAAATCTTAGATTTTAGTGACTTATGTAGTAAGTGCCTAGTTAATGTTTATTGGATGAATCTGTAAGTTAGTTAAGGATTAAAGGCAATCCAAGAATGTAATTTTTAAAGCTGTTCAGAAATTCCTAAAGCATTATTTACTTTGACAGTTGGAAATGATAACTGGAAAGTAGTCTCAAAAATAAGGTAATTTTTGACATTAAAGGAAAGCAATATTGATGGTCAAAGAAAGGGTGAGCTACTTTGAGTTTTTTCAAAAGAATTTTAAAAATTGCACATTATCGTCTTAATGGAAGTTTGGAATACATATGTTGTCAAATAAAAGTTCAATTAATTTTGGTAGATGCTATTAGGCTATGTAATGAAGAGGGAGGGAGGGGAGAAGGAAAGGAGAGATGGATAGGGAGATGGACAAGTTGTTCTCATAAGGAAAAATTATATTGGCCATTTCTACAAAGAGTACCTCCTTTAGCTAAAGCACTGTCAGGTGAACAAAGCTCTAGCCCATTTTCTGAGACCTTAAGTGTTCTTGACTAGATTTCAACCCTAGGTCTCTTAGCAACTCTTCCGTGATTACAGAAATCAACTTCCCTGACTCTATTGTGTTATAAGTAACATGAAATGATCACATTATCCAGTACCTTACCACTCTTAGAAATACAGAACTACCTTCCAGAATGTGATGGTCTGAAAAATTCAGAGCAGTAACTGTTTTGGTTGTATTGCAAGATTTTTAGGATCTCATCAACTTGTATTTTATTTTATTTTATTTTATTTTATTTTATTTTATTTTATTTTATTTATTTTACTTTATTTTATTTTATTTTTGTTTTTTAATGTATTTTTTATTGGAGTTCGATTTGCCCACATATAGCATAACACCCAGTGCTCATCCCATCAAGTGCCCCCCTCAGTGCCCGTCACCCAGTCACCCCATCCCCCTGCCCTCCTCCCCTTCCACTACCCCTTGTTCATTTCGCAGAGTTAGGAGACTCTCATGTTCTGTCACCCTCTCTAATTTTTCCCTCTCATTTTCTCTCCTTTCCCCTTTATTCCCTTTCACTATTTTCACTAGTCCTTTTCACTATATTCCCTGTATGAGTGAAACTATATAATGATTGTCCTTCTCCAATTGACTTACTTCACTCAGCATAATACCCTCCAGTTCCATCCACGTTGAAGCAAATGGTGGGTATTTGTCGTTTCTAATGGCTGAGGAATATTCCATTGTATACATAGACCACAGCTTCTTTATCCATTCATCTTTCAATGGACACAGAGGCTCCTTCCACAGTTTGGCTATTGTGGACATTGCTGCTAGAAACATTGGGGTGCAGGTATCCTGCCATTTCACTGCATCTCTATCTTTGGGGTAAATCCCCAGCAGTGCAATTGCTGGGTGGGAGGGTAGCTCTATTTTTAACTCTTTGAGGAACCTCCACACAGTTTTCCAGAGTGGCTGCACCAGTTCACATTCCCACCAACAGTGTAAGAGGGTTCCCCTTTCTCCGCATCCTCTCCAACATTTGTTGTTTCCTGTCTTGTTAATTTTCCCCATTCTCACTGGTGTGAGGTGGTATCTCATTGTGGTTTTGATTTGTATTTCCCTGATGGCCAGTGATGCGGAGCATTTTCTCATGTGCATGTTGGCCATGTCTATGTCTTCCTCTGTGAGATTTCTGTTCATGTCTCTTGCCCATTTCATGATTGGATTGTTTGTTAATTGGGTGTTGAGTTTAATCAGTTCTTTATAGATCTTGGATACTAGCCCTTTATCTGATATGTCATTTGCAAATATCTTCTCCCATTCTGTAGGTTGTATTATTGTAAGTTTAACAAAAAAAAAGCCTTATTTTTAATACTTCTTCCAGTTTCCATTTATTGTAAATGCAGGAAATAGACCAATACTCACCTGAGATAATGATAATGTGGCAGTAACTTTCTAACTCACCTTACTAGGAAGTGTAAGAACTTCAGTTGTTTGAGAACAGCAGATATATAGAGATTTATGCACTAATGTGCATTTTATTTTCTGCAATATGTATATTATAAATCATTCCTCTGCTTAGTATCGAATTAGGCAGTAACTGCAATTGATTCAAACCTCTGTATCAGAATTTGATGATAATGAAAGGCTAATAATACTAATATATCATATATTATGCCAGAGTTTCACTACGTTTTAACAAATATCTACCTATTTAGTTTCATTTTATATTTGGGTCTGAGCTGGAAGAGGAAATTATTCAACTTAATTTCCATATTGGCATAGTAAATGTAAAATCTCACTGGCAGAGCAGTAATGCAATTTGGCATTACATTTTACATCAATTTTGAATATGAATTTAACTTCAAGATGTGGCTATAGGTGAGCTGAAAAGATAGTGACATAAAAATGTGTTTCACAACTTAAATAAATAACTGGTAGACAGAATAACCACCCCCCCCAGAGACACCTACTTCCTAATTACCTGCCCACCTCCCTACCAGCCTGTGAATATGTTATGGTACATGGCAAAGCAGAATTAAAGTTGTAGATGCGGGATCCCTGGGTGGCGCAGCAGTTTGGCGCCTGCCTTTGGCCCAGGGCGCGATCCTGGAGACCCGGGATCGAATCCCACGTCGGGCTCCCGGTGCATGGAGCCTGCTTCTTGCTCTGCTTCTCTCTCTCTCTCTCTCTCTCTCTCTCTCTCTCTGTGACTATCATGAATAAACAAATAAAATCTTTAAAAAAAAATAAAGTTGTAGATGCAACTAAGTTTGCTAATTAGATGATCTTAAAGACATTGTCTTGGATTGTCCAGGTGGGCCCAATGTCATCGGAAGGGTCCTTGTAAGTGTAATAGGCAGGCAGAAGAGAGGTCAGAGAAGATGTGGCTATGGAAGAGGCCAGAGGGACACACTGAGAGGATTTGAATCCCATTGCTGGCTAAAACACCTACTTACTTTTAATTTCATCTCCTATTTAAAATTAAGTTTGTTTTTTCAGACTTTATGTCTAATCACATTGTATTATTTTGGGTCTCGTTTCTATCACTCAGCATTGTCTACAAGATTCTTAATTGTTGAGGCATTAAGTGGAAATCTGTCCATTTTTATTGCTTTGTACTATTCAGTGAATGTATATGCCATAATTTATTTAAGCATTCTTTTTTTCTGAAAAAAAGCTTTATTGTTTCCATTTGGTCTATGGCTTGGGAGAGGACTCCAGGGTGTTAAAAAAAAAAAGTTTGCTGTCTAGTGGCTACTGAGAAAGGCTCCGGGGCACAAACCCTGGCCCCACAGTGATGCCAGAGGGGCCCCTCAAGGGCTGCTGGGCTTCAGAGGCTCCTAGTAATGCTTGAGGGGAGCTTTTCTTTTCTTAGATTTTATGTATCTATTCATGAGAGAGGCAGAGACAGAGGGAGAAGCAGGCTCCCTGTGGGGAGCCTGATGCAGGACTTGATCCTAGGACCCCGGGATCACTACCTGAGCCTAATGCAGACGCTCAACCACTGAGCCACCCAGGTGCCACCCCGGAGGAGAGCTTTTCTAAGAGATAGGGCCCAGCCCAACCTGGGAGCCAACCTGCCTGCAGAAGTGAGTCAGGTGGTGGCCATCTTCTTGATGAGTTTCATCTCCTCATCCTGGAAGTGGCTCTCAAGGGAGTCACAAAGATAGGGATCTGCCCTGGCACAGCCCAGGGCGTGCAGATCTAAAAGGTCCTGGTTCAGGTTATTCTGCAGGACCAGGGTAGTTTCCATGACACCCACAGTTTTACTACACTCCTCCTGGGAAGGCTTCTGCATGTCCTGGAAGAGGGTGCTGCTGCAGCGCTGGTTTTGCATTTTCAAGAGATGCTCAGCGCCCTGGGGCTTCTCCTCAGCCAACTCCCAGAAGAAGTGGCCTATGCCCTCCAGAGCCACATTGTCCCGGTGGAAATAGAAGCCCAAGAGAGGTAGGTGTAGGGAGGCCCACAGGTGCATGTTGGCTAGGTGGTTTAAGGGCAGCTTTCACCTCAGTGCAATAGTATTGACCACTGTGGGAGCTCATGGTTGATCAATGTTAAGGTGCTAAGCTCAAAATAGGGGGCTGGCTGGTCTTGGAGGCAGAGAATGGCTGAGAAGATGGCTTCGAAGGTTGCAACTGGGAAAAGGGCTGGAGGGGTGGTCAGAGGCTGGTAAAAGGGTCATGCCTGGGTCTGTTCATCCAAACATCGCTGAAGCAAGAGACAGATCCATGAGGCGGCAGGGCACAGTGCCTATGTCTTCTACTTTTGATGAACATTTGTGCTGTTTTCTGTTGGAGCCTGTTACGGTGCTTCTGTGAGTGTGTGTGTATGTACGAGTATTGTTTTTTCAAATTTTCATTTAAATTCCAGTTAACATAGTGTCATAATAGTTTCAGGTGTGCGATTTAGTGATCCACCACTTAAATATAACATGCAGTGCTCGTCGCAAGTGCCCTCATTAACACCTGTCTTTCATTTAGCACTTCCCCCCCACCCATGGATATGTATTTTTGCTGTGAATTAGGGTCTTGCATAAGTTTTGGATATTTGTCATCATGTCCTAAAATCTCTCTTCTCCAGTATCTCTCTGCTCTCGTTCTGGGACACCAGTTCAATTTAAGTTAGGCCTTGTCATTGTAACTCTGTGTCTTCCATATTTTCCATCCATTTTGTCTATTTTTGGATGAATTAGCAATAATTTTTCTAGTAACTAATTCTATCTTCAGTTGTATCTACTGTTAAAACTATATATTGAATTTTTATTTCATTATGTTTACAATTTTTGTAATATCTATTTAGTTCTTCTCTAAACTTAGTCCATCACTTTTTAGAACCCTCTCTTTCCCATCCATATTTTCCAGCTTGGATTTCATTTCCCCTACAGATATGGAGCTCCAATTAATTTTACTAGCTGTTTTTTAATTCAGATTATTCTCACTTATGTCATATTTTTCTATGTGTTTATGATTTAGACATTGATTTTTTTTTGGAATTTTATTTTTTTATTTTATTTTTATTTTTTTGGAATTTTATTTTATTTTTTTATTTTTTTAATTTATTTTTTTATTGGTGTTCAATTTACTAACATACAGAATAACCCCCAGTTCCCGTCACCCATTCACTCCCACCCCCCGCCCTCCTCCCCTTCTACCACCCCTAGTTCGTTTCCCAGAGTTAGCAGTCTTTACGTTCTGTCTCCCTTTCTGATATTTCTACCCATTTCTTCTCCCTTCCCTTCTATTCCCTTTCACTATTATTTATATTCCCCAAATGAATGAGAACATATAATGCTTGTCCTTCTCCGACTGACTTACTTCACTCAGCATAATACCCTCCAGTTCCATCCACGTTGAAGCAAATGGTGGGTATTTGTCATTTCTAATAGCTGAGTAATATTCCATTGTATACATAAACCACATCTTCTTTATCCATTCATCTTTTGATGGACACCGAGGCTCCTTCCACAGTTTGGCTATCGTGGCCATTGCTGCTATAAACATCGGGGTGCAGGTGTCCCGGCGTTTCATTGCATTTGTATCTTTGGGGTAAATCCCCAACAGTGCAATTGCTGGGTCGTAGGGCAGGTCTATTTTTAACTGTTTGAGGAACCTCCACACAGTTTTCCAGAGTGGCTGCACCAGTTCACATTCCCACCAACAGTGTAAGAGGGTTCCCTTTTCTCCGCATCCTCTCCAACATTTGTGGTTTCCTGCCTTGTTAATTTTCCCCATTCTCACTGGTGTGAGGTGGTATCTCATTGTGGTTTTGATTTGTATTTCTCTGATGGCAAGTGATGCAGAGCATTTTCTCATATGCATGTTGGCCATGTCTATGTCTTCCTCTGTGAGATTTCTCTTCATGTCTTTTGCTCATTTCATGATTGGATTGTTTCTTTGGTGTTGAGTTTAATAAGTTCTTTATAGATCTTGGAAACTAGCCCTTTATCTGATATGTCATTTGCAAATATCTTCTCCCATTCTGTACATTGTCTTTTAGTTTTGTTGACTGTATCCTTTGCTGTGCAAAAGCTTCTTATCTTGATGAAGTCCCAATAGTTCATTTTTGCTTTTGTTTCTTTTGCCTTCGTGGATGTATCTTGCAAGAAGTTACTATGGCCGAGTTCAAAAAGGGTGTTGCCTGTGTTCTTCTCTAGGATTTTGATGGAATCTTGTCTCACATTTAGATCTTTCATCCATTTTGAGTTTATCTTTGTGTATGGTGAAAGAGAGTGGTCTAGTTTCATTCTTCTGCATGTGGATGCCCAATTTTCCCAGCACCATTTATTGAAGAGACTGTCTTTCTTCCAATGGATAGTCTTTCCTCCTTTATCAAATATTAGTTGCCCATAAAGTTCAGGGTCCATTTCTGGATTCTCTATTCTGTTCCACTGATCTATGTGTCTGTTTTTGTGCCAGTACCACACTGTCTTGAGGACCACAGCTTTGTAGTACAACCTGAAATCTGGCATTGTGATGCCCCCAGATATGGTTTTCTTTTTTAAAATTCCCCTGGCTATTCAGGGTCTTTTCTGATTCGTTCTATGAGGCCAGCATCACCTTAATTCCAAAACCAGACAAAGACCCCACCAAAAAGGAGAATTACAGACCAATATCCCTGATGAACATGGATGCAAAAATTCTCAACAAGATACTGGCCAATAGGATCCAACAATACATTAAGAAAATTATTCACCATGACCAAGTAGGATTTATCCCTGGGACACAAGGCTGGTTCAACACCCGTAAAACAATCAATGTTATTCATCATATCAGCAAGAGAAAAACCAAGAACCATATGATCCTCTCATTGGATGCAGAGAAAGCATTTGACAAAATACAGCATCCATTCCTGATCAAAACTCTTCAGAGTGTAGGGATAGAGGGAACATTCCTCGACATCTTAAAAGCCATCTATGAAAAGCCCACAGAAAATATCATTCTCAATGGGGAAGCACTGGGAGCCTTTCCCCTAAGATCAGGAACAAGACAGGGATGTCCACTCTCACCACTGCTGTTCAACATAGTACTGGAAGTCCTAGCCTCAGCAATCAGACAACAAAAAGACATTAAAGGCATTCAAATTGGCAAAGAAGAAGTCAAACTCTCCCTCTTCGCCGATGACATGATACTCTACATAGAAAACCCAAAAGCCTCCACCCCAAGATTGCTAGAACTCATACAGCAATTCGGTAGCGTGGCAGGATACAAAATCAATGCCCAGAAGTCAGTGGCATTTCTATACACTACCAATGAGACTGAAGAAAGAGAAATTAAGGAGTCAATCCCATTTACAATTGCACCCAAAAGCATAAGATACCTAGGAATAAACCTAACCAAAGATGTAAAGGATCTATACCCTCAAAACTACACAACACTTCTGAAAGAAATTGAGGAAGACACAAAGAGATGGAAAAATATTCCATGCTCATGGATTGGCAGAATTAATATTGTGAAAATGTCAATGTTACCCAGGGCAATATACACGTTTAATGCAATCCCTATCAAAATACCATGGACTTTCTTCAGAGAGTTAGAACAAATTATTTTAAGATTTGTGTGGAATCAGAATAGACATTGATTTTTTAAGAAGCCATTTGTCGCTCATGCCTCTAAAGATTACAATACAAAAACAAGAGTGAATTTTATCAAAATAGAGCATATTTCTTGACTATATCCACAAACATAAATTTCTATTAACACTCTTTTATACGAATACATTTTACTTGTTCATTATGGGGAGATCACTTGCTATAACCACACTCCTTACCACAGAATAGTCTTATAAATGTTTCTTGTACAATCTTTCTGATCAAATACTCTTTTTAATTACAGTAAACTTTAGTTTTTTAGGATAGTTTTAGATTCATAGCAAACATGAGCAGAAAGTACAGAGAATTACCATATACCCTCTATCCCCACAGGTGCACATCCTCCCCCACATCATCTCATTTGTTAGAATAGATGAACCTATGTTAATAGCATTATCACCTCAGTGTCTACATCAGTATTTGGCCTTAGTATTGTACGGTCTGTTTTAACAAATACATAATGACATCATCCACTGTCCTACAGAATACTTTCATTGCCATAAAAACCCTCTGTAAACATCCATGTGTAGGTTTTCACATGGACATGTTTTTTTTTTCAAGAGTTTATTAGAGAGAGAGAGAGAGAACACGAGCAGGGAGAGTGGCAGAGGGAGAAGGAGCCTCTCCAATGTGGGCAGCCCATTTCAGGGTTTATCCTAGGGCCCCGAGGTCATGACCTGAGCATTTTAACTGACTGAACCACTCAGGCGCCCTGAACATAAGTTTTTAATTAATGTGAGCAAATACCAAGGAGCATACTGATCACATGTTAAGAGTATGTTTAATTTTATAAGAAACTGCTTGGGGCGCCTAGATGGCTAAATTGGTTAATCATCTGCCTTCTGCTTGGGTCATGATCTCAGGGTTCTGGGATTGAGCCCTGCGTGAGGCACCCTGCTCTGCTCAGCGGAGAGCCTGCTTCTCCCTCTGCTCCTCCCCCTGCTCATACACTAGCTCTCGCTCTCAGAAAGAAAAAGGAAAAAAAAAAACCTGCAAAACTATCTTTCAAAGAGTCTGTATAATTTTGCCTTCTCACAAGCACTGGATGAGAATCCTGTTGATCCACATCCTCACCAGAATCTGGTGTTGTCAGTGATCTGGATTTTGGCCATTCTAATAGGCGCATAGTGGTCTGATGTTTTAAGTTACATTTCCCTTGTAACATATGATGTGGAGCATCTATTCGTATGTTTATTTGCCATCTGTATATTTTCTTCAGTGAGGAGTCTGTTAAGGTCTTTGGCCTATTTTTAAATTGATTCTTTTTTTAAGATTTTATTTATTCATGAAAGACAGAGGGAGACAGAGACATAGGCAGAGGGAGAAGCAGGCTCCCTGCTGGGAGCCCAATACCAGACTCGATCCCAGGACCCCCGAATCACAACTTGAGCCGAAGGCAGACACTGAACCTCTGAGCCACCCAGGCGCCCAATTTGATTCTTTTCTTAGTGTTGAGTTTTAAAAGTTCTTTGTATATTTTGGATAAAAGTCATTTATCAGATGTGTCTTTCACAAATACTTTCCCAGTCTGGATTATCTTCTCATTCTCTTGATGTCTTTTGCAGAGCAGAACTTTTTAATTTTAATGAAGCCCAGTTTATTCATTATTTCCTTCATGGATCATGCCTTTGGTGATAGATCTGAGAAGTCCTCACCATACTCAATGTTGTCTGGTTTTCTGCTATGTTTTCTTTTAGAAGTTTTGCGCTTTACATTTAGGTATGTGATACATTTTGAGTTAATTTTTGCAAATGTCTAAGGTCTGTGTTTAGATTTTTTCCCTGCATGTGGATATCCAGCATCATATGTGGATGTACTGCCTCATACAAAGAGTTAGGAAAGAAATCCCCTGCAACTGTCTTCTGAAAAAGATTATAGAGAATAGACATAACTTCTTCCTTAAATGTTTAATAGAATTCAACAGTGAACCTATCTAGGCTTGATGAATTCTGTTATTGATCCAATTTATTTAATAAATATGGGCCTATTCAGAATGTCTTTTTCTTGCATGGATAATTTCTTTTCAATTCTATGTCTTCTATGAGTTTTGTAATATCGTATCTTTCAAGGAAGTAATCCATTTTATTTAGATTATCAAAATTGAGGATATAGAGTTGTTTATAGTATCCTTAATTATCCTTTCAGTGTCCATGGAATCTTTGGTGAGGTCTTCTCTTTCATGTCAATTTGAAATTTGTGTCCTTTTTTTTTAAGTTGGTGTATCAGTTTTACTGAACTTTTTTAAAAAAGATTTATTTACTTATTTATGAGAGAGAGAGAGAGAGAGAGAGAGAGAGAGAGGCAGAGACATAGGCAGAGGGGGAAGCAGGCTCTTTGCAGGAGCCAGATGCGGGACTCGATTCCAGGTCCCGGGATCACAACCTGCACCAAAGGCAGCCGCCCAACCACTGAGCCACCCAGGTGTCCCCAGTTTCACTGAACCTTTAAAAGAACCAGCTTTTGGTTTTCTCTTTTGGTTCCTTTATTCATTGATTTCTGCTCTAATTCATATTATTGCCATTCTTTTTTTTTTTTAGTTTTTATTTAAATTCCAGTTAACATACAGTGTAATATTAGGTTCAGGTGTACAATTTAGTGATTGAACACTTCCAGCACTCATCATGACAAGTGCCCTCCTTAATCCCCATTCCATGTTGAATGTATCCTCCCATCCACCTCCCCTCTGGTCACCGTCAGTGTGTACTCTATGTACAGAGTCTGTTTCATGGTTTTCCTCTCTCTTTCTTCCCCCCATGATCATTTTTTTAAATTCCACATATAAATTATTTTGCTTAGCGTGATACTCTCTAGCTCTATCCATGTCATCACAAATGGCAAGGTTTCATTCTTTTTTATCACTGAGTAATAATCCATCATATATATATATATATATATATATATATATATATATATATACCACATCTTCATCCATTCATCAGCTGATGGACATTTGTGCTCTTCCTGTAATTTGGCTACTGTTGATAATGCTATAAATATCAGAGTGCATGTATCACTTCGAATTAGTATCTTTATATTCTTTGGATAAATACCTAGTAGTGCAATTCCTAGGTGGTAGGGTGGCTCTATTTTTAACTTTTTGAGGAATCTTCATACTATTTTCTAGTGTGGCTGTACCAGTTTGCATCCCCACCAACATTGTAAAGAGGATTCCCCCTTCTCCACATCCTCACCAACATCTGTTGTTTCCTTTGTTGTTAATTTTAGCCATTCTGATGGTATGAGGTGATAATTCCTTGTAGTTTTGATTTGCATTTCCCTGATAAGTTATGATCACTTCCTCACGTGTCTGTTGGTCATCTGAGTATCTTTGGAAAAGTGTCTATTTATGTATTCTGCCCATTTTAACTGGATTATTTTTTTGAGTGTTGAATTTGAGAAGTTCTTTATGGATTTTGGATACTTTTTACAGATATGTAAATATATTTGCAAATATATTCTCCCATTCTGTAGGTTGCCTTTTAATTTTCTTGATTGTTTCCTTCTCTGTGTAGAAGTTTTTTATCTTGATGAATTCACAATCGCTTATTTTTGCTTTTGTTTCTATTACCTCCAGAAGCATGTCTTGTAAGAAGTTGCTATGGCCAAAGTCAGAGAGATTGCTGCCTGTATTCTCCTCTAGGATTTGATGGTTTCCTATCTCACATTTAGGCCTTTCATCCATTTTGACTTTGTTTTGTGTATGGTATAAGAAAGTGGCTTAGTTTCATTCTTCTGCCTGTTGCTGTCCAATTTTCCAAACACCATTTGCTGTACTTTTGTACTTATTGAGGCCTGATTTGTGACCCAGTATGTGATCTATTCTGGAGAATGGTCCATGTGCACTTGAAAGGAATGTGTATTCTGCTGCTCTGAATATATCTGTGAAGTTCATCTGGTCAGTGTGTCATTCAAAGCCACTGTTTCCTTGTAGATCTTCAGCTTGGGTGACCTGTCCGTTGATATAAGTGGAGTGTTAACGTCCCCTACTATTATTGTATTATCAATGAGTTCTTTTATGTTTGTTAATAACTTTTTATGTATTAGAGTGCTCCCTTGTTGGATGCATAAATACTTACAATTGTTAGATCTTCTTGTTGGATTGTCCCCTTAAATATGATACAGTGCCCTTTTGCATCTCTTATTACAGTCTTTGTTTTAAAGTCTAGTATGTCTTTCATAAGTATTATGATTCCAGCTTTCTTTTGATGTCCATTTTCATGATAAATGTTTCTGTATCCCCTCACTTTCAATCTTCAGGTGTTTTTAGGTCTAAAATGAGTCTCTTATAGGTAGCATATAGATTAGTCTTGCTTTTTAAAAAGATTTTATTTATTTGAGAGAGAAAGTGCATGCCTGTGCATGTACATTAGTGGAGGGAGGGGCTGAAGGTGAGAGAGAAGCAGACTCCTTATGGAGCAAGGAGCCCAACACAGGACCCTATCCTAGAACCCTGGATCATGACCTGAGCCCAAGGCAGACCCTTAACCTACTGAAAGCCACCCAGGTACCCTGATGAGCCTTGGATTTTATCCATTCTGACACCTTGCATCTTTTGGAGCATTTAGTCCATTTATATTCAGAGTAATTATTGATATATATGTACTTATTGCCATTTTATTACTTGTTTTGTGCTTGTTTCTGGAGAGTTTTCCACACGTTGAATCCCCTTTAATATTTCTTATGGGGATCGTTTAGTGCTCACGAACCTTTTAGTTTTTGTTTTTCTGGTAAACTTTGTCTCTCCTTCTATTCTGAATGATAGCATTGCTGCGTAGACTATTCTTGGCTGCACATTCTTCCCATTCAGCATGTTGAGTATATCATGCCACTGTCTTCTGGCTTGCCAAGTTTCTGTGGAGAGATCTGCAGCTAGCCTTGGAGGTTTTCCCTTGCAAATCAGGGACTTCCTTTGTTGTGCTGCTTTGAAGATTTCTTTTCCATTGTCACCATATTTTGCAAATTTAATTACAAATAAGTCTTGGCATTGGCCTGCTTTTGTTGATTTTGAAGTGAGTTCTCTGTGCCTTCTGAATCTGGATGTCTGTTTTCTTCCCCATATTAGGGAATCTTTCATTTATTATTCCTTAGAATACATTTTCTGCCCCCTTTTTCCTCTCCTTCATCTTCTGGAACTCCTGTAACGTGAATGTTACTACGTTTGATGGAGTCACTGTGTTTCCTAAGTCTACTCTCGTGTTTTATAATTCCTTCCCTCTTCTGTTCAGCTTCATTATTTTCCATTATTTTATCTTCTGTATCACATATGCATTCCTTTGCTTCTTCTAGCCTTGTGTTTATTGCATTAAGACTGATTTCAATTTCGGTTACTGCATTTTTCATTTCCAAGTAATTTTTTAACTCTTTTATCTCTGTGGTAAGTGCCTCCCTGAAGTCACCCATTCTCTTCTCAAGCCCAGTGAGTTTCCTTATGATTGTTGCTTTAGATTCTCCATCAGAATGTTACTTATATCTGTTTCGTTTAGATCCCTGGCCGTGACCTTATTTTGTTCTTTCATGTGGGATGAATTCCTCAATCTTGGCACTTTGTCTAAGTCTCTGTCTTCCTTTCTGTGTTAAAAAAGTCTATTATGTTTCCTGCTCCTGAGAGTAATGGCTTCATGAAGAGGTCATGTATTGTCCCGGGCCTGGTGCTTCAGGGAGTGTCTCCCATGTGTGCCATGTCTGCTCTGCTGCTGTGTTCTGGCCATTCCGTCCTTCAGACCAATCATCTGCAGACTCTCCTTGCCCACAGTGGGCAGCTTTGGTCGCTGGCCAGAATGTGGTGAATTGTAACTAGGTGTGCTCTGGTCTGCTGGTTAAATGAGACCTGATACCACTTTTGCTAGAACTGAAGCCCTGAAGAACTCTCTGGTTGGGAGACGTGGTCTGGGCAGGGGCTTCCGTTGGTCCTGTGAGGAAGGGGCCCTCTCTGCTGGGACTGAGGCCAGCTTGATGGAGATGGTTGGTCATAGCAGAGCACTGGGGTGTGGGCCCTGCTATAAGCAGGTTAGGCAGCCAGGGTTTGTGCTGTGCTGCTTCCTGCAGGTGACTCTGTGCTTATGCTCAGAGGTGTGGGATGGAAATGGCACCAGCCAGCTCCTTTGTCTCCAGAGAGCAGTCTCCATGCCCACGGCTCTCAGGGAAGTACTCTGAGAAGAGCGAATAATCCCTGCCTCCCCCATGTGTCCCACACATTTTTCAGATCCCGTTTCCACACTGTCTGCCTCCAGCTCACCTGTCCACCTTCTCTCCAGGAGCAGTGCAGTGCCCTTGGGGCTCTGTTCCAGCCAAGCCTGCTGACTGAAATCTCCAGGCTTCAGGGACCTGGTGTGGGCTGGGGGCCTAAGCTGGTCTTATGGGGGAGGGTCTGCTGTGCCAGGACTGAGGCGAGCTTGGCCTGAAAGGGCAGTCGTGCCAGGGCGTGGAGGTGTGGGGCTTGGTATTAGCAGGCTGGGCAGCCGGTGTCAGGGCTGGGGGGCTTTCCACAGGTGGCTCTGTGTTTCTGGTGAGGGTGGAGAGGGAAATGGTGCCAGCCAGCTCCTTTGTTCCCATGGAGGCGGCTCCCTAAACTCTGCCTCTTAGGAGGGTGCTTCAGGAAGAGCAAATCATCTACCCGCTGTGTGCCCTGGGCTTTCTTCAGATCACTGCTTCCACAACCATTTGCCCCTGTGTTGTTGTCCTGCCTTCTCCTTGGGAGCAGGGCAGCACCCTCTGGGCTCTATGCCAGCTGAGCTCACTGTTCTTTAAAACTCCAATCTTCAGGCCCCTGGTAGCGAGAACTCAGGAAGATCAGCCCCTCTTCTTTTCCCAGCTGATGGCTTTGGGGAAATGTCCTCCTTGTGGCTCCCTTGTGTGCTTCTCTCTCCCTTTGTCCTGCTCACCCTCACCCTTCTCTGTGATCAGAGCTCCCTCTCTCCCCTCTGCAGCATCTATGATCCATTTCTTTCCCAAAGCACATCTCTGCACTTTCTGCTTTCTCTTCTGTGGCTTCTTCTCTCCCTATAGTTCAAGGGACAAGCCCAAGGCCCTGCTGCTGTGCAGCCATCTTAGCTCCCCTCTTACTATTGATTTTCTTCACTTACTTGATGTTTAATTTATTCTTCCTTTCTAGTTTCCTAAAGAGAAGCTTAGATGATTGATTTTTCAATCCTTATTCTGATCCAACATATGCAGTCAGTGCTATATGTTTCCCTCTAATCACTGCTTTCACTGCATCCCACAAGTTCTATGAAGTTGTTTGTCCTTTTCCTTTTATTTGAACTATTTTAAAATTTCTTTTTAAAAAAATATTATTTATTCATGAGAGACACACACACACAGAGAAAGAGAGAGAGAGAGAGAGAGGCAGAGAGGCAGAGACACAGGCAGGGGGAGAAGCAGGCTCCATGCAGGGAGCCCGAGGTGGGACTCGATCCTGGGTCTCCAGGATCACACCCTGAGCCAAAGGCGGTGCTAAACTGCTGAGCCACCCGGGCTGCCCTATTTTAAAATTTCTTTTGAGATGTCTTCTTTGGCCCATATGTTATTTAGAAATGTGTTGTTTAATCTCCAAATACGTTGGATTTTGCACCTACCTTTCTGCTGCTGACTTCTAGTTTAATTCTCTTGCGGTATGTGGATAGAGAATGTGTGACTTCCATTCTTTCACATTTGTTGTGTTTTTCGGCCCAGAATGTTGTCTGTTTTGGTAAATGTTCCGTGTCAGCTTTGTTTATTTATTTTTAAAGATTTTATTTATTTATTCATGAGAGACACACACAGAGAGAGGCAGAGTCATAGGTAGAGGGAGAAGCAGGCATCCCGCAGGGAGCCTGTTGGTAGCTAGACTCGATCCCAGGACCCCGGGATCACTACCTGAGCTGAAGGCAGACACTAAACCATCGAGCCACCCAGGTGTCCCTCCTGGGGCACATAGCTTTAGAAGAAGTTGTATTCTGTTGTTGGATTAAGTAATCTGTAAACATCTATCATATCCAGTTGATTGATTGTGTTACTGAGTTCATTTGTATCTTACAGGCTTTGTCCTGCTAGACCCACCCATTTCTGATAGGTGTGGATGTTGAAATGTCCAGCTACAATTTGGATTTATCTGTTAATTCTTGCAGTTATGTCAGTTATTGCTTCATGTATTTTGATGCACTGTTGTTAATTGCAGACATTTTGAGATTGTTATATCTTATTAGAGAACTGATTCCATCATTATGTAATGTCCCTCATTTTGGGTGAGAATTCTTCTTGCTCTGAAGTATGTTATGTCTGAAATTAATAGATCTACTTCTGCTTTCCTTTAAATAATGTATGATACATTTTTCTCCATCCATTTATTTTACAGTATATGTATCTTTATATTTAAAGTGGGTTTCTAATATACAACAGAAAATCTTGTTTTCTGATCCTGTCTGACAGTGTGTCTTGATTGGTGCATTTAGACCATTGACATTGAAATTACTGATATGATTGGAGTAGTATCTATTTATTACTGTTTTCTATCTGTTACCCTTGTTCTTTGTTCCTAGTTTTTTTTTTAATTTTATTTATTCACAAGAGACACAGATAGAAGCAGAGACATAGGCAGAGGTAGAAGCTGGCTCCCTGTGGTGAGCCTGATGCGGGACTTGATCCCAGGACTCCAGGACCACTAGCTGAGCCAAAGGTAGGTGCTCAACTACTGAGCCACCCAGGCATCCCTGTTGCTAGTTTTGCCTTCCACTCTTCTGTCTTCTTTGGATTTAATTGGGCATATTATATAAGTCCCCTTTATTTACTCTCTTACCATAGCATATCAATTATACTTTTTTGTTTTTGCTTTTCAAAGTTGTTATTAGAGAATTTGCAGTATACATTTATAACTAGTCCACTTTGAAGTAACAATAAACAGCTTCAGGATAGTGTGAGTGCCTTACCGTAACAAAATGATCCTAATTTTCCCCTCCTGTCCCTTGTAACATTGTTGTCATTCATTTTGAGTATGCATAAATGTTTTACACATATACATATGAGTGGAATGTCAGAGTCCCACAATAGGAAAGTCCTGAACTTTGTCTTTTCCTGTTTCCCTATGATGTTACCTAACTGCAGTTTAGTTTTTCAAATGTTTATTCCAGATCAGAAAATGTTATCAAGTCAAAATTAGCTTTGAGAGCTCAGTTAACTCTTGTGGGTTTTCACTTCTCTATTTTCTTCATTACCATATTGTCTCTTCAATGTTTTTGAGAAGCTATTTAAAAACTTTTTTTCTCCTTATTTTTTGTATATTTTTTATTGAAGTTCGATTTGCCAACATATAACATAACACCCAGTGCTCATCCCGTCAAGTGTCCCCCTTCAATGCCCATCACCCAGTCACCCCATCCCCCTGCCCACCTCCCCTTCTACTACACTTTGTTCATTTTCCGGAGTTAGGAATCTCATGTTCTGTCTCCCTCTCTGATATTTCTCACTCATTTTCTCTCCTTTCCCCTTTATTCCCTTTCACTATTTTTTATATTCCCCTAATGAATGAGACCATATAATGTTTGTCCTTCTCCGACTTCACTCAGCATAATACCCTCCAGTTCTATCCACGTTGAAGCAAATGGTGGGTATTTGTCGTTTCTAATGGCTGAATAATATTCCATTGTATACATAGACCACAGCTTCTTTATCCATTCATCCTTTGATGGACACCGAGGCTCCTTCCACAGTTTGGCTATTGTGGACATTGCTGCTATAAACATCGGGGTGCAGGTGTCCTGCCATTTCACTGCATCTATATCTTTGGGGTAAATCCCCAGCAGTGCAATGGCTGGGTTGGAGAGTAGCTCTATTTTTAACTCTTTAAGGAACCTCTACACGGTTTTCCAGAGTGGCTGCACCAGTTCACATTCCCACCAACAGTGCAAGAGGGTTCCCCTTTTCCCACATCCTCTCCAACATTTGTGGTTTCCTGTCTTGTTAATTTTCCCCATTCTCACTGGTGTGAGGTGGTATCTCATTGTGGTTTTGATTTGTATTTCCCTGATGGCCAATGATGCGGAACATTTTCTCATGTGCTTGTTGGTCATGTCTATGTCTTCTTTGGTGAAATTTCTGTTCATGTCTTTATTCCACTTCATGATTGGATTGTTTGTTAATTGGGTGTTGAGTTTAATCAGTTCTTTATAGATCTTGGATACTAGCCCTTTATCTGATAGGTCATATGCAATTATCTTCTCCCATTCTGTAGGTTGTCTTTTAGTATTGTTGACTGTTTCTTTTGCTGCACAGAAGCCCTTTATCTTGATGAAGTCCCAATAGTTCATCATTTTTGCTTTTGTTTCCCTTGCCTTCATGGATGTATCTTGCAAGAAGTTACTGTGGCCAAGTTCAAAAAGGGTGTTGCCTGTGTTCTCCTCTAGGATTTTGATAGATTCTTGTCTCACATTTAGATCTTTCATCCATTTTGAGTTTATCTTTGTGTATGGTGAAAGAGAGTGGTCTAGTTTCATTCTTCTGCATGTGACTATCCAATTTTCCCAGCACCATTTATTGAAGAGACTGTCCTTTTTCCAGTGGATAGTTTTTCCTGCTTTGTTGAATATTAGTTGACCATAGAGTTTTGAGGGTCCATTTCTGGATTCTCTATTCTGTTCCATTGATCTACGTGCCTGTTTTTTGTGCCAGTAGCACAGTCTCGATGATCACAGCTTTGTAATACAACCTAAAACCCAGCATTGTGATGTCCCAAAAGTTTTTTTCTAAGGGAGAATTGGTGTCTGTTATCTAACTTTCATTTTCAAGAAGTGAAAATCTAAACAGCATTGGTTTTGAAGTTACATTTTCAATGATCATTTCTTTGCAATAGACAATTTTATGGTCTGACCTCACCACAGATTTGTGAGGCACTGTCATGGGTCAGGTTTCAGAGGCTGGCTTTGTTATCTCTTCATGATTTACAAGGAATTAGAATATATCTTATTAATCATCTTTTCAAGTTAAGGCATAAAAGTACCGGTCCTGAAAGGGAATCTAAGGGAAAGGGAGAGAGATTTTTCATAGAACAATAGAACCTAAATTTTCAAACCCCTTATATCTACTTGGATATGGGTGGTAGAGATTTAAGTGATTTTTCTGGAATCAACGTGGTTGCACCAGAGAACATAATCTCAGAAGAAGATCTCTTCTCTTCTGCATGGAATAGGACATGCTCTTGTGATTTTTGTTCTGGAAATTTAGAGAAAGAAAACTAACCTGGAACTCTCTTAGTTAAATGGAGTCTTTATTTTGAGCACTGGATTTTTCAAGTTAGGACAAGATACATAGATGGGTCACTTTTTTATTTGATAGTAATTAATCCTATTCATGTGGTTTTGCAACAAAGAGCATCTTTTAACTCTCATCCTTGATGCCCAGAAATTTCAAGAATGTTAGAAAATACCACAGGAAATTATTTAAATTGAACTCAGAAGATGTTCAGTGACCTATATAATAAGCAATCAGAAATAAACAGGATTTTAATTTCTTCTAAATGTTCAAGCATGTAATTTTTAAATGCCGTTTTAAAATCTTAGCTATTTGATAGCAATTGAGTTCTAATTGCTCAAAAGTATGTTCTAACACAGTTATTAAAGAAATCGGTGATTGCCTGAGGTAGATAGATATAATTTAAATCTATACAAATTAGTTATCATTGATCCGGCTGACACTCAGTACATTTTTATTCTAATTCTTCTTGTTTATTAGCCAAAGGCAGTTTGCATAAATTTATAATCATGACTCATGATGTGCACCAATTGCTTTTTAAAACAAATGACATTGATTAATATTGTCTAGGAATCATTTCTGTTTTACATTTGTATATGCGAACATACTGGTATTTTTAAGGCAAAAATAATAGTTTGACAGTTGATCTTTATAAAGAAGTTGCTTAAAATCTGAACTTTGTGTTTAGTGCAGCATATGATGATTTTTATTTTTTTATTTTTTATTATTTTTGCATATGATGATTTTTAAAGAAGTGTTCCTATCAGTTGACATAATTGAATTTTTTGGTGTTCAGTTTGAATTTCTTTGTTCAGGAAGGTGCCTTTCTGTTTGTAATTCATTTGTCATACACTCATCAGAAGTGCATCTTGAAAAGTAGTTAAAGCAACTTTTTCAATTGATGATAACTGAGGAGGTGATGAAACATGATTTCTGGATGTTGCACACAAAAAATTTTCTGACTTTTTTCCTGAATCCAGTATAAAACACTTCAATATTGATTCATCTCTGAAACTTTCAAAGCAAACGTAAGTCCCTCTTTCCATCTGGGTAGAGTTCTTAACACAAGGACTACTGGGTATAGAATAAAGAATAAGACATGGCTTTGGAGTTTGAGAGAGTAGATTCATATTCCAGCTTGTTCTTGACAGTTGGATCAATTAGCCTTGTTTTCTTAATATGTAGTCTGGGATATCACTTGTTTCTGTTTCACAGGGATGTGGTACAGATTGAGATAAGATATAATGGCCAAACCTTTTTTTCTGATTGGAAAAACAACGTATGAACTAGTAATTATAGTTAAATAAGTAAAGAGAAGTATTTAAACCACTGTACTGGAGGAATAATGGTTAGGAGAGTGGTCAGTTTTTATACAGGGATAATTACTACTTTTTATTTTACAGTGGTAATAACACGAAGTCTGCAAATTTTTAGGTGTTCAATACAGTGTTTTTGATTAGAGTCACTATGTTGTACAGTAGATCACTAGAGCTTATTCATCTTGCTGATACTGAAATTTTATATCCATTAATTACAACCTCCCCATTTCCCCCTTCTGCAGCCACTGAGAACCACCATTCTGTTCTTTGTGAATTTGACTATTTTCAATACCTTGTATAAGTGAAATCATGCAGCATTTGTCCTTCTATAATTTAATTCACTTAGCATAATGCCCTCAAGGTTCATTCATGTTGTAATATGTGTTAGAATTTCTTCCTTGTTAAACCCAAATAATATTTCATTGTATGTATATACCACACTTAAAAAAAACTATTCATCTATTTCTATAAGTTGGCTATTATGAATAGTACTGCAATGAAAATGGGAGTGCTAATATCTTGTTGAGATCCTGACTTCATTTATTTTGGATAGATACTCTGAAGTGGGATTATATGTAATTAATTTTCAAGAAGTTGGAAAGCGAATGAGGTGAGAAATGATGATTTATTGGTAGAACTTGGTTATTTCTGATAATTACAAGTTCAGTATAACTGTGCTCTGATTTGAATTTTATCTAAAATACTTGGTTTGCATGTAGGAGTCAGGATTGTTCAGGTTTGATGTTAATTTGATGGAATTTTCTCTTGTTCTAGTACTTTTTCTCTGTACATTCAAGATAATGTGCAAATATTACCTACACAAAACTAACTTTTCTGCCTGGTGCAAGCCTTAAGGACTTTCTAAGCCTTAAGTTTGCCAAGGGCTTTTAGTCAGTTTTTTTTTCTTTGTAAAAAGATTAACTAGAAATTAGACATAAGAAAAATTAAATGCATTTGTTGAACCTAAATTCCATTTCTCCAACCACAAATGTCATCATGATCATCTTCTAAGAATCCACATAATCTAAGAGTTTCATGTTGCTTCCTTTCACCATCAGTTTTTAATAACTTTCTGGCACATAATATTTAAACTTTGCTAACAGCTAAAAGACTTTTAAAGATACATGTATAGAGAAAAGTTTGGGCATGAATGTTTGAAATAAAAGGTGATAGGGTGACATGTAAAGAAATTTAGAGAATGCCATCTAAGAACAGAATTGGAGTAGAAGTAATACAAATTAGTTATAATAGATCAGATCGACCCTCAAAACACTTTAATTTTAATCCTGCTTGTTTATTAGCTGAAGGCAGTTTCCATACAATTATAATCATGACTCATGATGTATAATTGCTTTTTAAAAATGACATTGATTGGGGCACCTGAGTGGCTCAGTTGGTTAAGCATCTGCCTTCAGCTCCGGTCATGATCCCAGGATCCTGAGATCCAGCCCCGCATCTGGCTCCCTGCTCAGTGGGAAGCCTGCTTCTCCTTCTGCCCCTCTCCACCGCTCGTTCTCTCTCTTGCAAAAAATAAAATCTTTAAAAAAAATAAAAATGACATTAATTAATATTGATTTTAAAATGTTTCCTTTTCTACAATGTATTCATTAGCATTTTTAAAGATAAAACAGTATTTTGACCATTATTTTTTATGAATTACTTCAAAAACTGAACTTTTACATTTTACTGTAGTGCTTAATACGTGCATTATTACAAGTAGTACAGAGGCCAGGGTCTGTCAGTAAGGTAGTTAAGGTTATAACATAATTGAAAGAACATATCTTGTAAATAATAACCAGTTCAATGACCAGTGGCAACTTGATTGTTTCAAGGTAAGTTTCAACCATTTTGGAGTCTTTCTTTTTTTATACATATAGTATTTGTGTAATGGATTTAATACTGTGGATTGTGATGTTGAGGAAAGGAGGTAACGTGTGCAAAAATGAAAGGAGGCAGAAAAAGCCGAGGTAACATCACCATGACTACACTGAGGACACAAGAGGAAAATAGTGTAGGTTTTGCAGAGACAAGCATTTCAACCTCCACAGTCTCCCACCTGAACTGCTTCAATTGCCTCTCTTCTACTTGTGTCAAGATGCTTTCATTCTTTACTGAATGTAAACCAGATTCCATCTCTTCTGCTTAAATTTCCGTTGTGCTTACACTTAAGCCAAACTCTTCTCATTTCCAAAATCCTAAACTATCTGCTTCTACCTATCCCTTTGATCTCGTCCTCACTTTTCTCTCTTGCTCACTGTACTTTAGCAAACCTGGCCTCTTCTTTTGCTCCTACAAAATACTGGGCTTATTACCCCCTTTTGGCTTTTGCATTAATGTACACTCTGTTTGGGACCCTTTTCCCTGGTTGCACATTTTTTTCTTCTCATTTAGAGCTATCATGTTCTTAAAGGGGCTTTTTCATGACCACCTCTTCTGAAATAGCTACCCAGTAACTATGAAGTCTCCCTACTTAATTATATGGACAGCAAATATGGCAAGTGGATAGCTGCTCATTTCTGTTTATTGATCATTTGATTTTTCTTTGTTCACTAAAATGTAAGCTCCATGAGAAGAGGGATTTTTTTTTATATCTTGTTTACCACTGTGACTCAGAACCTAAAATAGTATTTGGCACATAGGAGATACTCAATATATATTTACTAAATGAATGAATTAATATTGGATGGATTAAAATAGCTCTTTAAAGATTAATCACCTGGATCAGCCAAATTTAGAAAGTAAGTGTATAAAGCCCAAAAGGTTACTGCAATAATGCTAGTATAAGGTGATTAGAATCTGGAACACTGGTTCTTAATCCTTTAATAAACTAATGAATTCATAATGAATTTTATGAATTCACATAGGTATATACAAAATTATGTATACTTTCTGTGAATTCACAGATTCTCTATCTATCACTTCCCCATAACTCCATGGACCCTTGAATAAAGACCCCCAGTCTACATACTCTACTTCATGTAGTGGGTGCATAAGGTAAAAGAAAAATTAGAAAGACATTTTAAGAAAAATTAGCATTCCAATTTTCAGATTACTAACAAAGGACAATGGAAAGAATGATGTCATTAAGATACCAAATTGACAAATGTAGGTGATGTTAAGACAACTATTTTGGGTTCTGTGACCCATTGGCAATTAGAATTAGAGAGCTGTAATTTTGGTAGAAGCCACAACGTTAAATACAGGTTTAGGTAGTAGGAAAATAATTAACGGAATACTGACCTTTTTGCAAAGGAGTTGGCAGAGAAATGTACATTTAGGGGATGAGAAAAGAAAGAAACACAATTGAAAGAGTAAGATGGAATTAGGACAATATATTACCACAAAAATGACAAACTTAAACACTGAGTGTTTACATTCATGTATAGAGTGAACTGAGAGAGCTGGCTTCATGGACCACTGGCTCTGAAGGCAATGTCCCAGAAGGGCTAAAAAGCAAAAGTATTTGGAATGCTGGAGGGGCAAGATGGTTCCATAAAGTTTGTGGATAATCAAGGGAAAGTGAAAACTGAAGATCTTCTGAGGGGCCCATTCAAAGCAGAGTAGAGTGAACTCATTGGACAAGTAAAATCCAACAAGAGTCAGGCATAGAGAAAGAAAGACAACTGGCCCAGGGAACGGAAATACTGATAGGGGCGTAATTCTAGTCACCTTTATACTTTGAGCCTCTTTTATCCTTTTGGAGATATTGGCCTTAACATATGAAAGAAGGCAGATACCAAACTGCTATTCAAATATTGAATATAAGAATCAGGAGTTTGGAAGCTCCCTAACACTGAGTACAATAAGAAGGACACTTCAAACTGGGAAAACAGGATGACCTTCAATAAAGTAGGTTTAGAGCGGTATCAGATGGAAAAAGTATGTGTGTTCCTGCGGGTTCTTTATACTGCTGTTGCTGTGTAACAAATGAGGTAAGAGTCTTCTATAAATGGTAGACTATGTAATTAAAATTAATCTTTTAACTAAAACATAACATACAGGGCAAAAATATTGAACATACCTTTTTGAAGGCCAAAAATATCTGAATGAAGTGAAGCACAGAGACCAAAAGGCATGAATTTTTTGTGTCTTTATTCCCCTTTGGATAGCAACAAACAATTAGAAAATCTTTTTAATTAGAAAATAAACTTTTAATAGTATGTTTTGAAAGATGATATCCAAATTTTGGCCAATAAACATATAGCCTGGGATTCAAACTCCTTCACTCATCAGTGAAATGCAAACTTAAACATAATATACTGCTGTTGGATTAGCTAATATTAAAATTACAGTATAAAATCATAGCAAAATGCCAGAAAAAAAACAATTCTCATATTTTGTCCTTTGTCATTTCAGAAAATATTTTAGTTTTATTACCCAGCAGTTCTACTCTAGAAATATACCTAACAAAAATGCACACACATGCTTCCCAGTACACATAAATGTGGATGTTCATATACATTATTCATTATATTGGTAGGGTGAAACAACAGAAACATTCATCAGTAGTAGAATGGATAAAAACCTAAAGTTTTGCATGTTTATTTAGTGGAATGCTACAAAATAATGAAAAGGAGAATCATAGACACATGCAGCAACACAGATGAAACACAAATACAATGTTGAATGAAAGAAGGCAGATACCAAAATAGGTGACATGTAATTATCTGGATATAAACTTTGAAGCAAGGGAAAATCTAGGGATGTTCTTTTTATAAAATGTAAAGAAAAATAAGAATATAATTCTTAGGAAAATCAGAAGAGTAGTCACCTATGAGCAAGATAGAGGGACATGTGGCCCAAGAGGGGGCATCTGGGTCAGAGTAATGCTCTAAATTTGGCCTGAGCATGGTTTCATGGGCACTTTCTTTGTGATATATAATTGAGCTGTAGGTTTTTGTGCAGTTTTTTATATGTGCGTTATATTTATAAGTTTTTTTTTAAAAGGAAGCCAGATGAAAATGTGTCATCACATGTAAGAAAAAAATGAAGAAAAGTTATCTTGAGGGACCTTATATTTAGTGAAAGCTTAATATATTTCCAGAACTAGCAAACAGAGCTTGAGAACAAGCAGAAGCTATAGATATTAGAATGTCTCTATTTTACAGGTGAGAAAGTGAGATTTAACAGGTTTTAACATACGCTCAATGTGATATAACTAGGTAGAACTAAGAATCAGATCTGCTAACTAGGAATATGGATATTTTTTGTACTGCCTTCTGATATTTCTTGCTAAATTTCACCATTGAACTGTGAATTTACTTGAGTATTATAAAAACTTTAAAGATATAAACTTTCCCATCCTTGAAAGAATATTTGTACCTCAAATCCATTTCCTGTTATAAATAAATTTATTTTTATAAGATTTTATTTATTTATTTATTCATGAGAGACAGAGAGAGGCAGAGACGCAGGCAGAGGGAGAAGTAGGCGGCTTCCCACAGGGAGCCCGGTATGGGACTTGATCCCAGAACCCCAGGATCATGCCCTGAGCTGAAAGCAGACACTCAACCGCTGAGCCAACCAGGTGTCCCTAAGTTGATATTTTAAAAAGAATTTTAAAGATACACTTTTGGGGTTATTTTTCTTTGGAACTTTTTTCCATTAGAAGTTAATGCCCATTGGGGTGCCTGAGTGGCTCAGTCAATTAAGCATCCAACTTGATTTCTGCTGAGGTCATGACCTCAAGGTCCTGAGATTGAGCCCCAGGTTGGATCTGCCCTGGGCATGGAACCTGCTTAGGATTTGCTCCCTCTCCCTTTGCACCCCTCTACCCCACTGTGTTCTCTCTTTCTCTCAAAAAAAGTTAATGCACATCATGAAATAACCTTCACCTGGTAAATCTCTTCAGAATTAATGGATGTGCAAACTGTCAAATGAAGCACATGTGTTAAATATGGGCTTTTATTTATTTTTTAAAGATTTATTTAAGAGAGTGAGCAAGCAGAGGGAGAGGGAGGCAAACAGACTCCCTGCTGAGCAGGGAACCCAACACCCAGGACCCTGAGATCATGACCTGAGCCAAAATCAAATCTGACACTTAACTAACTGAGCCACCCAGGCACACTTACATAGGATTTTAATTAAATAAGTGGATAAGTTAATATTTCTGTTCGCATGAAAAGATAAGATTTCATATCTAACATGCATGAAATGTATTACTTTGTGCACTAATTAGCAGTGATTTATTATAAAATATGGGAGAGTGTGTGCATGGCATGCATTTGTACATGGCATTGATGTTATAATTGAAAAAATATTTTCTACAGTACACATCGAAAGGCATATGAGTTAGACATGGTTTTTATCATTGTTCACATGTGAAACCAGAGAAGAATGAAGCTATGAATATGTCTAATTCATTCAAAAATATTCAGTGTCCACTAATGCAAGTTTAAAAGAATTGTATTAGCAGTGTTTACAAACTAACAATGTGATATTTGCATTCTAGAAATAAAGGTCCTGTTATATTGCCAGCTTGTGATTTAATCCTGGTTCTCTGTGTGAATCTTTATTTCTTATTAATCCAAAGTCATCTTTATTGTGTGTATTCATCTGTTAAATAATAATCAATTAGTGACAAAAGCCAAAGCCATGGGTGGGGAAAGAAATACACATCCAGTAGTGGTATTAATACTTTTGGTTTAAGGACTGTTTTCATCTGCCAAGTTTTGATTGTTCTGAATACTTGGATGTATTGCTGCCTTTCATCATGCCAGAAAATGTGGAATTCTTCATTTCTTTGTTTTCCTTGGCTTTCACAACAACCCTTGAGATTCATTGTCAATCTGACTGGCATCTTCCATATATTATGGCACCTAGAATTAAGCATAATGCTTTCAGAATAATATGTTTATTCAATTTAGAATTTCACCTCATTCTAAAAGGAGATCTCATAATTACATTGTTCAATAGTTTGTCACAATGCTCAGAGGAATACCTTAGCAAATTAAAGGGAAGACTAAAATATTTCATTATTTAATGACACATTTTCTACTAATTCTTCCTTATTATGAAATAAGAGAAATTTTTTCTTGTGAGATTTGTGATCAAAATCAGATCAACAGATATTGAACTTTGGCTCATGCAAGGAACTATGGGAAATATAGAGAAGTAGAAGATACATCGCTTGCCTTAAAAAGATTTGTAATTCAGTTAGAAATGGAGAAACATTAAATAATATGACACAGTATTTAATAACTCATGTTTATTATAACAAATTTATAAAAGTATCATATTTCAGTATTGGTATTAAATGTTTACACCTGAATTTCATAATGCATTCCAAATTATAAATACAAATAGAAATAAGTAGAAAGGAAGCCAAATTTCATGTTTTCTTAGTACATCCATTGAACTGTCAGTTACTAAAATTCTACTTAGTCTATTAGTACAGTGAGATATAGAAATTATCATTTTATAATTTTTGTCTCATCTGAGGGCTTTTCAGACTTAAAGATTGTTTTCATTAAAAGGGAAAAATATTTCATATATTCTCATACTTATAAATACATGTGACATGTTTCAAAAGGCAGCCTATTGAATTGGAAAGAACTGCTTAACATGTAATTTTGAATTAAAATTTGATAAAGAAGTCATCTATTTTTAAGAGGTAAAAAAAGATTGATATTTTTATTATGGTATATTCAGTTTGTAATAATATCCTCAATTTCATGCTTGTATAAACAGGAGATATTCAAATTATACCATTAATTTTAAAACATAAATATTTCTACTAGAATATTTATAAATCCATATTAAATTTATTTCCATAAGTATTTATGAACAAAAACATCTACTCACCTTCCAAACTCTACAAAGCAATAAACTTTAGGAAAGCAATTGTTGAAAACAATTTCTAGAGCTCATATTCATGAATACTTTGAAATTAGACTTTCTAAAACAAAAAATATTTCACAAATTCAAGCCCTAATTGGTTGCAATTGACATTTCTTTCTAGGTGAAACATTTGATTTCATAATTTCCATGATGCAGAAATGAAAGAGTCTTAATAAATGTGCATTGAAGTGTGAAAGTAGGTCTCAAGAAAACAGAGTAGTCACTTCTCTAATTTGGCTTGAAATAAATTAGAATTTTTCAGTTTTTCTCATTTCAATCTGTCAGGAATAGGTTGTTTTTCAAATCAGCAAATTTAAAGTAAATTTATTTGATTTTAAATAAGAACAACATCAGAATAAAGCCAAAAAACACCCCAACATGAAGAATGCACTTTTTTCTTGCATGCAACTACAAATGGAAAATAGCTCTCATAAATTATAAAAAGGAATGCAGCATCAGTTTACCCTCTCTCAGGCAATTGAACAGAGATCAATTCTCTCAGCCCAGCAGCCTCCCTGCAATCATTCAACAAATAGTATTGATGGCCTGCCATGTATGCAGCACCTGCTTTTGAAGCAGGAGAGGATACTCAGAAATATAATACTCAGTCCTTTTCAATAAGAAGTGTCAATCTAGCCTGGGCATAAGTCATGACAGTGGATGATAAATCACTGTACAAGAACGAATAATACAACAAGACAGCAATATAAAGAATGGCTATGAACACTATCTGATAAGTGATACAGGAAGTATATACTCTAGAAATTCCAAAAAGGAAAATACTATTGTCGGCTGGTTAGATGTTATGATCTTATGTCAACCAATTCTGGAACATTGGTCTAGTATCTGTTATATATAGTTATTTGAAAGCACATATATCATTTATTTCTTTGTAGGCACAGAAGAATTTGCTTAAAAACAAAAATACCTGATGTGTGTAATAATTAACAGGACTTAACCTCTATGTTTAGCCAGATTACTGGGCTTTGTCAAATTAAACATGTAAAGGCCACTCTTATTCATATAGGTGAAACACAACAAAAAATTGTTACTTTACCACCTTGTTTGGATTATTCTATCTGGAATTCTGGAAATGCCATTTTATTTTACTGATCTCAGTATCTCTTTTCTTTATTTTGGTATTAGCCTTTCAAATGTACTTAAAAGAGAATCGAAGGCAGCCCCAGTGGCTTAGCGGTTTAGCGCCGCCTTCAGCCCAGGGCGTGATCCTTGGAGACCTGGGATCGAGTCCCACGTTGGGCTCCCTGCATGGAGCCTGCTTCTCCCTCTGCCTGTGTCTCTGCCTCTCTCTCTCTCTCTCTGTGTGTGTGTGTGTCTCATGAATGAATAAATAAAATCTTAAAAAAAAAAGAATTGAGATGAACTCATTAAGGTAGAGAAATCCACATGGTGCTAGATTTCTAAATAAGGAATGTGATTCTCATTTTTGGAGATGTCTCTAATAGAAGAGTAAAATGTAAATTGTTGTTATATTAATCCTCACTTTCTCTCACATCCAAATTCTATAGTTTTTCTTCTTTGAAAAGCCCAATTTTATATATCTACAGAGATAAGGCATTTTTTTATTGATTCCAAGTGATGTAAATACTCACCATCCATACCCTAGAGTAGAAATGTCTGTATTTCATTATACATTCATACAGTTTAATATCTTAACCAAAGCTTAACCAAAGCTACTAAAAATTCTTGCTTATTTATTGCAAGAATAATTTCCTTAAAAATTCCTAAACTATTTTAAACTATTTGTTTAAAAAGAGAACTACTAAAGAAATCTGCATCATCAATATTTTCAGACATGAAAGCTTGGTAATTTATCTCTTTTAAACTCTCAGGCCACTTTTCCTAGTTTGGATGTTAGAAGATGATGGCCTTAGCTCATGATCAGACATGGATTAATAAAGCCTCTGTCAGACTTGGGAAATTATAGAAATAATGCTTGTAATAGAGAAGTGGCTTCTGCATTTCAGGGAAAATTAAAGTCAAATTAAACAGCCTTCAGAAGTTTAGACTAAAGATTGATTTATTTCCTGCAGAGTGTGTCCATCCTGGACTGGAGGAAGGATAGACATAAGGCTTTTGTTCAGATATTATCTAGACACAGGAATCATTCTTAGGCTAAATTCTGCTTACAAATGTTTACAAATTACATGCTCCAATTACCATTTAGTTAACCTGCTCTAGCCTTTGTTTTTGCATGTGTGAAATGAAGAAAAATTGCTCAAATCTCAGGGCTTATTGAGAGAATTAAGTATATATAAGAAAAGTAACTTCTTTTGTTCGTTTATTAAACAGATGTTTGTAGTGCCTAATGGAGGTACAGTGATTGAAAAGACATGGTATGTGTCATCATGAATAGGACTATTAGATGAGGAAGTAAATGTCAATTGACAAGAATGGATAAATAAAATGTGGGATACACATACAGCAGAATATTATTCAGCCTTTTAAAAAGGGAAATTCTTCATACATAACAGCATGAATAAACCTGGAGGACAGATAGGGCATGCTTCTACTTATATGAACTATCTAAAATTAGTCAAACTTACAGAAGCAGAGAGTAGAGTATCAGTTGCAGAAGGCTAGGAGGAGTGGAAAACGGGGAGTTCAGTGAGTGTGAAGTTACAGTTATGCAAGATGAGTAAGTTCTAGAGCTCTGCTATGTAGAATCTGGTGCCTATAGTTAATAATGCCATGTTGTGCATTTAAAAAATTTAAGGGGGTAGATCTCCTTTTAAGTGTTCTTACCCCTACACACACACACATACACACACAAGGCAGGAGGAGACTTGGGAGATGATATGTTTGTTACCTTAATTGTGTATGCATATGTCCAAACTCATCAAATTGTAACATTAAATACATGCAGTTTTTATATATTAATTACACAGTGAAAGTGTTAAAAAAAGAAACAGAGGGAGTGTTCTACTAGATGGAATGAGGAAACAGAAGAAGGAAATTGCTTAAGAGCGTCCATTAATATATTAATTATAGGTGTTCACAGAAGCTAAGAGAGACCTATGTTACTTCCATATTCTTAATAGCTTTATTGGAATATAAAATACATACCATAAAATGTAATAAATACCATACAAAAATTAGATTGTACTGCAATATACCGCATTTCCAGCACCTACTAAAGAAACCTTGTGCCCATTTACGTTCATTCCCATTCCCACCCCCCAGTCCAAGGCAGTCACTAATCTACTTCCTGTTCCTAGAGATTTCTTTTAATGCATTTTCATATAAATGGAATCATATAATGTGTGGTCTTCATGTCTGCCTTCTTTTACTCAGCATAATATTTTTGAGGTTTATCCATGTTGTAGCATGTATCAGCTCTTTATATTGTCAAATCATATTTCACTGTCTGGGTCTTCATTTTTTAATGGATCTCACAAATTTTAAAAAATGAAGAAGCGCCAAAAGACAGTTATGCAAACCATAGTATAATTTAAATTCTTGGTGACAACAAATTAATATCTTTGTATAGAAAGATGAAATTTTATATGTCTCTCTGAATAAATATATCAAAAGCCTAAACCTGAGGCCTAACCCTCCCATCCTCTGCATACACATACTATTATATTTGATTAGTTAACATTTAACCAGTGATTACTGAAAGCCTATAATGCTTTATAAAGTAGGTATAAATGCTTATAGTGTTGATAGCTTTTAATATTCACAACAAAGTTGACTCTGAAATCAGCCTGCCTCAGTATCAGTGCTGGTCACTGATCAAGTGTGTGATCTGGGCAAGGCACTTGAGTATCACTGCTCCAGTATTCGGTCTTAAAGAATGAGAATAAAAATAGGATCCAGGAGTAGGTTTATTGTGAAGGTCAAATTATATATACATAAGAATTCTTGGCACTTAGTACAAATTTAGTGTCAGCTAATATAATAATATAATAATAATATATAATCTTGATCACAAAATTAGGTAAGAAGAATTTCCCTTTTTTATATAGTTGCTAATGTCCTAAATAAAATATTGAATTAAATTTAATAGCTTATTAAATAATACAACATAAGGTTATCCCACAAAAGCAAAATACCCCAAATTCAAAAAATCTATCAATACTGATTTCCACATAAGTTGATTAAAAGAGGATTTATACAGTTATCTTAACCAGTACAGAATAAATATTTGATACAGTTCTTCATCAATTTAAAATAGAAAATTCTATCAAGCCAAGAATATAAAGGAATTCCTTATCTTGGTAAATTTGTATTCTAACACCCTACAGCAAATATTACACTTATTGGAGTAACTGAAATATGTTCTTTTTATTATTTGGAACAAGGCAAGTATATTTATTATCACTCCTGCATTTTAATCTAGGATGGGAAAACCTAGCCAATACTAGAGAGAGAGAGAAAACCAGAAATTTAAGGATTTTAATATGGGACAATAAAATTCACACTCCTTGTGGATGAAGTGATTTACCTAGAAAAACTGACAACTCCAGACTTTCAGGATTAGGAATTCTTAAAACATTCACCTGCTATATTGTTGATAAAAAGTCACTATAAAAATGATCAGAAACAGCCAATTAGAACATTTTATAAAAGAACACATTGCCATTAATAATCTAGGAATTAAATCTACTTTAAATAAGAAAAATCTAGGAATCTAATCTATCTTAAATAAGAAAAGTAGATTTTTAGGGGTGCCTGGGCGGTTCAGTTGGTTAAGCGTCTACCTTCAGCTCAGGTCATGATCCCAGGGTCCTGAGTCCTGAGATGGAGCCCCTTTTCTCCATGTCAGGCTGCCTGCTCAGTGGGGATTCTGTTTCTCCCTCTCCCTCTGCCTGCTGCCCCCTGCCCCCACCTGTGTGCTCGCTCACTCTCTCTGTCAAATATATTTTTTTAAATAGATCTTCATAATTAAAGTTTAAAACTAATAAAGGACACAACATATTCCATGCTCTTGACTGGAATGACAAAATATTGTAAAGATACTGATTCTTTCAAATTCATTCAAAAATGCAATAAAATTATAGTACAATATTTAGGAGCTCGCTAAACTCACTTTTTACTATAAAAAGTATATGGATAAATGAAAATTCAGGAATAATAACTAGGCCAATCTTTAAAAAATAAGAGTAGAGATAGAGGACTGACCATGCTAGATATTAAGACCTAAAACAGGGATCCCTGGGTGGCTCAGTAGTTTAGCACCTGCCTTTGGCCCAGGGCAAAAATGGGATCGAGTCCCATATTGGGCTCCCTGCATGGAGCCTGCTTCTGTCTCTGTCTTTCTCTCGCTCTGTGTGTCATAAATGGATAAATAAAATCTTAAAAAAAAAAAACCTAAAACAAAGTCATAGAAATAGAGTGTGCTGTCAAAGCAAGAAAAATTCAGCAAATGGGAACACCAAAGTATGTTCAGAGACAGATGGAGATGGGAACTTCATAGAGGAGTGATACACATCTCAATGGAGAAAGTGGATTGTTTAATGAATGGTGGTGGGCAAAAGGGATGACCATACGGAGCAAAACAAAAGTAGATTATTATCTACCACCACAAGGAAAAATAAATTATAACTAGATTAAAGGCCCAAATTTGAATGGTGAAACAGCAATGTTAATAGAAGAAAAGGTAGAAGGGCATGAACCAAAGGTAGAAGTCCTCCTTAAAACCTCAAAAATACTAATCACAAGGCAAAAATTTAAAGAGTTCATGTAAAAATTAAGGATTTCTACTCTTGTTCAGCGAAGGATATTAGACAAATTTAATTCACCGTTAACAAAATGGAAAAATATTGTGAGGTCTAAAACTGAGAAGAGTTCCTTGTTTTACATAAAATGATCTGCAAATAAAGAAGGAAAATATTACTGCAGTTACAAAAAATAGTGGATCAAAGATTTTTTTTGCATATTTTTATTGGAGTTCGATTTGCCAACGTATAGTGTAACACCCAGTGCTCATCCCATCAAGTGGATCAAAGATTTAAACAAGCACCTTACTAAAGAGAAAATCTATGAAAGTAACAAGCGTGTGATGAGATTCCCTAAACTATTGTTAGAGAAATAGAAATGGAAAGAAAACAAGATCACTCTATAGCTATTAAACTGGCAATAATTGGAAAGCTGGATTGTGCCAATTGTAGTCAGAGATTTGGGGACATGGAAATCCTCCTCATTGCTCTTGAAACTGTAGACCAGTGCAGTCATTCAGGGAAGCAATAGGCACTACATAGTAAAATTAAACATATATATATATATATTAGCAATTTTGTGACTCTGTTTATATTCCAGTGAAGTCGTCATGGAGGCACATGAGAGTACATGTACAGCATGTTTATTGAAGTGTTCATCATCTGCCTGGGAGATGCAGGCAGTCTGTATGTGTATCTCTGGGAGACTGTTCAGGTAAAATGTGGTAGATGCACAACTCAAAATATGATGAGTAGAAGCCACAGATGAGATATACAAGAGGCAACTCATATAGATCTTAAAAGCATTGATGGAGTCGAGTGATAAAAATTAAGCAGAATGAGAACTAAAACTACTTCGACGTGTATTAAAAATGTGTTCACACAAACCAATCTACGGTTTTCGAGAAATACATTCAATTTCAATGGGGACTGAAGGCAAGAGGAGGTACGACTGGAGTGTCGAGAAAAGGAGGTATTATTCAAGTATTCAGTAAGTACATAAAACTGGATGCTCATGTAGGCAGTGTACCCCAAACTGAGTAAAATGATGAACTCCCTGTCCTTGAGGGATCTCTCCCTCTCTCTATTGTTTTAACTATAGTTGGCTCTTTCAAGTGGTGACAGAAACAGAGTAGTATGATTTGAGGACTAGTAAACTGAAAGCAGATTGCCACCTAAATCACTAAGTTAATTAGTATCTAAATTACTGTTCCTGGAATTACACCAGGCATCCTCCAGTGCTTTTCTTTCTTAGGCATTCTAGAGGGGTTTTATATTACGATGAAAAGAATTCCCAGGCCAGATCCTTGCTCCGCAGGGATAGAAGACAAGATTCCTCCGCATACTTAGCTTCTGTGCCAGACATCTGCGTGTTTGCTCTCAGATCTCTTCTTGGCCCTTTTTCTTTTTTAAAAAAGATTTTACTTATTTAATCATAAGACAGAGAGAAAGAGAGAGAGAGAGAGAGAGAGAGAGGCAGAAACACAGGCAAAGGGAGAAGCAGGCTCCATGCAGGGAACCTGATGTGGGACTCAATCCTGGGTCCCCAGGATCACACCTTGGGCTGAAGGCAGGTACTCAACCGCTGAGCGACCCAGGGTTCCCATCTTCTTGGCCCTTGACTACTAAGTACATTTCCCAGACAGCCTTGCTTCAGGTTAGGGTTAGCCAATGGGTAGCACTCTCAGGACACTGGAAAACCGGAGTAGTCGAGAAACCAGATTCTCTCCCTTTTTTTTCCTCTTCCTAAGGTGGCAGCTCCAGCAGAGCCTGCATTAGCTCTTGTTAAGCTTTCTTTTTTTTTTTTTAATTTATTTTTTATTGGTGTTCAATTTACTAACATACAGAATAACCCCCCAGTGCCCGTCACCCATTCACTCCCACTTGTTAAGCTTTCTGCTGGACCTTTTGTTCTCTCTGCTCCCAGTTTCCCGGGGGCCCTCCTTTGCGTTGTAGCCCCGCCTCCCAGTTTCCAATTCTGGCTTGGCTAGCCCCTCAGACATCACCTGTTCCAAGTTTCCAAGCTCAGTTGGCAACCCTGGCTTCTGAGATCAACTAAAATAATTTACCCTTTTTAGTCCCCCTGGCTTTAGAACTGGCAGGAGTTAACTAGTTTTTATTCTCCTTTTCCTTCCCTTTTTTGTCACCCTCTCTGTTAGCCCTGCACCTAGTTCTCTGTTTTAAATTACCTGTTTTTAAATACTTGTTTTCCCAACTGGTAATACCTGTCTGCCAGAGAGTGTGTTGGGATTAAATGAGATAGTAATAATAATATTAATACAAACAGTAAGACTGTTACTATTAGAGAGGTGTAATATGCTTATTATGTGCCAAGTACTATTCTGAGCACTTTACATGCATTTTATTATTTCCTATTACAATCCTTTAAGATCTCTATCATATCACCATTTTAATGACGAAATTGAAGTCCAAAGGATGACTTGCCCAATATCATGTAGGTATCCATTGATTCCTCTCATTGTGCCACATAAAGTATATGGAACTTAGTGGATATTACCATGATTCTTAAATATATCTGTGGCAGTGAAAATTAAATCCCTGAATTTGGGAGCTTAAGGTGAACACTGAATGGTGGTACATCATAATAAGCACTTTTTAAGGGACACTGCATTCACTGTTACATCTTTTCTACCCATTGTTATATTCATTTATAAAACAGCATGTAAAAATCTAACTTGAAACAAATTCAACAGCATATTAAAAAGACCACACAAAAGAATTAACTCAAAATAGATCATAGACCTAAATGTAAGAGCTAAAACTATAAAACTCTTAGAAGAAAATATAGGAGTAATCTTCATGTGCTTGCATTAGATGATGATTTTTCAGGATATCAAAAGCACAAATGGTAAAAGAAAAAAATTGGACTCCATCAAAAATAAAAACTTTTCTGCTTCAAAGGACATCATCAAAGAAGTGAAAAGAAAATTCACAGAATGGGGGGAAACATTTGTAAATTATGTATCTGATAAGTGACTTGTATCTCGAACATACAACTCTCACAACTTGGTTAAGAAGACAAATAACCCAATTACAAAATGAGGAAAGAAGTTGAATAGATAATTCTCCAAAGAAGGTGTACACAAACCAATTAGAACATGAAAAGATGTTCAACATCCTCAGTCACTAGGGAAATGCAAATCGAAATCACTTAACTCCTATATGAGCACTATAATAAAAAAGGTAGGAACACGATTTGGCATGGATGTGTAGGAATTGGCACCTTTGTACATTGCTGGTGGGAACGTAAATGGTGTAAATATTTTGGAAACTTTTCAATGGTTTCTCAAATGGTTAAACATTGAGTTACCATTTGATTTAGCAACATACCCTAGACACATACTGAAAAGAAATGAAAGCGTGTGTCCACACAGAAACCTGTACATGAATTTTTATAGAACCATTATAAGAACCAAAAGTGGAGACAGCCCAAACGTCCATCAGTTAATGAATGGATAAAGTGTGATACATCCATGCAGTAGATTATTTGTAAAAAGAAATCAAGTACCAATACATGGTAAAACTTGGATGAATCTTAAAAATATATTAAGTAAAAGAACTCCGTTGCAAAGACCACATATGGTGTGATTTACATGAAATGTTTGGAACAGGCAAATTTATAGGGATAGTAAGTAAAGGAATACTGTTTAGGGCTGGGATAGGGAAGGGAGGGTTTGAATTGGCTACTTATGAGTATGAGGTCTCCTTTAGAATTGGATTGTATACTTTAGATGAGTTATGGTATAGGAGTTATATTCCAGCAAAGGTATGAAAACATGAGTTCAACAAAGCTATTTCAGTATGTTAACCCACCTATTCCAACTTGTTCAATAATATCAGATTCAGAGGTTTTGACTTTAGGTCAGAAGAGTGACACAGTGAGATTTATTTGGAGATGTAAGAGGATAAATTTAAAAGGAAAATAGGATAGGACTTTTTTGTTTAAATAACTAATGAAAATAGGAATGAGCTAGATGTTACATGAAATGATTAGGAAGAAATGAGGGCTATACTATATAATCACTGGGGCAGTGATGATAGTAGCCCTTAGAAAGCAAAGGTAGGAGGGAAAATATTTTCATTCATTTCCTTGTTGGTTGGTTGTTTATTATACTGCACTTTAATTAGATTTTTGGGAGTCCATAATAACATAATGAGGAGAATGTCTACAGTAGACTCAAACAGCTTAAGTAGATTCAGATGACATTGTAGGAAGATAGTTTCTGGCAGATGAAATTGGGTTATAGCTACCTCAACCTATTGATTCATCCAGAATTAATTTAGCTCATCTGGCTGGCCAAGTGTGTGGCCCCTTTCTATATTTATCATTTCTCTTGTTTTCTTTCTGAAGCTGCATGCTTCATTTAAGATGATGACTTACTTAAACGGTTTTGATAAGCATATAGCTGCATCTGACCTCCAGGTAGAACTTTCAAAAAGTTCTGAAGGTCAATTTAAAGGAGAATTTAAGCTGTCTTAAGTAATTAATAACAGACTCCTTTATTTCTCCTAGAATGGGATTATTAGTTAAATTTCAGTGAAAGTTTAACAATTTAAGCTTGGTGTGCCAAGTGTTTTACATGCAATCGAAAGATTAGAGGCTGGGACCGTAGCTCACAGGGCTCTGATTTTGGCAATAGAAGGTAATAGTCTTCAAAGCATCATTAATAACAGGTTCTCTAGTAATGGTGTGCACATAAATCAAATTTTATAAATGCTTAATGAATACCCTTAATGTGTTTTACTATTTCTTTTTTGAGATAGCACAAGCCGTAACAATAAAGAGCGGTAACATAAATACACCTAAATCCTGCTCAATGATTATGAAAAAAAAACTAGGTGGGAAATCAAATCGTTGCATTTTTAAATAAGAAAGCTTTCATAAAGTTTTAAGAAATGATGTTCCACACTGTGATAAGTCCATAATTTGGCAAAAGTAAAACATTTCATTTCAGAGATGGAATGACTGTACTGCATTTCTAACCTTGAGGACATGAATATGGATTAGGCTCATCAATCAGGATATATTCTAAATTAGTGTTTCTCAACTCAATTGGACCTAACAATCTCTTTTAATAATAAATATTTTAATGCCTCATTTAATATCCTGAAATAAAATTTATAGGTATTAGAACCTACTGATATAAATTTTCAAAAGCACTATAGTATTCTGACTTTAAAGGAGATATAAATGCTAAATGCTTCATTTTTTTAAGTATTTTCATTATGTAAATGCTTAGGTATGAGCATTCTAGACGACATGATGAGGTAGTCCGATGCTTGTACCCCTCCATAGAATCAGTAGACTTGTGACAACTATACATACCAACAGATGCAGATGTATAGTGTGGGCTACTCAAACGCCAGGAGTAGCATTGACTTCACTGGCATAATTTTCTGGAATACTGAGAAATCCTTGGTAACATTTTGGAGAGCAAAGTACAGATTTCCTCACTATACATAGAAGTGGAATTTCTAGAAAATTTAGGTTATTTTAAAACTTTACAAATATGCTTTGTATTTCTTTATAAAATAAGTCTATCTATACTCACATAAGCTTTTCATGTTCATGAACATTCACTGGGGATGCTTGACAGTCATAGAAGGGCAGGATAGTTCTTCACATTTGGGACAATCTGGAACATTTCTGGACCTCTGCATACTTCACTCTGGTACCTTTCCACCTCCATCACTTTGGTCCTAAAATGTTCCTGTGGAGTGAGTGATACAGAGCCCCTTAGAAAACTACTGCTTTAAATTAACTATGTCAGCAAGAGATTGCCTTGATTTTTTAGGATTACCGTTCATATATACATTTTTAAAATAGCCTAGAATTACATGATTGAGTAATTTTTAGGCTGGGAAATCCCTTGAATTGATGAAAGAGAGAGAGATGAAGATTATCACAGAACCACTCTGCTTTTAAGTATAGTTAATTATCATTCATCAGTAGGTACGTGCAGTTCTTTAATTTTATCTCTGAAATTCATACCCTAGTCAACACATAGAAGCATTTAGTACCATTCTGCAAGATGACACTCTCAGTGGGGTATGCTAAAACAATCCTGGGAAGTTAAATAATGTTTAGAGAGAATCAGCCTGAGGCCAGAAGATAGAGTCCTCAGTAGTTTGTTTGTTTGGAAAGTAAAGTGGTTATTATTATTTTTTTAGTTAGTTGTCATCATTTTAAAACTGTTATATTTTGAACAAGTAAGAGTCTAACATATTTTTAGAACTTTTAATTGTGATCTACTGGACCTATAGCTATTGCCATTTATTGATGGGGTACACATTCTCTAGTTCACCATAGTTTTTGTCATTTCTTGTTGACCTTCCAAAATGGCTGACCTCAAGTATTTATTCACCTGTTTTCAAATCAGGGTGCAAAGAGCCCTAGTGATAAATAGAATATCTAACTAACTTAAAGAGCTTTTTGATGCTTTTCTCACAGAATATAACTTTTTTCTTTCTGTTTAACATAAGTAATACAGTTCTTTACAGGATACTTTGAAAATAGAGACTAGTGCAAAGAAAAAAATATGAAAGACACACTAAGATAATAATTGTTAGCATTTTAGAGTATGTGAATCTTATTTAACAAAAGACCTCTGCATTTTTGTTTTGTACCTGAATTCCACTAAGATCTTAGTTGTAGAAAAATTTAAAGATACAGAAAAATACAGGGAATCAAAATATTCTAGTATCCTCCAATGTATTAGTTTAGTCTTGGTTCTCCAAAGAAACAGAAACAATAAGGTGTATCTGTATATTTTTATATCCATATGTATCTATCTAGAGAGGGTAGGAAGAGGAGTGTGGGGAGGAGCTCAAATCTGAAGGCTGCTGACAGAATTTCCTCCTAGGGAGAGTTCAGTCTTTTGCTGTTAAGTCCTTCAACTGATTAGATGAGGCCCACCCACATTATGGAGAGTAGTCTCCTTTATTCAAAGTCTGCTGATTTAAATTTTAATCCCCTATTAAAAAGTATCTTTACAAAACAACATTTAGAATTATATTTGATCAAATATCTGGATACCATAGCTTAGCCAAGTTAACACCTAAAAATAACTACCATATCCACCCAATATTAATATAGGCCATGTGAGATATTCTGTAGTCCATATATGTGAAAGGGCTGGGAGATGCTTATGAAATGTTCAAAAAACTAACTTACTGAGAGGGTTGTGAGTGAGAAAGTGATATTGTATTTAATGCTTGAAAGGCAGATAAAAATTTGGTAGATGCTAGGAAGTTGGGAGGTTGTAATTGATGAAGGAATTATAGGATGAGGGGCCGAGATAAGCACAAGTTACTAGGTCTGAGAAGTATAAGAGATATAAAATGCTCAAAAACTCTGATGAAACAAAAAGGATGTACTGATGTTGAGGCTACAGTGGTCATGGGATTAAGGTCTACTCTGATCTGCATTTTAGAAAGCATTGGTGAAAACTTTTACAAACAGTAAAGTTTTATATTAAAATAAGAAATTATTATTGCATATTTGAGGTGTTTCAGTGGAATGTGTTTTTTAGATTTTTATTGTTTTCTTTAGTTAGTGATCTTTTGATGATCCTTATCAACCATGAATTTCAAGGTAAGAGCAGTTGAGGGCTTTGTAGTATATAGCATATTATAAAATGGAGTATTTCCCCAATGACAAACCATGGAAGTATTTAAAATTCTCTCTTATCTATACTCACATTATATGGGGAATCAGATTTATAGTGAACAAATCTGAGGATTATTTTAAGATTTTTATCCCCAAAAAACCCACAAACAAATAAACCAACAACAAAAAAATTATCCCCAAGGGTGAATCAGGAATAATCCATTTATCCTCATTTATCCTTACAATACATAAGAATACGTAAGCTTCTTACTTACACTTTCCTTTTTGTTGTTTGATAATTAATTTGATCAACTATTCCATATTTCTTTCAAAAATCTATCCCTTAGAAACTACCAGAGCATAGGGGTTGAACATAGCATTAAAAAAATCAAGAGTATAAAAGTGGGAATTTTTAATTTTTGTTATTTTAAAAGTAGACAAAAGTATAGAAGGTTGGGAATGTGAGTGTGCCTCTTTTAATCTGGGGATCCACATATTCCTGGAAAACAATATGCCATGAGTTAGTTTAAGGTCATAGTCAGAGAGTTTCAAGAATTTGAAATTTGCAGTGTGGTAGGAAATACATGCAGACTAGTATATTGACAGAGTCTAAATCATCCAGGGATCAGAGTCCAATACCTTTAGGCCTTTCCAGGATACTCAGGACTGGCTAAGAAGTGACCAATAATGCTGGGGATTAGAATTGACAAGGATGAGAACTGACAGGCACATTGTGTTGATTATCATCAGACCTACCTTTTTCATGTTGCTTAAAGAAGCTAAATCAACTTCTAGGTTATAACAGGGTTTCAAACTACAGATATGGCTTATAGAGTAGTAATCACCCAAAGCCAGATTTTTCATAAAGTGAATATAGGAAACACCACTGCCAATATTTTATTCATGTTTTCTAAAATGCTAATGCATGCTCAATGCTTCAAAAATGAACAAACTGGCTCTTAGCATCCAGTGAATCCATGTATAATTTAATAGAGGGTTAAAACATGAAAAATTGGTTTCATAAAAACAGTGGATTGGGATATCTATTTTTTCCAAAATACTTGAGATTTGTAGAAACAAGGTCTTTTTAATTATTTCCTTAAAACAAAGACAACCTCTTACATCACTACAGTACCATTATTTAAATCAAGAAATTAATTCTGATGTAATACTATCAGCTGACCCATAGATCTGTAAATTTATTTTTTTATTGGTGTTCAATTTGCCAACATATAGAATAACACCCAGTGCTCATCTCATCAAGTGCCCCCCTCAGTGCCCGTCACCCAGTCACCCCCACCCCCCACCCACCTCCCCTTCCACCACCCCTAGTTTGTTTCCTAGAGTTAGGAGTCTCTCATGCTCTGTCACCCTCTCTGATATTTCCCACTCATTTTTTCTCCTTTCCCCTTTATCCCCTTTCACTATTTTTTATATTCCCCAAATGAATGAGACCATATAATGTTTGTCCTTCTCCGATTGACTTATTTCACTTAGCAGAATACCCTCCAGTTCCATCCACATCGAAGCAAATGGTGGGTATTTGTCATTTCTAGTGGCTGAGGAATATTCCATTGTATACATAGACCACATCTTCTTTATCCATTCATCTTTCAGTGGACACCGAGGCTCCTTCCACAGTTTGGCTATTGTGGACATTGCTGCTATAAACATCGGGGTGCAGGTGTCCCGGCGTTTCACTGCATCTGTATCTTTGGGGTAAATCCCCAGCAGTGCAATTGCTGTGACCCATAGATCTGATAGAAATTTTTGTTAATTGTGACAGTATCTTTTTTTTAGAAAAAAAAATTCTCCATAGCTCACAATCCAATCCAGGCTCACATGTTAAATTCAGTTGTCATTATTTCTTAAGTCTTCTTTAATGTACAGTGCATCCTCAGATTCCTTTGACTTTCACGACTAATATTTTGGAAGATTCCTGGGCAGGTGCTTTATAGAATGGTTCTCAAATTAAGTGAGTCTGATGATTCTTCATGATTAGTTCCAAGTTATACATTTTCGAAGTGATTTTGTGTGCTAGACCTTTTAGAAGAAGCAAGTGCTAGATACACTGTTATTTGGTGTTTTCAGGAAAGGTTACCAATGATAGCCTCTTCCTGTTTTAGAAAATGTGAAATAAGGATAAATAATCTTGTGAAAATGCATCTCTGCAATTTACTTGCCTTTTAGTTCTCTAAGTGTTTGGACTTTTACCCTTGAACCAGTAAATGTTTTTACTATGCAGCTGTACTTAACAGCACTGAGTTTTCTATCTAAAAGGGTACTGTACCCACACAGTGAGTGAGCTTAGGTCCACATAACCCAGCATTATGCTCCAGTGAATGAATATTTTTAAAATTCATAATGTGTACCATGTTCCTAAGAAAGTAACTTAATACAAATGAAAATTAGAATAGAGTTTGAAGAATTGGAAGGATTTATGTTCCTGCATTGTGATAAAGGATAAGATGATTATAGTGTTTCTATGCAGAAGTCATTTTAAGTATCTCTTTCACTTTGCAAAAATGGTAGAGTGGAGGAATTAAACACATTGCCTTCAGAGTCAGACTGCCTGGGGAGAGTCCCGAGTCTTCAATATCCTAACTAGGAGACTCTAGATCTCACTAATCTCAGTTTGCCTATCTGTAAAGAGGATCTCAATAGTACTGAATTAATGGGGTTATAGAGGATTAAAGGGAGCCGAGTAAACAAATTCCTTACCATGGTTCCTCCTACAGAGCCATCACATACAGCAATGATCTCATTCTAAATGAATTAGTTCAAATCCAGGCTTCTCGACTTTCGTGACCGTGGGCAAATACTTTAATCTCTCTAAATCCCATGCTTCTATTTTGAAACAGAGATAATATTAGTACTTACCTCATAAGGTTCTTGTGAGTATTAGTAATTGTTTAATATATTGTTACTCTCTATATTACCATGTTATAAAGATATATAAATATCTTTACAATATCATTAATGTGTTACTGTCTTTCTTAGAACCTCAGTGAAAAACTCAATGCTTTTGTGACAATTTGTAAATTTTAAAGTTCAATTTATAACTAAAGAAAATACTGGAACATAGACCTCTAGGGAATATTTGCTTTTCCTCTAAAATACAATTGCTGAAAATTTTTCTTCTTCAATGAACACAAGTATCTTAGAGGTAACCTCAGGTCTGTTTCATTGTTTGGATTATACACAGATATAGGAATTTAAGTTTTATTTTTTTACTACAGATATATACATATATCAATGTATACAACTTGTTTGATATAGGGTGAAATAAGATATTACCCTGGTCTGATACTAGAGTTGTGTGTGTATGTGTGTGTGTGTGTGTATGTGTGTGTGTTATGTTATCTTGGCCATTAGTGCATCTAACCAGAATTTTACCAGGCTTCATTAATATTTCAGAGCAGAGCAGTGGCTGCTTACTTCATCTTCTTAAACTGGACACCAGAACAGAACGTTCACTGCCATTGTCAATTGGGGTAAACGTTTTTCATATATCACAAACAGAGGATAGTACAATACATTGTTTTTTCCTATCCCGTAGAAAAACATAGTTTGTGCAAATCTCTTCTGCTCTCTTTCCCACAGTTTGCTCATATCTTGCCTTTGCCTGCATGTCAAGGTCAAACCCCATTTGGGAGAATCACTAGGCCCTAGAGGTCTTTAGCATTTTTTTTTGTGACATGAACCTATTTGGCAGCTTAGGGTTCATTTAATATTCCTTTGCCTCCTTCCTTTCAATGCAGGAATAATCCTTATAATATCTACAAGAATGAAACTTCTTTCTTTAGAAGACAGATTCTTCCATTTTCTAGGCACCTCAAATTGTTGGGAAATGTCTTCCTTACATAGAAGATAGGTTGATGAGTATGTCATGAATTAGGTTTTGAACTTGGGTAATTCCTTTTTCAGTTTTTTTTTTTTTTTTTTTTTTTTTTTTTTTAGAAAATTGAATGTTTTCCATATAGAATTCAAAGACTAGCTTTAATAATAATAACAAAATAATGAAATGACCCATGAGATCATGACCTGAGCCAAAACAGAGTCAGACACTCAACCCACTGAGCCATTCAGGCACCACTAAACTTTAAAATATTTAGAATAATTCACAAATAATTTTTCTCTGGGACACCGAAGTGGCTCAGTGGTTGAGCATTTGCCCTCAGCTCAGGTCAGGATCCTGGGGTCCTGGGATCGAGTCCTGCATCAGGCTGCCCATGGGAAGCTGCTTCTCCCTCTGCCTGTCTCTGTCTCTCTCTGTGTGTCTCTCATGAATAAATAAATAAAATCTTTAAAAAATAGTTTTCCCTTGTTATTGTCCATTTTCTCTTTTCATTCTATTTACTATTTCTAAATACTTTATAAAATTTATATAACTTATCCACAATGAGGTCTCTGAGATAAGCACGGTAGGAATGATTTCCCAATGTATAAATGAGAAAATTGAGCCATGAGATGCTGAGTAACTTATCAGGGCTCCTATACTGTTACTATCATAACAAAGACCTATCTCCTGAATCCTGGACCATTATTTTTCTCAGCACACAACCCAATCTGTCACTGTGACTTCAAACCTTTTAGCCTGCCAAATCAATTCCATAAGTCAATTAGGACATATATTTCAGTGTTGAGAACAATCAGTTCTGTAGCTAGAAATTGACTTGGCCTTGGTAACTTGAGTTTCACTTTTCCCCAGGAGACACCTCTGGACTTTTTGGTAGTTCTTTAAGATGGGCAGAGCACCAGGACACAGGATTAACAGTTCCCAGATGTGTTAAAAGTTTAAAAGAGTAATTAAGAACTTAGAGAAGGCTGGAATTTACAGAAATATATAGCTTTAAACCTGTACAATTCTTTAATTAGTCTCCATAGGATCATTTGAAATTCTTTTGTCTTATCTCCTCCGTATCTCTATTTGCTTTGGCAGCTGCTAAAATATATTTGACCAATTTCTCCTGCCTGCTTGAGGGTATATGAAACATCTTTTACCTGCCATCTGTTGCTGAGCCTTGAAACAGGCTTGCCTCATCTCCTTCTAGGTCTACCTACCAATGTAGAAATTTAAAAAATCTTAAAAAATATTTAATTGGACTTTCAAGGAAGACTTTTTTGGGCCCACCAACAAAACTCTCATGGAGTTGTTGTAAGATATTTATTTTATTCAGTAATTCATAAATTTTTGTAAAATATGTGGTTACCAATATTGATATAAAAACTTATAATTCCAGTTTTATAAGAGACTTGATGACTGTAACATCCGAATTATATACCATTCATAAATACCATCAAAAGCGTGACCCATGAGTTGTCAAATAGTTGGATAATTTTCAGTAGTCAAAACTTAATAAAAACTAGATTTCTAATAATGTTCAAGAATTAAGAATCTCCTAGTCCATGTCTCTTCTCACATATCTGAGGAAAATAAAGCTCAGGAAAGAAAAAGGTGGATGGTGACCAGAATGCAAATTTGAGTTAATAATTGACCATATTTTGTTTTTCTTCAGGAGGAGGTACAGTATTCAAAGTAGCCTCTTATTTGCCGTAAAGAATATTCTTTTGTTTTTGTTTTGTTTTGTTTTGTTTTGTTTTGTTTGCAGGAGAAAGGAGAAAGGAGAGGAGAGAGAATCTTAAGCAGGCTCCACACTGAGTACAGAGCCTGACATGGGGCTTGATCTCTAGACTCTGAGATCATGACCTTAACTAAAAGAAGAGTCAGACACTTAGCCAACTGAGACCCCAGGGGCCTCACCCTAAAGAATATTCTGTTATGAAATCTACTTTTTCTGGTATTAATATAACTGGTCTGGTCTTCTTTCAATTAGTGTTAGTATGTATATCTGTTGTCATTATTTTCTTTTTAGTCTACCTTCATCTTCACATTCAAAGTGGGTTTCTTGGTTTCCCTTTGGTTTAATATTCCTTTCTATATTATTCAATCTAACTATTTCTATCTTTTATTGCAGTATTTAGACCACTTTAATGTGATTACTGATATGGGTGGGTTTAAATTTACCATTTGTCTTTTTGTGTCTACATGAATCAATTATTTGTTTTTTCCTCCTATTCTGCCTTTTTTTTGGGGGGGAGATTGGTTTTTTATTATTTTATTTCCTGTTGGCTAATTAGCTATGTTTCTTCTTTTTATGTGATTGCTTCAGGGTTTACAGGACACATTTATATTTTTTCCTCATCGTTAGATTAATATTATAGTACTTGATCTATGGTATAAGAACCTTCTGACCATTTTCCCCTGTCTCAGCCCTTAAGTTATGGTCTTTATGGATTTTATTTCTATATATGCTGTAAACAACACCCTGCATTATTATTTTGATTTTAAATTGACAGTTATATTTTAAAGAGTGTTAAAAATAATTTTAAAAGTCTTCGTATTTGCCAATTCTGGTGTTCTTTACTCCTTTGTGAAAAAAAAAAAAAACAGATTTTCATCTAGTATTATTTTCATCTTACTGGAAGAATTCTTTTAACTTTTTTCTTTTAAATGCAAGTCTGGATGAGGAATTATTTCAGCTTTTGTAAGTATGAAAGGTCTTTATTTCAATTTTGTTTTTGAAATATATTTTTGCTAGGTATATAATTCAGGTTTACGATTTTCTTCCTTCCCTTCTTTTCCTTCTTTCCTTACATTGTTTTAAAGGTGCTGCTCCGGGGTCTTCTCATTTACATTGAATCCGGAGCAAAATCTACTGTAATTCTTACTTTTGTTCCCCTTGTATGTAATGTCTTTTTTGTCTCTGGGTCCTTTTAAGATTTTTCTCTTTACAACTAGTTTTACACAATTTGAGTGTGATTATGTCATGATAAATATTTCTTGATGTTTCTCGTGCCTGTGGACTGTTGAGCTTTGTGGATTGGATTTATAGTTTTCCTCAAAGTTAGAAAATTTTTGGCTATTGTTTCTTCAAAGATTTTTTTTTTCGTGTTCACCATACCACTCCTCACTTTTGAGGACTCCATTTACATATACATTAAACAGCTTGATATGTCCTACAGCTCGGTGATACTCTGTTCATTTTATTCAGTCTTTTTCTCTTTTATTTGTGACAGTTCCTACTGGCATGTCTTCCAGTTCACTAATGTTTTTTCTTCTGTAGTGGCTAATTTTCTGTTAATATTACACAATGTATTTTTTTATCAGAGTGTACTTTTTAATTTCTAAGAGTTTTTCTCTGTTTCATATGCTGAATTTTTCTTCTACCTTTTTGAACATATAGCATTAGTTATGAGAACTGTTTTGGAGTCCTTATCTAATAATCCTAACATTTCTGTAATTTCTGGATCAGTTCCAATTGATCTATTTTTCTCCTTATTGTGGATATATTTTCCTGCTTCTTTGTAAGCCTAATCATATTTTTATTGAATGTCAGAAATGTCAAGTTCTTACCTTGTTAGGCCCTATATTCTTGAACTTTCTTCTGAGTTGCAGTTAAATTATTTTGCAATGCTTTGATCCTCTCAAGACTTGATTTTAAGCATTGCTAAATAGAACTAGAGCAGTCTTTAGGGGTAAATTTTCTCCATTATTGTATCGGTGTCATTCTGAGTCCTCTCCCATATACCCTGTGACTTACAAAGTTTTCCATTTGATTGATGGAACCATGAACTATTTCTGGACCTGCTGTAATTATTTTGGATAGTTCTTTTGGACTTTTATGAAGAGTCTGAGCTTTTGTTCTACTTGCGAGACAACAACTTAGCTGCCACAGTAACATAAATGTTGACAGAAGCTGTAAGGTCCTGAATGGAGTTAACTTCTATGAGCCCCACTTCTCACAGGGCAATGTGAAAAGGACCAGGTGACTCCGGTGTGTGTAGTAGGTTTCATTATAGGAGGGAACTCTAAGCCTAGTGAATATAGATATTTTATACTGGATAGTAAACATGCCTGTCCTTTACTTCACAGGGAGTCATTATATCTATCTTGTAAGACAGTTCACTGTATAAACATCCTTGAAATTATATACTAGAACAGAGGCAGTTAGTGAATATATTTGGAAGATGTACAGAAAGAGATTGTTATGGACTTTAATTACAAACCCCCAAAATGTATGTGTCAAAACCCTTATCCTCAATGTGACTGTATTTGGAGACAGAGCCTTTAAAGAGGTAATAGAGATCAACTGAGGTCATAGGGGCAGGGCTCAATCCAACATGACTTATATCCTTAAAAAAGAGGAAGAAATAGCAGAGTTATACATTCACAGAGAAAAGACCATGGGAGGACACAAGAAGGAGGAGGCCATCTGCAAATCAGGAGAGGCCTTATGAGAAACCAACCCTGTTAGCACCTTGATCTTGGACTTCCAGCTACCAGAAGTGTGAGAAAATAAATTTCTGTTGTTTATATCACCCAGTTTGTGTTATTCTGTAATGCAATCCATGGAGTACTAATACAGATACCCATGGAGAATTGTCTCTAAATAGTTCTTTGCCTGACATCAGATAATTCCATTTATGTTGATCTATAGTTAGAAGATGACTTGAGGACCTTCTGCAGGTCTCTAAAGTCTCTCTTGGTGAAACTCTTTCCTGTCTAGTATACTATCTTGACAACTCTAGCTGCCATGGTATCCCCAGTTTCTAGCTCCAACTCCTCAAATCAGTGTGACCTTCTGCTTGTGTTCTCAACCCCTGTGCTATAAGCTTAGAAACTTTCTCTAGGTGGTATAATCAGGGTATTATCCCATTGGTTTTCCTATCTGAGAGATCATTGTTCTGTGATACTGATATACAGTGTCTGAATCATTTTTTTAAACTTTTAACCTAGGAAAGAATCAAAGTTGAATGGATAATTAGTTTGGAACTTAAGTGATGCATCATAGCTTTGATTCAACAATTTCTCAGGTCATCAGATATTCTGAGTCTTTATAACTCACTTTCTCACTTGTAGCATTGGGAAGAAAACAAATAACTAAGACTTCCAAGTAGAACATTGGCATGGTTAGAGAAAATGTTATGGAGGAGATTTAAACTCTCCAGGAAGAAGTTTATATACAAATATGGGGTTCCTGCATTATTAACAAGGCTTGGGAAATTCAAATTACATTATACTGTTTGGTGAACTACCAAGAAAGATCATAGTAAATATGACACCTCTCTTCTGCTACTGTGAGTGTTGCAGTAAAACTCCAGGACATTGTTTATTTTCTTTATTTTTAATTGTTGAGTCCTTTAAGCACATCCATTTTTAATCTTAATATCTCTACCTCCAATCATGTGTATTTGAGCTTTTTGCGCTTCTTTTATTAAAAAGAAAAATCAGAAACAGTTGAGTTAATTAGAATGGGTAATGGAATTAAACCCATACAGAAATTGAGTTCTAGTACCTAGAATATTTTTCTTTATAACTTCAAAATGGATGGCAAAATAGAATAAAATATTTCATTTGGTCCAGTCCATTTAATAAAATGTTGGGAAAAAATAATAAAATGTTGGGTAATGGTATCAGTGGTGTTAAAAGACTTGGAAAAAATTGAAGGATGAAAAAAGGCAAGAGGCTGAAGAGACATTAGAATGAAGTATCTTTGCCTTGGGGAGAGCAACTATTTAAAAAATACATTTTAAAAAAAATGTCATTCCTCTACATCAAGAGAAAGATGTCATCCAGGAGAGTACACTGTGAAACTGTTTTTAAATGCTTTTCAAAATCTGTAGCTAGAAAAAATTATCATTTAGAAGCCTTTAGAAAAACAACTTCTCTTCCCACACACTCACATTGGTGAAAGAAATGCTAAGGAAGAAACTCATTTTTAAGGGACCTAAAGTTGCTCTTTAAATAGAGCTTTTTATTTATTTAAGTCATTATTTTTAGAGCAATTTTATAGTTTTACAATAAAATTCAGTAAAACATATAGAGATTTCCCATATATGACCTGATCACACACAGTCATACCATCCTACATTTCTCACCAGAGTAGTAAACTTTTTTTACCAAGGATAAACCTACACTGATACATCATAATCTCTCAAAGTCCATAGTTTACCTTAGGGTTGGCTCTCGGTGTTGTATAGTCAGTGAGCTTGGACAAGTGTATAATGACATATACCCAGTATTATAATATCACACAGAGGGCAGTCCGGGTGGCTCAGCGGTTTGACGCTGCCTTCGGCCCAGGGTGTGGTCCTGGAGTCCCGGGATGCCTGCATGGAGCCTGCTTCTCCCTCTGCCTGTGCCTCTGCCTTTCTCTCTCTCTCTCTCTCTGCGTCTCTCATGAATAAATAAATAAAATCTTAAAAAAATAATATCATACAGAGTATTTTCACCACCCTAAAATTTCACTGTGCTCTATTTATCTTCCCCACCCTCTCCAGCAACCAACGATCTTTTTATTGTCTCCATAGTTTGGCCTTTTCCAGGATGTCCTATAATTGAAATAATACAGTATGTAGTCTTCTCAGATTGGCTTCTTTTACTAAGTAATATGAATATACATTACTCGATGTCTTTTCATGGGTAGACAGCTCCTTTATTTTAACACTGAAAATATTCCATCATCTGGACATACTGCAGTTTATTCATTCACCTACTGAAGAACATCTTGGCTGTTTCCAAGTTTTGGCAGTTATGAATGAAGCTGCTCTAAACACCCATTTGCAGGTTTTTGTGTAGTTATAAGTTTTCACCTCCTTTGGATGAATTGGTAGGTTGTATGGTAAAACAATGTTTAATTCTGTAAGAAACTACCAAGCCACCTCTCAGAGTAACTGAACTATTCTGCATTCCCAACAGCAATGTATAACAATTCCTGATACTCCATTTCCTCATTAGTATTTGATGTCAGCAGTATTTCAGATTTTAGGCATTCTGATATGTCCTTCATGCTGTCTTGTTAAGTCACGTTGCCTTGATGACATATAATGTGGAGCATCTTTTTATATCTTTATCTGCCATTTGTATATCTTCTTTGGTAAGGGGTCTTTGGAGGTCTTTGGCCCATTTTAAAATCAGATTGTTTTCTTATCGTTGAACTTTAAAAGCTCTTTGTACATTTTGGACAACAGTCCTTTATCAGGTGTGTCTTTTACAAATATTTGCTCCCAATTTGTGGATTGTTTTCCTATCTTCTTGATGTGATCTTTCACAGAGCAGAATTTTTCATTTTAATGAAGTCTAGCTTCTCAGTTATTTTTTCATGGATTGTATCTTTGTTATTATACCTAAAAAGTCATCACCATATCCAAAGTCTTCTAGGTTTTTTTCCTATGTTACTAAGAATTTTATAGTTTTGAATTTTACATTTAATTCTATGATCTATTTTGAGTTAATTTTTGTGAAAGGTATAAGGTCTGTGTCTAGATTAATGTTGTTTTGCATGTGAATGTCCAGTTATTCCAGCACCATTTCTTGAAGAGCCTTATCTTTGCTCCATTGTATTTCTTTTGCTCCTTTGTTAAATTTCAGGTAACTATATTTATGTGGGTCTGTGTCTGGGCTCTCTGTTTTGTCCCATTAATTTGACTCTTCTTTCATCAAAACTACATTGTCTTGATTACTGTAGCTTTATTATCAAGTCTTGAAGCCAGGTGGCATTAGTCCTCCAATTTTGTTCTCTGTCAATATTGTTTTAGCTTTTGCGCTTCATATAAACTTTAGAATAAGTTTATTGATACCCATAAAATAACTTTCTGGGATTTTTGTTTGGATTGTATTGAATCCATAGATCAAATTGGGATGAAAACACGTCTTGACAATATTGAGTCTTCCTGTACATGAACACAGAATGTCTCTCTATTTATTTAATTATTCTTTGATTTTGTTCAGCAGTTTTGTAGTTTTCCTCATATAGATCTTTTGCATTTAAAAATTATTTAAATTCAATTTAGTTAACATATACTCTCTTATTAGTTTCAGGGGTAGAATTTAGTGATTCATCAGTTACATATAACACCCAGTGCTTGTTCCATCATGTGCCCTCCTTAATGCCCATCACCCAGTTACCCCACCCTACCCTACTCTTCAGCAACCCTGTTTGTTTCCTAGAGTTAAGAGTCTCTTATGGTTTGCCTCCCTCCTGTTTTTATCTTATTTTTTCCTTTCCTTATTAGGTATTTCATCTTTTAAGTACTAATAATCCAGGAAAACCTCACTATTTTAAGGCTAGCTGATTCAAAACTTTAATTATTTCTTTAAGACTTTATTTTTTTTATTCATGAGAGACACACAGAGAGAAAGAGGCAGAGACATAGGCAGAGGGAGAAGCAGGCTCCATGCAGGAAGCCCAATGTGGGACTCAATTCTGGGACTCCAGGATTATGCCCTGAGCCAAAGGCAGACGCTCAACCGCTGAGCCACCTAGTCATCCCCAAAACCTTAATTCTATCTGCAACCTTAACTTCCCTTTGCCGTGTAACACAACATATTCAAAATTTCTGGAGATGAGAACATGGACCTCTTTGGGGGACTATTAACCTGCCTAGTACAAGACCTGATGCATACAAGGCTTTCAAATAATAGTTGCTCCATGAAAGAGTATATGGATGAATAAATGAATAAATAAGCATTAAGTGAAAAGTGGGGTAATGATGGAGGACTTAGGTTGATGTCTAGGAAATAGACCTGTTAACCAGCATCAAGAAAAAGTTAAAACCTTGAATAAACTTATTAACAGCAACAGTGTTTATAGTCAAAGTTCAGGGTTATCTTTGGGGGTCCACAGGATATAGAATTTCTAATAGGAAAAAGTACATAAAGCTAGGTCATAGACATCATCTGTTTCTTTTCACACACACAAAAAAGAAATATAGTGTACGACAGAGATTCCCACACTTCAGGATGCACTATAATTATCCGAAGGACTTGTTAAAATGCAGACTTCTGAGCCTACATCTGGCAGTATCTAGTTAGTAGATTTGGAATAAGGTACACGAACTTGTAACTTCCAACAAATTCTGAGGTAATGCTGTTGGTCCAGGCACTGCACTTTGGGAGCAACTAGTATAATAGGGCACAGATTTTTTTTAATAGGCCAATCTTTGGGCACAAATATCTCTCCAGTCATTTATTATTTGTGAGACATCTGGCAAGTTATTTAGTTTCTTTTAGATTGAGCTTCTTTGGCTTTAGGATAAGAATAAAGTTTATATGGTTATTTAAAAAGATAATGGAAGTGAAAATTTACTACTCTTTTAAAAAAGATTTTATATAAAAAGATTTTATTTATTTATTAGAGAGCGCACACAAGTATTGGGAGGGGCAGAGGGAGAGGGAGAAGCAGACTCCCCTCTGAGCTGGGAGCCCAATGCCGGGCCCGATCCCAGGACCTGGGATCATGACCTGAGCCACAGGCAGATGCTTAACTGGCTGAGCCACCCAGGCGCCCTCAAAATTTGTGACTTGATGAAAGCATATGTACATTTTCCTATCTTCTGAAAGATACTCAACAAATATTGATACCCTCCACTTTCCCCTTGCAATAAAATTACTACTGTTTTCAATAGTGAATGAGAATGAGCACAGTGAAATGGAGCAGTGTTAGTGTGTCATCAGAAGTAGCAGACGTGTGAAGCTCCTAGGTCTTACATTAGGTGGTATGGAAAGATGGCCACTCTCATTTACATGAGGCAGGAGGAAGGAAAAACTGCTGAGTTAAGATCCTTGTAATAAAACTGGGAAGCATCCTAGCCTCAGCTGCAGCCTAAGATCTTGCTTGGCTCTAGGCTAATGGATACCAATTATAGTAATTAGTCATCTCTTTTGCTTATAAATGAGAATAAAACTTATTACCAGTAGGTCTTTTTAAAAATTATATCTGATTTAGTATCATTGATGAATGTTGATTTTAGATTTATTGTGAGAGAAAAGCTTTATGTTGCTACTCAGAGTTCTCTGGGGAAATATCTCTTTTTATGAAGTTTCCCCTCTTTTGATCAGATAAATGTGATTTACTTGTGCTTTATAAATATAATATTTCAAAAATTATATAAGGATCTTAAAATGCCCCAAATCCTCCATATTCTGTAAGATATTTCAAAATGTTGCAATTTATATTGGTATAGCTTCTTCCATTTGACAATCATCAGTGATACAGTTTATAAATATTGTTGCTAAGTGAAATCTTATTAGAAGTTATGCCCTAAAAGTATAGATCCTATCTCATTTTAAACTGAAGTTATTCTTAAAAACCAGTCTTTTTTGTTCTAGTAAATTGAAATATGCTTGTGAAATATCTAGCAATATATTGTACAGAATTCAAACTTGGCAACTTTTATTATACCAATTCCATGGTCCAGTAATCACTGAAAGTGTTTCTAGAAAATTTCTTTCTGCTTCTAGTAGACCTTCTTGGCACCATATCAAGATCCTCTTTCCTGGCTGTTGCTCCCATCCTTCACCCGCTGTGAGTTTTGGCTGCCAACATTTATGGCCCCTCTCTGGAGAATTGCCTTCACCTTGCTGGAGGAGTAATGGACCTCCCTAACCTTAGAGCCACCCATACTCCCAGAAGCGACTAGTATGGGCATACAAATGGCAGTACCTACTCTGTGGTACAGTTCATGCTTAATGTGGACTCTAAACTACATTCTTGCTTTTTTTTTTTCCTACTATACCTGCTTCCTTAACTTCCTTTCCTCTGAGAACATTCTTCCAAAAATTACTTGCTCATGAATCACCATCTCAGTCTTTGCCTTTGGGGAAACCAACTCAATATTCCTGAAATTAAATATTAAATTACTTCTGACTAAAATTTGGCTTTTATCTTCCAGTGTTTTACTGCAAAGATGAAGATGTTGAAATACTAGGCCTATACTGTGTACCTCAGATAATAGTAAATTAGACTTGATACATCACAGTATCTGGTGTAGGATTTTAAATCATTTAATGTGACCATCATGAGATTACAAAAATGGTCCAGAATGGTGAACTTGGAGACCACCTCTTTGGTCTGGGCCCAGGAATGAGAGAGAGAATGAAGAGAGTAGAGAAACTAACTGCTGTATGAAGGGGCAAAGATGGTTCTGGTGCAAAGCAATGAAAGTATGGCCTGGTAATCCAATGGCTAGAAGCTGAGAAACACAATTTGAGATTCTCTAGGATGTAAGGCTATAAAGATCCCTGTCTCCTAGTAGACAGAATCAAATTGACCTGCATGTCCATTTGTTGATGTTTCATTAAAAGTCACAAAGGAGAAAACACACATTTTGCTGTAATGATCCATGTTCAAATATAATCTCCATGTTACTGTGTCATTCTAGTGCCTCCCCTTCTGCTACTGATTATGTAATCAGTTTATCAAAAACAGGGAAGTAATTGGAAATTAATTTTCAATTTGTAATGCTGGTGAAAATCCATCCTCCCTCCCCAACCTCTCAAATGGATTTAGTTGATTTTACTTACATAGTCATTTAAGATGTCCAGTTTTATTCCTTATAAAGGAAGCACTTGTAACAGAAATAACAGGATCAACTTACTCAGACTTTGAGCTTCCTCTTCTAGTATATTTTGACATAAGCATACAGTGTATTTGAGATTACCTTCTTCAGATATTACTCATCAGCTGCCTCTCTCTCCTCTCAGCATTCTTCTTCTGTTCAGCTTTGGACTTCTATTTTCCCTCTTGACATTTCCTCAGCCTGGTTTTCTTTTCTTTTTTTTCTTTTCTTTTTTAAAGATTTTATTTATTTATTTATGACAGACACAGAGAGAGGCAGAGACAGGCACAGGGAGAAGCAGGCTCCCTGCAGGGAGCCCTATGTGATACTCCATCCCAGGACCCCAGGATCACACTCTGAGCAAGGGCAGATGCCCAAATGCTGAGCCACTTAGGCCCCCTAGCCTGGTTTTCTAATGATAAATATTTCTTGGTAAAATATTGTAACTAGTCACATTTTTAACCCACCTTGGCCAGTATTCTGCATGGGCACAACTTTGCACTACAGACTCCTCCTCTGTCTGTAGACAAAAAAAAAAATCCCATTTAAAAAAAAAAACATTGAGTAAAACATTACACAAATGAAATCACCAAACTTCTGCATAATATACCCTGAATTTTCTTTCTTTTCTTTTTTCTTTTTTCTTTTTTTTCTTTTCTTTTCTTTTTTCTTTTCTTTCTTTTCTTTTCCTTTTCTTTCTTTTCTTTCTTTTCTTTTTTCTTTCTTTCTTTCTTTCTTTCTTTCTTTCTTTCTTTCTTTCTTTCTTTCTTTCTTTCTTTCTTCTTTCCTTCTTTCTTTCTCTTTTTGGAGAATGGGAAGAGGGGCAGGAGAAGAGGGAGAGAGGGAATCTTTAAGTTCTACTGGGCATGGAGCCCGACATGGAGCTTGGTCTTATAACCCTTAGATCATGTCCTGGGCAGAAATCAGGAGTCAGTCACTTAACCAACTGAGCCACCCAGGCTCCACTATCCTGATTTATTCTTTAATGAATAATCTGATTTTTTTTTTGTATTGACAATTTTTTCTTAGAGGATTTTTTTTTCCATTTGCTTGTAAGGGATAATACAAATTCCTCTTCTGGGAAAACCCTTAATTTTACAAAGTGTCTGAGGTCTAGAAATGTTAGTATTTGTATTCACCATCATAATTTGTAACTATAATTTAACAATTTTGTAGTATTAGTACAGTATTGTATTTATTGTAATTCATTATTTCAACTATGTTTTACTATTGCATTTGAGTTGTTTCCTGGTTTTGCTATAAAAACAATGTTACTAAGAACTGTTTACATGAATATATCATAATTAGTTAAGAGTTTACTTGCTTATTACTTATTATTTACCTGAAAGTGGAAAGGTTGGAACATAGAATATGTGCATTTCCAGTTGCAATTTATAAAGCTAGTTCATTTTTTCAAAGTGATTATTACCAAGTCACATTCATACCTATGTATATGTTAAAGTTAGTAGTAAAAATATGGGAATTATTCCCCAAACCAGGATAGTGTTGACATTTAGGGGGAAGGAAGTAATTACAATTAAGGAGTAGTATGTAGGGGGTTACCAAAAGGCTGACAATATTCTACTTTGTGACTAAACATTGGCTATGTGGTTCTCTGTTAATATTTGCTAAACTGTGAATAGAAGTGTATGCTCTACTCTGAATATAAATGTGAAAATTGAAAAAGTTACACTTTGCCTCTGTTGCTGCTATTGATTAGAAATGCAACTGATTTGTGGCACCTGAGTGGCTCAGTAGTTTAAGTGTCTGCCCTTGGCTCAGCTCATGATCCCAGGGTCCTGGGATCAAGCCCCATATTGGGCTCCCTGCTCAGTGAGGAGCCTGCTTTTCCTTTTCCCTGTGGCCCTCTACCCTGTTTGTGCTCTTTTGCTCTCTCTCTCTCTCTGTCTGCTCTCTCTCAAATTAATAAGTGAAATTTAAAAAAAATGCACCTGATTTTTATATATTGATTTTTTAAAATCAAGCAACTTTTAGGAAACTTTCTTTTTTTTTATTTATAAATTTATTTTTTATTGGTGTTCAATTTGCCAACATATAGAATAACACCCAGTGCTCATCCCATCAAGTGCCCCCCTCAGTGCCCATCATCCAGTCACCCCCACCCCCCGCCCACCTCCCCTTCCACCACCCCTAGTTCATTTCCCAGGGTTAGGAGTCTCTCATGTTCTGTCTCCCTTTCTTTTAGGAAACTTGCTAAAATGTAATTTAAAAATCTGGTGTGATTTCATTTTTGTATTTTTAAAGGCTTGTTTACTTTAGAGAGACAGAGAGTACAAGAGCACAAGTGCAAGGGGCAGAGGGAGAGAGAGAGAGAGAACCTCAAGCAGTCTCCAAGGTAAGTACAGAACTTGACGTGCGGCTCGATCTCAGGACCCTAAGATCACAACTTGAGTGGAAACCGAGAGTCAGACGCCTAACTGTGCCACCCAGGTGCCCCTAGATAATGATTTTTAAAAATCACAGTGCTGTTATCAGAGAAAAACAATGATCTTGCCTTTTCCTTTCTAATCATTTGATTTATTTTTCTTCATTGATTAATCTGCCTTTTAACTTCTTCAGTATAATGTTTAATAGAAGTCGTATCATGTTCCTGAATATAAAGGGAGCATTCTTCATGTTTTTCCATTAATTCTGATTTTTAATATAGGATTTATGGAGCTCTCTTTTATCCAACTAGGGAGGTTTCCTTTCATTACATTTTTTGAAATAATTTTTTAAGTTAAAAATTGATGTTAAATTTTATCAAGCATGTTTTCCTCACCTATTGAACCCTTAATATTCAATATTATTTAATTCTTCAAGTTCAATACAGATATATTTTAGATCAGTTTGTTCATTTTAATACTTTCTTATCTATCTCATATTTAGTAACTTTGATTTTTTAAATGTATTATTTTTATGTTCTCCTCATAATTCAAATATATGAAGTATCGAGGTCTGATTCCACTGTCTGATGCTTTTTCTGGATTCTTTATACTTTATTTCATTTTGTGTTTAGTGGTTTTTGAATTTGAGTTAATAATTCTAGAAAGTTTACCCCTGGAAATCCTCTGAAACCTGGGTTTTAGGTGAGTTCATCTAAAAATTATTTTCATTTTCTTTTGTAGGCTACCAGGAGGCTTTACCAGCTCTGGACGATTTAAAGTCTTGGCTAGAGATTTTTCAGACTACTCATGTAGGGCAATTCAGGTTGCAAATGTACACGAGGGCTGAATTTTGGCTACAAATTCATTTTTTTCCCCTGCATT